>NW_011948432.1:1993667-1998667 GCF_000503995.2 Ceratosolen solmsi marchali
TGAAGCTCTTGGGAATTCGCATTGGCTCAGCCGGCCGGCATGATTCCTCGTAAATGAAAGTATCGATTTCGCGCGCCGTGTTGCTCGTCGTCCTACTTGAAATTAAGTCATGATCAACTGCTCGTAGGATCTTAAGTTTCTCAAGACCTTTAAGAAGTTTGGCCCCTTTCCGCGAATAGTCCCCGCTGCCGTTTCTCTTCACCCTCGGGTGCGAGGATATTAACAGCTCACCTACTCGCGTGCTATGTATCGAGCTCGAGTGCTTTCGGGCGTGTAGCTTTGGGCCCAGCTGGATAAGCTTTTGTTGGGTTCCGAGGAAGGGGCGGCGCCTTGTCGAACCGTAAAAACTAACGTGTCCTTGAAGCTCGCGATTCGTACCGTTTCAATGGACAAATAATGCATTTATTTGCCTGAAACGCGGATCACCAGTGTGTTCAATCCACCCGAATCGCCTATTTCGAATAAATAGTACGCGATTCGAGTGGCGGTACGCTTAGCCAGATACTGAGCTTGTACCCGTTGTTGTAATTAAAATGCAGTGCTGCTGGCGGTGGAATGGCGAGGGACGGATGATGAGGGGCGGGGGGGGGGGGGAGGGGGAGCAGCAGCATCTTACTCGTGCCTATCGGAAACGATGTAGCAATTAAGCTCTAAAGCCAGCGCCGTCGCCAAAGGCAAAACGGTGTGTTATCAGTGTTACGCGACGCGCTTTATATCCTTTCATCCCTCCACCCCTCCCATTGACCCCCCCCCCGTACATATACAAGAAAACTAATTTTGAGCTCGTACTAATCGTGAATTTTTATCGTGTCTTTTTAACGCTGATGCGCGTTACACGGTAAACAATGGGGGGTGGGGGATGGTGGGATGGGGGGATGGGGGGATGGGGATGGGAGCAGTTGAGCTGTCCCTGGAAAAATCGAGAAGAAACAGGATGATATATCTCTCCATCTCTATTTCAGTGAAACTTTGTATCTATAGTGTTCAATGTTTTTAAACCTTAGTTTATATTGCTTTTAGCCCAATGGGCTTTGGCTACTCTCGAGACTCCATCAGTGCACGCGTCTTTTCATCGAGTCTTTTAATATATCCATCTCGTAATTAATTAGATAATAATAATATCGGATAATAAAGTCGGTGCCTGATGGTGTTTCGATATACTTGTGAGCAAGCTAGCTTTTGTCGAAAAATTAAAAATCTTCTCGATGCGCGCATGAATCATTTGGGTTATAATTAACCTTGCCGATTGTCATTTAGTACTTTCCAAAATATTTTTGTTTTCGAATATTGTCTGTTCGTTGAAAGTGTCCGAACATACTACAGAATTTCGTTTTGGAAGCGTTCCAACTATGTTTCTAAAACTGTTGGTTTTGAAATGTATGCTGCATTAATGAGTTTTAAATACAAATTCTTGTTCCAATTCAATTCTATGCTTGTATTGATTTTACATATTAGTCGAGAGATTATGCTGCCGAAAAGACAATATTTATTTATAAACATTATAGCACTGCTTAACAAAAGCACCTTCCACATAATGGTATAGTGCTTTTTGTTTATTGTATGTTTATCGAGTTTATCGTTGTTTTCTCGTAGAATAATCCGCGTGAGATTATGTACATGTGGGAGTCATAATAATTTTAAAATCGTTTGCTCTGGATCGTTTAATCGACGAATGAATATTGACGAATGAAATGAATAATTGCGAATTAAAAAATATGAGCGACGAGTAAACGAACGCTCTAAATGAGGAACAAAAATTCTTGGAATGGAACAATTCGAAAATTCAAAAAATTCCATGCTATTATTAAGACTATTGGGAAATTAATTCAAAACTTCTACGCAGGTAAAAAATTTATTCCACTGTAAATATAATATAATAACTTCGTTTTAATACCGAGTCTTTTAATTATAAATAAACATCGGTATATTATCTTTGATAATTCACAAATATTTAAGCTCGCGAGATAATACCATATTAATATAATAGATACACAAAAAATTACTAGACTCCTTTATCACGCAAATATTACCTCAATAATAAATTCATATAAAATAATTATAAGAAATTATACGTATCTCTTATCTATTTATTATTATTATTATTATTATTATTTTATTTTATTTTATTTATTATTTTTTTTTTTTTCATTTAATTCCAGCCTCTTTTTCCCGTTATAATACTTATAACATAATTAAGTATAAAATGTTAAACTTCAATACGAGAAGATTCAATTTTTTAAGAAATATATATGGACTTTACGAATGTGTGATGTAAAATGATTGGATAAGCTTACAATGTCTCTGGGGATCAATTGACACGTTACAGTTGCTCCATTTCCTTTGCTGGAAATTTTTACGAGCGGCCATTTAAAGAGCATCAAACGTTCCGAGCATTCATTGATTGCGCTGCTTCTATGTGAAATTTGTGTGTCGCTTCGAGCTATAAAGTAGGTCATCACTGCACATTTTCATCACGATCGCTGAAATAATTTGCAATATTCTCTTCTTTTAGGATCAAGTCACTTTTGGCTAAACCTCTCTTCAATTCTTTCTCCTAACAGTCTTTCTTTATCCTAGCGACATTGCAATAATTTATTATATTGATAGGCAATATATGATAATATAAGATAATATAAGATAGATAATAATCCCAGCAGTATGTATATATTTCAAGAACAATAATATTGATGAATTGGTCAATAATTACCTAGAAAGGTCATTGTAATGACAAAGGCAAATGTAGTGTTTTTAAATTGACGCGAAGGTTATTTTGACTCGTCCATATGATTGATTATTCATTGCATAAAGAGGCAAAAAAAAAAAATTGTTTATTTTGTTGTTAATAAAGGAAAAAAAATAAATAAATAAATAAAAATAAAATAAAAAGACATTGTTATTATAAATATAAATTACTGCGAGTTCTTAATCTAATAATGATATTGCAGTCAAATAACTTGCAATTTTTCGAGAGAAATCTTATCGTGTAACCGTATTATTTTTATAAAATTTACTACGAATTTTCATCTTTTTAGAAATATGCAATATACCAAGAAGCCTTTCACTCGTTCGAAAAATTTTATGTAAATATTATCATAATTTTGAACGACGCTAGCAGAATCAGTTATTCTCTATTAATTAATAGCTTAATAACATCGATTTAATGTTAAGTTTATTTAATTGTAAGTATACGCTTAATATCTACAAAGCATAACATTAAATTTTCAAATTTATATATTTATTAATAGCTCACAAATTATCTTAGGCGCAAATAAATTGAAATTAAAAATACATAAACAGATGTATCTCTTCATTTATAGTAATGACTGTAAAATATATTATTATTAATAACAAATTTAATATAATAACATTTAATTGTTTGTTGTTGTTGTTGTTTTTTTCTACCTATCGTATCATCAAATCTTTGGGAATAAATTGACGTGACGCATGTATTTATATTTTTTAACTATTTCACAATTATACATATATTCAGCTAATTTATTGCAAGCTAGAGAAAAAATTGCAAACGAATGTATCCCATTTACAATAAATTCTCGTTATAGTCGATGTATATATAGCCTTTTTCTTTAGGTATTTGAAAATAATAGTGATAACATACTTATGACTCACCATTTCTTTTATCTAAAAGCTAAAGGTAAAATTTTTTTTTTATATATTTCTGGAGCATAATTCATTTTATTTTCATATTTTAGGCGAATATTAGATGTAACCATTAAAATAGTTTGTAAAATAAATTAAAAGATAATGTCCGCAAAAATATACAAGCTCACATGTACAGGGGACGTATCATTTTTAATCAAATCGCGTACAATTGTTTCCACCTATCCGATCACCCTTTCTCACTCTCTTCCCGAAATAAACAGCGCTTCTTAATAATCGTTAAAGCGAGCCCTCGAGAGACAGAAAGAAAGAAGAAAGGAATAAGCGAGCGCGCGATATATACTGACAGCAATTACTATACGAATACCTGCCCGTTGCCGTTTCATTTTGCCTCTCTTTCTTACCGCGGAGAAAACTACGAAAGGTTTGAGTGCGATTTTACTAGACGGAAAAATTTATAAAACTACCATCTTAATGCCGTTCTGTTTGATCGTGGTCCTTTGCGAGAGAGATTTTTCACTCGTCCTATGCCCTTTTTTTTTATAGCTTTCATTTTCTCTTGCGCCATGCCGATTCTAAATTCCCTTGGCTATTTATTTAGCCTTATTATGCAACACTCTTATCGGGAATAACGTATTTGTATAAATTTCGCATCCTTTGCTTGTAATAATGCTCGTTGTTTAATTATATTGGCTCTCTTCCGTATTATTTGTAGTATTTGGTATTATTTGTATTATTTGTATTATTTAAAAATAATTGTAAACTCACTTACATTGAATAGCCGATTTCAAATGAAATTGATTACTGAGAAGGAGCTGCATTTGCATAAATAAGATTAAAATTCTCAATTATTACGCTGCCTTTTCTATCCCTTTTATAGATAATATTCTTAATTCGACATCTATTCGACGCATTTTTTAATTTCTTATCTCGTTTATTTTTATATATTAGATCACGCTTTAGGTATTTGCAGTATTCGCTGTAATAGGCTCATATAGGTATTTTCGATTATAATTTGAATAAATATGTATATAAACATTAAGCCTCGGTGTCACGGTTAAATTAATTTTATTTTGACAAAAGAGATTTATATTTATATCAATAAATTTTTATTAATTTTAAGTTTATTCGTCAACTATAAAAACGTCGCTGTGAGAGCTTTTATTTTTAAGGCCAATAAATTTCAAATACGTGCTTCGTACGAGTCAGAAATATCTCTTTGTAATACAAACATTTATAAGATGATATTCTTAATGTTACAGCTTTCGCTGAATCCAAATCCCGACTATAGGAGTACATACTCTTATACTATTTCTCACTCGATCGTTGAACGTTTCCTTATGTTTCGGGATAACGTGAAATAAGTCGCAATAGAGAATTCA
>NW_011948432.1:2001167-2004501 GCF_000503995.2 Ceratosolen solmsi marchali
TAGATATCAGTTGATAACTGCGGCAAAGTACCGGCAATAAAGAGCAAAGTATAGGAGTAACGAAAATCCTCCGTAGTAACGTAGGAGGCCAAAGCCCGGCAATATATAGTCGGCGATATAGTGTCATATAGACAAGGACATCGAATGGTAAAACGGGAATTCACGAGGCAGGCAGTACGTCGTGCGCTCGTAAACTTCCACGGCGGCCGAACGGAACGCCTAGAAATTGTCGTGGCAACGGATACGGATATCGTCCTACTCCTGTGACTTTTGCTGCTGCTGCTCTATTTCCGCTCTGCGTTATCTCGGGCCAACACCTAAAAGCCCACCAACTCTTTATTACGATAATACGTCGTAAAATCGCGTGGAAAAGTCCGTCGTTCGCCTTACTCCTCCTATGAGGCTGGCCATCCGGCTTCCTCCTCCGGCCCCGCCCTTCCATTTCATATCCTCGCGTGGCTTTCGCCCGTAAGATAATCTTAATGTCACGGTCATTTGGAATTAAACGACTTTTGCGGCACTATTTTTTTCTTCCTCCCCCTGGCGAGCCCAAACTTTATGTAATTCTATTTATCGCGTGGGCCAAGAGCCGAGAAGTCGTGCGGCACAAAACAAAAGCCAGGACACCCGCTTTTATTTACGTGCTAAAAGAGCGCTTTGAATAAAATTCAGATATATCTGGAGCCGAGACAAAAGTCAGATTTTTCCTCCGGCAACAGCAATGCTATTAGTTACCCAGAATTCAAGTTTAGCTCGTTTGGCTCGCAGGACTCGCTTAATATCACCACTATGCATAACTATCGCATTGTTTTTTCATTGTTGTTTTGTTGTTTTGTTGTTTTGTTGGTTTAAATTCTTAAGACTTTCAAGACCACTTGGAGAAAGAAGCTTTTTTCCTTGCTCCTCGTATCGAAACACGAGATCAACATCATTTCAACCAATTCGCTTTAAAACATCTAAATCTCCCACGACACAGTCGCAACGCTGGTCCGGCTAAAGTTCACGACACATCTTCCTCGGCAATTGCCATCTGCAGAATGAACGACGAGCTTAATAATCCATAATGGATGCGGACGATTCATCAATGCTTCGACATGCTCTTCGTAATTGGCTTCGCGGTACGAGCGCTTTGAAACATCAAGGCGGAGATCGTTGGAGTGCACGCGCCGCTCCTGACATGAATTTCGATAGCTTTCGATGAGTTTCGCTTGCATCTACTCGATGCATTCGCGTGCCCTTCACCTTTATATCGAGATGCATTTTATGTTGGATTCGACGGCAATTCGAGAATTTATCTCAACGTTTTAAGACTCGGAGTATAGAGGGTAGACACGCGATGTTTATTCATTTAAGGCGCTGCTTGTTGGCTCGAGTGCTATCTTTTTTCTTTTTTCTTTCTCACTTTTGCAAACGAACGTTTTCAAACGTCATTTAAAAATTGCTTTGCAGTTGAGGGGGCGGGGGAGGGCAGGCAATAGCAATACGATGCGTTGGAATTTGAAAAAAATTATTAAATTGTAAATGATTGCATGCATGATCCGTTGTGAGGCGCTCGGAGAATCTAATGAATTACTGACTATTAATTGGCTTAATCTCTAATCTATTTTTTCCTCTATTTCTCATTTCTCGATTATTTCTTGTAGAAAATTTAATGTCAGTCTTATTTGCCTCTATGCGCGGAAGATTATTAAATTATGAGGAAAAGGGAGGAAAGGCTGTGTCGGCAGAGTTATGTAAATATAAGAAATATCATAGTTAATTTACAGCACAACAACAATTAATTGTTAGTTAATGCATAACTTTTACAAATAAATATTTCATGACGATCATGTTGATGATGGTAGTAATCATTTTACGTGCTTTTTCCTGCACTAAAGTATCTTTCATAATTCATTTTTTACGTCAAAGTTATTATCGATATTTACGCAAATATACGATTTTTGAGAATCGTTAGGAAAATGGCATTTACAAATAGAATCTTATGCTAATGTAATCTCGATGCGATATAAAATTTAGACTGAATTATTACGAGAAATTTTTGCATTCGTCTTTTTATGAATAAGAAAAAATAAATAAAAATAAATAAAAATAAATAAATAAAGAATAAAATAAAATGACATAGCACTCTCTCCGAGGCATTGGTAAATTAGAAGAAGCAAACAAACAAAAGTGAAAAACGAATATACGGAAAGAATCTATAAATACCTAAGTTTTAACCGCACCGTTACTTGAAAAATTTCATATAAAATTTAATATGAAAAATGTATGGGGGATGTATTTGTACGAGTGCAAAAATAAACGATCGCTGCTTCTAATTATTCATTAATTTAATATTTCAGTTGATCTTAATCGTATTAAAATATCACCAATTGATAATTCGAGGCCAATTTTGGGCTACTTTTGAATAAAAATGTCCTTCCCGTAAAGCTATCGGAAGGAACAACCGTTAGGAACTGTAAAATTGACGATTAGCCAGATTTTCGTCATAGTGCAGGATGTCACGACGATGCCTTCGAAATTTCAACATGTCAGCCATTCCTCACCCATGTACTAATTCCGTAAACCGCAACGAAATGATAAACATGCCGATAAAAGTCGATAAAAGGTCCAACCTCGCGGACGCGTATTAAACGGTCGTTCCGAAGCCAACCCTTTTGTGATTCGCCTATTGGCTTTGCAGCAAAACCCCCGAATGGAAAACGGCGGCATTGTTTGGACGAGAAGGAGCAATATTTTCCGTCCCCATCAAACGGCCCGACAAAGCAAAATAGTCGCTATAAGCAACCTTATTGCGGCTTTCATCAGCGTAAGCATAAAGTCCCGCAATATCGCAGCGAGAGAGTAAACCCATCCTTCCATCATTAAAGCTCCGTAATAATCTCATGCGAATCGCTCACGGTAAATAAGACTCCTCCCCCGCTTTAAAGCACGCCATTTATGCGACTGCCCAATAGCACAGTAATACAGCGACGATACATTATCCTTGGGAGTTAATAAACGTACCGCGCTCACTATTACGGTAGTCGGGTGAAAAGGAGGAAAGATGTGTCCGGCACGCGCGAACCCTTTGCCCGAGTTGTCCTGTTCGGTGACGAGAGGGCGCTTTGTTCACTCGGGGCGCGTAAGCACGTGCGGCACTGACGAGAGAGCGAGTGAGAGCGAGTGAGAGCGAGAGAGAGAGAGAGAGAGAGAGAGAGAGAGCGAGAGAAGCTGGATAATACAGCTCGTGGAGTATGGGCGGGAGGGAGGGAGGTGTCGTCGCTCCCTCGTAGCTCATTAAGCCAATTAAAGCGCCTTGGCTGATTCACGGTTGCTCGGGATACTCGGAATGCCG
>NW_011948432.1:2004570-2057131 GCF_000503995.2 Ceratosolen solmsi marchali
GCGCCGGCGCCGGGGGGGGGGGGGAGCGTCTCTCAGATGCCGCTCGCGGCACCCGCGGTTCTCGACTGGGGAGTTACGAGGAAAAGGGTATACGGTAGCCCGCGATATGCATTGTCGATGTATTTGTAAAGGCGCGTCGGCGTTGACAAATTTGCGAAATTGGCGGATCGTCGAGTCGATCCTTCTGCTTTGCATAAAGTAATCTAGGCGACGATCGTTGTTATCGTCTTGTAAGCACTATCGTGCCGATCTTGATTCTTTAACGATTATTGTACGAGCCCTTGCAGGCGGCCACTACACATGCATTTTGAGACGGTTTGGATTAGTATGGCTTCGATTAGTGTAGTTGGGTTGGCATTAATAACGTTAAGTAACAAATGTCCGTTAAACATAAATATTCTTACGACGTAGCGCATACTTTTTGCAAAACTTGCACAAACTCGGGAGATTGTAACTTTAAAGCGTGTGCAATATTGCTTGCAGCAGTGCCTCGAATGATTTCAAGTTATTCGAAGATTTTGGCATTACGTAAACTAATAAAACAACGCGCTCATTATATAAATGCCAATTGTCCCGCATAATTTCATCATTTTCATAATACAACAGCACGACACTGCGTGTAAAGATTGGCCAAAGATGTTTAGTTTTTCATTTTTATGCAAATCATCGTGTCGCTTTATTATTCGCGCTGAAGAGAAAAAAAATGACTGAAGAAGAAGCAGAATAGGCAAAAAGAAAAATAAAACGAAAAAAGGCGAAGGAGAAATACGCTCCGCTACTAATGCACCACGAAATCAAGGAATTCGACGACACTTATAAATAATCAAAGCTAATTGATTTTTCTATGAAATGACTCATAGAAACCCCATGAAATGGTCATAATTGACAGAGAACGAACATTTTGAATGATCGAAGCCTGCTAGATCGTATATTTTAAGCTACTCCGTTATAGCGCATCATCGGCTTCTTCCTCCCCGTCCATCCGTACATCCGCCTATCCATCCATTCCCCTTTACGCTAGAAATAATAATTCCGTTGAACATTAGTTTGGAGAATTAATTACTTACATGCCGCACGTGCCATTGCTGGCACCCACTTTATTGCCCATCGCGTTCCATTTGTACGGAACTTCCCGACCTTACAGTTTTTCCCCGATTCGGGCCCTCCGAAGCCCAGTGACAGAGACATATTTTTCAGCAGCGACAATAACGAGTGTCGCACTAATTGCGGCCAGCCTGGGGATTGCCTTTAAGAGTCTTGACTTGGAGCAGTGGTTCTGTAATACCGCGGTCGTCTCTCTCTCTCTCTCTCTCTCTCTCTCTCTCTCTCTCTATCTATCTCTCTCGAATTCTCTTTTACTTTTGAAAAATAAAAAGAAAAAAAAAGAAAAAGAAGAAGAAGAATAAGAAGAAGAAGAAGAAAATATGGTACGCGCTCTAAGTTAAGACCGCGGGTCTCGCGGCTTTTCGAGGCGAGTCCGCAAGATTGAAGAGGTGGGCGCCCTGTGGGAAGGCTATTTCCTTTTCCTGCTTTCTCGTATTTTACCCGAGTGCTGCTATATCGCTTCTGGGTTATCTCGGCCGTTAACTCTCTACCTCAGTCTGCGCGAATCTTTTAATTCGCGCACCACGGAAATCCCCTATCGAAAATACTCGATCTCTCGGTGTCTGTTAATTAAAAGGACGATACTCATCTTTATTGATTTTAGTGCACTTGTAATGTTCGCGGTAACGACGAGTATGTTGCCGCCGTCATCCGGGAACGTCGTCTGGCTTTATAAAATATATTACAAAATTTAACGTTCATAGTTACATAGTTTCGTACGATTAAGCGTCCGTTTTCAGCGCATTAATATGGTTAACTTTATATTCTCCGCTAATTATCCCATGATAATTGCTTTGATGTATTTGATCATAAATTCTTAAAGGCCGATTTAATAATTATATTTTCCTTCCTCGATTCCTCTAGTGAATGATAATATAATCATAGAATTTAGGCAAATAGTACGAAAGTGTAGAACAAGGCGATTACAGGCTCTTAATCGATTAAAGCGACGAGAATGCTCCAAGATTTCCTGAATCACACGATTGCTCCCATGATGCACCTCAGTCGAATTTAGTAAAAAGTCTGCTTAATGCGAAAAGCAGTCGTCATCATCTCGGTACCGAGCAACAAAAAAACTTATTTAAACGCGATGCGATCTCATTCGTCAGCCTTGAAATTCACATTACCTAATGTATCTATAGTACGTGCATTAAGTGCGAGTTAAGAAAACTTTTACGGATACTGAATTAATTTTATTTTCATTCCTATTCATATGTAATCTATTTGCGCATTATAATCTTCTACGATTGTATTGGTATATTTTTTATGAAAGAAATGCTTTACCATTAATTATTTTTTATGGACAAATGTATTTTGTATACGAGATACTCGGTTCCCATCATCTGTCCATTGGCTCTTCCCTCCTCTTTCCCATTTTCACCCAACTCGACCATCAAAATAACAATGGTAAAGAAACTGGTGGTTGAACACTGTATTACTTAGATAAAACTCGGTACTTCATTTTCTATTAATGACGGCCATGAGTTTACACGCTCACCCGTTACATACGGGTGTTAAATTGCAATAAATATTCTACGGTATAATTAACTTTTAACTCCGTTTTCCAATTTTTTCAGTATAAATGAAAGAATTAACGTGTAAATAAGGGTGGGTACGTGCATAACAACAATATTAAATTTTTTGCTATATTTTTGTTATCAAATGCCATCGGATAATATTTACATTTAGCGAAGATAAAATACTTAATAGAAATTCATAATGAAAAGCGTTGTCATTTCATTTGTGTGCGTGCGCGCGCGCTGTAGTGCACCTTTGTAAACGAAAGACCAAATAATAATTGTATGCAATTAATGCTAGAATGACTGATAATTATATTTTTAATTGTAAAATATAAAATTAATTTTTAATATTAATTAATGATAATAATATAATAATATTAATTAATTGAGCGTATTTTTTGTCTATTTTTTTTTTTATTATATCTACTATTATTAAATTACGAAAGCAATTTATCACCAATGATTGGATTCACTTTTTTTTTTTTTTTTTTTTTTTTTTTTTTTTTTTTTATTATTATTACGACGAAAAACACATATTAATCTATAATTTTTGAGTAGTCGAACTTAACTTCACCGATTCCTTTATAAATCATCGAAATAAAATCTTTTGCTACCTATTCAAGCATATTTTCTTCCCTAAGTAATGTTCTCAATGCTTATTAAAATCAAATAACAAACCACATACATTTATTTTATTAAAAAATGGTCGATATTTTAATACTACGTATTATTTATATTGCCCTAAAGCGAAATGATAATTTAATCTTGTTATTCGACAAGTTTTGACATTTTCTTATTGATTTATTATAGCCCTACTTTTGCTACAATTTGTCCTACGGTTCTTCCTTACGTGGCTTGATCATACTCGAGTAAATAATGTGTATTTTTCTTTCCTCTACTTCCGAATGTGCTGTGTACTATTTCAATTGAGCGGCAACGCTTCAACTTATGAACATTAAAGTTTAATTATTATTGTGCAATACCTTGTATAAAATGTCGTAACTTCTCTTATAATTTTGTTTGTTTGTTTTTTTTTTTTTTTTTTTTTTTTTTTTTTTATCAAATCTCTTCGATACTTCGATAACATTTTGTTAAAACTATTTTTATATCTTAATATTAATTTCATTTACTACATTAATTGTACAAGTAAAATCATAAAAAATTTTATGCCATCTGTTTATAGCTCAATTACGTATATTTAATTAACCGCTACTTTTATGACTTTACTGATTTATTATTTCTTGCTTCATATTTATATGTTTTGTATTTTCTTTTTTTTTTTTTTTTTTTTTTTTTTTTTTTTTTTTCAGTCTGAAATACATTGGACATGGTGCTAGAATACTTTGTAAGAATTATCTCCAGTTACGAATAAGAATAGAAAAGATCTATTAGCTATCATTCAATGTTTATTCATGATTTCATACATATTAAACAATCTATATTAAATATATTATATAAAATAACTACTAATTTTACATGAACATTCATGCCTAAGTCTCTTAAAATATATTTTCGAATATTTCATTAATTAATGGAACCTAAATTATGCTATCAAATTTCATTATAAAAAGTGAAATTTTTATGGCTTTTGTCGACATTAAATTTAGTAATTGTTATTAAAATACCTTAGGGGAAAGGGTTGAAAAAAAGTCTACAAAAAATAATTATGAAATTTTTGGTACTAATAATAAGTAGGTAATGCAATGATGACAAATAACGCGAAAGACATAATTTATTAGCGTATGTTATTTGCTGTTTTTGAAGAATTGCAGAGCCTCGTCGAATCTCTCGAATATTTGATCCAGGATACCATAAAATGCCGATCTCGATAAAATTTTCTTCCATTTCTATAAGTTTTCCATATGTACGTGCGTACGTATTATCAGTCGACTCGAGTATAATTATTTTACGATCTCTATTTTTAAACTTTTGTCTAAATTTCTACTCTCGATAAACATGTTCTCGTCATAACATCATCATCATTATTATTATTAATTATTGTTGTTGTTGTTGTTGTTGTTGTCGTTGTTGTTGGTGTTGTTATTATTAACGTTAGGCTGGGATAGTTGTTGCCCGTTTCATATGGTCTATTATTATATCGTATTAAAAACCTCGACTCGCCTTATTTCGTTAAAAATTTCGTTTAATCGCCGTCTTATTTGATTGTCGTCATTGAATAAGTACAATTACATGTAAGCAAAATTATTGTTATCGTCAATATTGACGATTTGTTCACTTTTGATTTAGAAACGTAGATTTCAATATTGCATTATCTCATGTTCGATATGATGTTGCTTTTAATGCTTACACTTACGTCAACTAAAATATACGCAATTAAGATATTTGATTTATTCGTACGTCCAAATTTCATTTTTAATTATTTTCAAAGTCATCTCACATACTCCACTGATATTACATTATTCGACATATATTGTACATGTACCTCGTTGATTTTTATTTCTTATTTTAATTTAATGCTGATATTGCGAATGGTATTTGAATTGTTTTAATACAGTTGAATGTTCGTCGATCCAGCAATTTATCTACGTTTACAAGTCTGTTGAAAAATTTGTTCTATGCTTTTATTTTTCAGAAACTTTGTAGATATTTGTATTCGACTTAGCCATTTCTCTCGTTTGCAATCTACACTTACAGTCCATATGTATTATTATTTCATTGATCTACTTGAGCGTTTATTATAATATAAAGCAATCTCGGTTACTACAATGACAATATCCAATTGCTACTATTGAATCATTAAATTTCTAAATTTAATGAATAACTAATTTGATACTACACGCAAAATCATTTACTTGTGGTGCAAAATTATATAAAATAATGCATTTACGTATAAAATTATTTGCAATTTAAATAACAATCCTTGTTTGAGAATAAACTCGAGAATTTTCGAAAAACTTAAAAACTATCCACAAATAAGTAATCACAGAAAATGATCATAGAATAGTATTTGCTTGGTCGTTGATAATATGAGTGGAAGTATCTACGAATATCAAGAACTATGAGACCAAAGTATGAGAGCCGGATAACGGCACCTAATTATCGGTTCTATAATAATAGCTGGTACACGTTCCAGGGTCCAAATATTATCGGCTTTTGAACTGGTAAAATTGCCTGTCCGTTCAGCTATCAGCTCGGAACATAACCCCGATGATGTTGGTGGTTTCCGTAGGTTAGTGCGGCTTCTTCTCCTCTTTCATGGTAGACGATATGCGGATAAATGTTAGAATCCCGGTTTTCCATCCTCTCGATCTTTCTCTCCATACCCTCACCCGCCCCCTCCCACTCCCCTCCTATCGTGCTGTGCAGAATTTACAATCTGATTGCGAGGTTTGGCACAGGTCAGGATGCTCACCTCAATCTTTCTCTCAATGCGCAAAGTGTAGAATCTGCCTGCAAGGTCTACTTGGGATTGAAATCGTTCGAGTTTTTTTTCGGGTAAGGACATTAAGCTTGCACGAAAGAGGTCACGGCTCTTGTCCTTTTGAGAATAATAGCTCTCGATTTTACTCGAATATCTTGTTCCGTGATCGCCGACTTTGACCATTTATACTTTCTTCTCCTATTTTCTCCTCCTCCTCCTCACTCTCTCTCTCTCTCTCTCTCTCTCTCTCTCTCTCGCTGTTCGTTCACATTCGCCTCCTCTGTTCATCTCACGCGATTCCCTTTCTCTCTTTCTATTACTCAATCGTGTCTATTGCTCTTCCCATTCTATCTGACTTTATCTTTGCTATTTTGCTTTCTCCGTTATACAGTTTTATTTACAACTCTCGACGATTTTCTGCGTCTCACTTGACTTTGGTTTTGATCGATTTGATTCGCAACAATTTGCGAAAGACATAAAAATCAAATACGAATTCAAATTTAAGTTTTAATTAGGTATATGTAATTTTGAATTATAGTCGAAAGTTTATTTGCATCGATAATTAATAATAGTGATTTGGGCATAAAGTAGAGTAATTCGTGTCTACGATTATTGATAAAATCACGAAATTGAATTTAAATTTTTAACAAAGCAATTTACTTGCTACAATTGTTTCGCATGCCGAAAGCCAAGCAATAATGAACAATATAAGCTCGACTTTGTAATTTATTCAACGCAATGTCATTATTTACGTTTATATCTTTGTTAATTGCCGCGCCATTGTTTTTATACATTCTAGGATAATAAAATAAAGCACGTCGGGCTTTTTGTAAGATTACAAAAATATGTATTTTGCGTATTATTTATGCTTACGCTCTTGTTAATAATGCCTGAAAAGAGATAATAATAATTTCAATTGTTTTTCGAGCACGCAGGAATAATCTTGCCGTATTGGTTAGTTAAGGAAATATTAAACGTCACTGTAAAGATCGCAGAAAGGAGAAAGGAAACGAAAAATGAAAAGAAAAAGGAACAATGAAAAAAGATGGAAGAGTAAGTAAACAAACGAGATCCGAATCGAGTAGGATATTACGTGTTTTTGTATCATCTCTTTCTCGGAGCACGAACGGCATCAGTCTGTCACGAGGACAAAATAATTCTCACACTCGCGTTACCATAAACAATTAGTGTCGGAATAAAAGGAGAGAGCAGTCGGCAGACAAACCGTCTGCAACCCATTTTTCTGTCGCATTCATTCTTTCGGTTCCTCTTCCTGTTTATTACACTCGTTTGGTAGTTGTCGCCTCTCTGACAAAGTGCAGCTAACACGAAAGAGCGGGACGAGCATATCCGCAAGCTCGTAATAATTAGTATGGGATGCCGAGACTTGCGAGAATGACTCGGCCGAAATAGGCGAACAATGAGGCAATGAGGCTTTATAGAGGAGTGTCTCTACTTTAGTTATGACCTCGCGAGGTCACTCCAGCCGAGGACGTGGTTGCATCAATCCGCGTGACCTATCATAACGTCGCTTCACTTGTACGATTGTCTTGCGTTCGTGCCACTCTCATATTGAATAATTCAAGCCTCTCGGTGCCTAAATGAGGGAGCGAGACCCCTGCAAATATCTTTCAAAATGTCCGTTTTAAGCGACGACGTAAAACAGAAACAGAAAAAATCGCAAAATCGCGAGCTCGACTTTGCTCGTTCGATTTCTCGATTAAGGTAGTGAGTTTGTGACGTCGAGAGCGTCAAGATAATCGATTGTCGATAAAACGAAAGAATAAAGAAGAAAAGAAAACCATGTTTTTCATTATTAAAAAAAAAATTCGGAACACTATATTTTTTATAATCATAAATTCTTTCCACAAACCTTTTTTCCCTTTATATTGTAAATTAGAATTCAAGCGCGTGTGCTCCATTCCCCTTGTGTGCTTAGGCCTGTACGTGATTAATAATGCCGAGATACCGTGTGTTAAAATACAATAGGGACAAGGGACGGGGCTTGGAGGGGGGAGGGGAAGAATTGAAAAATTATTATACGCCAAT
The DNA here is from genome assembly GCF_000503995.2 of Ceratosolen solmsi marchali. Classification (NCBI taxonomy): domain Eukaryota; kingdom Metazoa; phylum Arthropoda; class Insecta; order Hymenoptera; family Agaonidae; genus Ceratosolen; species Ceratosolen solmsi. The sequence continues at coordinate 2,012,626 of NW_011948432.1, forward strand.
CTAATTATCCGTCTGCAGAGACGATCATGAAAATTATAATAACAATTTTTTTATAAATCTTAATGGATGATCCTTGGTTTCCCAATGATTATTTTCTACTTTAAATAACTACTTTCGTCCCAGCGAAAAAACAACTAACTTCCCTTCTTAGACCTTACCTCCGCACCTCCTTCCGCGCGCATTCCTCGCCCGTAGTCAACGATCGTCGATAAAGTCAATGTCGCGCGCATCGATTAGTCGCCAGCATTGTTTATGATTTCGATAATACGAATCGGAAGGGAAAGCGAGGAATCGCATCCCGAAAAAGAAGATATGAAGGTAGTAATTTGCACGCCATCGCGGAGGGCGTAAAACTTTCATGTCCTACCTTTGAACAACCCGACAACGTGACTAATACCACGCAAATATCAACAATGCTCGCGTTATAAATGCATTAATAACCTCGGTCTCGCTTGTCGTCCTTTTCGCCTCCGCCCAGCAGTAGCGGCTTTTCCAAATCAATCGCTCCGATTATGCGAGTACACTCGAAAGTCGCAAGACCACCACCTCTGGCTTGGGGACTTTTATGGCCTCGGGACTTGTCCCCGAGTACTGGCAACGACGGCTGCCTTAATTCGCAATTTATACCAAGGCTCGAGTTTAGGTACGACGGCTCTCTCTCTCTCTCTCTCTCTCTCTCTTCAAACATTTAGCACACACTTCGTAGCCCCTACAGAGCGAGTATCGTCTTTCCGGGACACACGGGGTATCGGTCGCGGCTGGAAACACTGGCCCCTAATGGTCCCAAGCTAGGATTTCGTCACCAGCGATGACACTACCACGATCACTACCACTTCATCACGCCCTTCCTCCTAATGAACTGAAAATTAGAAATTCGTTGACGGTAGGGGCTCGGACGTGCCCATTCAACAGGATGATAAGATGTGCCACGTGGAGGAGGGGGTGCGCGGTCCGTACCCCACGCTTTTCCCAGCATATAACAGGCGTACCAACCATGCCTCTTGTCTTTATTTTCCCTCGCGATTTTACTGATTATCCCTTGGCTTACATTGTTCAGTTTCCCTTGGACAATAATTATTACGGAGCTTATGTCCTACCCTATGCCGCTTACATAGTGTTATCGTAACTGTCACTAATGTACTCCTCCGTAAACGATCCTTTGTCATTAATATTGAATATATTGTAAATTATCATCGCTCGATTGGATTGCAATATACTGACAGCCTAAATAGCGCCATATTGGGTATTATTACAATAAGTCTGGAATTACGATTATAAGCATTAGTGGTGGAAGTGAATTAATTGGCAATTCGTAGCCGTTCGTGTGTAATTACGTAAATGAATTGCCGAGAGTTTTTAATGGCTTCAATCACACACGAAATTCTGGAAAAACGTGTTCGTGTTTTTTTTTCTTCTTAAGTATGGGGAATAACGATTAGACGGGAAAAAATTACGTATACTTAAAAATTATACGTTAGTGTTACGTAATTCGCTTAATCCTAGAGCAGTATTTGCTCCATTACATTGGCAAAATAACTGCACATTTCATAATATATATTGAACAAATATTTCCCACGTAGTATATTAATTCGATAAATTATTATCTGGCGCCTAAATCACCGGTTGAATAGACAATTCAGAGAATTCCAGCCAACTGAAAACGAAGAGAGTTTCTTCAAAATATAATCAGCTGGTTGTTTGTATAGTAAGGTTGAATTTTCAAAAATTTCACGTCTCTTTTTCCCACGGCTCATGCACAACCGTTACCAGCATTTTACAGCCACTCTTTTCCTCTTTGTCCCACGACATTTAATATCGAGCGCCATCTGCTTGCGTATTTAATTAAAAGACACGATTCCAAAAGCATTGCCTCTTTTATTTTTCCTTTATGTACCTTTTAGGCAAATTCTATTGGATCAATGCTCTTCCATAATGAAGAAAAAGAACAAAATGCTCAAATAGATTTGCGTACTGCAAATAAAATTTAAGATTTATAAAAGAGTTGAAATATTTCTTTTACTCACCTACATACATATTATTATTCCTATACTGTTTATATAATTAATTATTTAATTATTTATTTCTTTCTTTATTTATTTAGTATAATAATAATAATAATAATAATAATAATAATAATAATAATAATAATCGCAATTGTATTTAACAACAGAGAGAGAGAGAGAGAGAGAGAGAGAGAGAGAGAGACAGAATAATCGATATACGTGAAATATTTTGTTTAAATTTCGGATGAAAATTAATCAATACGCCGTACAAGTGAACTAACGCATAATATTTTCTTTTTGTAATGTATCGGTCGGATACAATTGTCCGCTCGAATAGAGTAAGAAACGTCTAATTCAGTAATGACACATTGGTATAAGCTTTAATATCTATAAAATGGCAGGGAAAACTTAATCGTAATATCGACCTTCCTACTAATGATTTCACTATAGACGAATACTTACCATTACATGAAATTTTATCGGGTTGAAATAATACAAAATTTTACATTCGATTTGGAAAATAAATTTCTTAAACTTTTAGGTACATATTATCGGAAATTCAAAATTAAAACTCGATGAATAATATAATAGGTAATATTCGTTTTTGATGTCTCTGTCCTGCTTGCAATGCAATTCCAAACTGCCAAGTGCGCTCGTGCTCAAACTCGAATATAAGCCGAACGAACGCAATAGTAAACTTGAAATATTAAGACTATTATTAGCAGTTATATTAAGCGATAGCAAATCTCCCCGATTACGTCTTCTCTATGCCCTTTTATTTATCTGCGACGCTTCGTTAAAAAAAAAAGAAGAAAAAAAACTAATAACCGATACAAGCATGTAACCAATACATTCAATTATATTTATAAGCAAATTTATTCAATGGGCATTTTACTTAAAAAGTTAAAAGACAATAATCTATCATCATTGTATTTAATGGTAAGATATATAATTACTTCGATGTGTACACAAATTTTTTTTTATTGCCCCAAATATTAATATATATATATATATATATATATATATATATTGCCAATCGTTAGTATCGTATCATTTTTGCATAAGCAGTGATTTAATTAATGAGATATTGATAAGGGAGAGCAACGGGGACTGGAAAAAGCCACGAAAGATGCATTTTAACTAAATTCCAATTAACGTTGAATGCATTGTAGCGTTAATTGAATTTATTTAAGTATCTACGGCATTGCGCGCCCAAAGCATCAGAGCAATCAACGGCACATTGTCAACAATAATAACAATAATAATGCCACTACGCGTATCAATTAAACAATGCTCCATCGTAGCGAGCGACTCTTGAAGCAATTCGAGAGATGATCGTTACAAATCCCCCTGTATAATAAAAGCCATAATAAAGTCTATAATGCCATATAAATGTATAATAAAAATTTATGGAGACATGTATAAATGAGCGTCCCGGAGCTACGGTGCACCAAATAAGCCACTGTAAAAAATATATTTGCAGAATAATTGCGGATACTGTCGGATATTCCTCCTCCTCCCCCCCTCCCCTCCCAACCACATCGCCATCCCCCACGCACGCGCCCACACAGTGACGTGTGCCTCCACTCGTCGATCCCCCTTCCTCATCCCCGACCGTGACATTACGTATTGCCAGGCATTTGCATAAGAGCCATAAAACGCACTAATTCCGAATCTCGTGTCTGTTCGTTCGGTTGCAGAGCCGCACTCGGCAAAGTCTGCCTCAAGCTGGTGGTCGTGATGGGCGTGCCCTGGATCTTCGACGTGATTTCGTGGCTAGCAGGTGGACCGGACTTTCTCTGGTACGTGACCGATCTCTGCAACGCCGCCCAGGGCGTCCTTATCTTCATCGTCGTGGGCTGTCAGCCGCAGGTGCGCGCCGCCCTCAAGCGGCTCTGGTCGAGGAATCCGCGCGCCAACGCCAACAGACAGGGCAATGGCCTCAGCACGACCAGCCACGGGATGCCCAGTATGGGCGACAGCGTCACCCAGAATCCAAGCACCAAGACGGCGCCCCTCGAGACCATCTGCTAAGCCGGGCCGCCGACTCGGACGCAAACCGGCCGATCGCCTTTGCGACTCGCGAGCGTTCGGCCATGGCGTGACCGTCGGTTTGCTGTCGAGAATCGGAGGGGAGGAGGCACTTACAAAAGCACCCCGTGTGGTGGCTGCTTTTAAATATGTATTGCCTCGTGTAAGGATGAGAAGGAGAGGGAGGAGGAACGTGAAAGACGGAGCAAGAGAGCGGCGTGTCTTGCGAGCGTGCAATGCGATGTCTTTTTCGTCAAACTTCCTTTCACGACGCTTTCACGAAGTCGAACAAGATTTGTACACATACACGCGCCACTTGATTTACGATTGTCGGAGAGATTTGATTTTTATGGTCAAATCGATCGAGACCGCTCGCGAATTGTTATAATTCGCACTTGAGTGACCAAGCTTTTTCTTTAACGTTGCGCTTAAACGAAAACAAAAACAATGATAAGAATCATAAGAATAATAATAATTATTATTGTTATTATGTGCGGGGACGGAAGATGCTCGAATTTCGCGAAATTCTGACGTTTTCGATGTAAGCGCCTTAACGTATGCGAGCACACGGATTTTTTTTTATCGCGTTAACGTTAAAAATTTTGCTCTTAAACCGGAGTTCGAAGTTTCTCAAATTGAATTTAACCGAATGAAAGCTGCATTTTACGATCTCAATCTTTATAAGCACCCAAGCGAAATTTACTTTGGTGAATTATAAATGCATTATTCGCTTTAACGCGCTCATTCCTCATCTCACTGTTCATCATTTATGAGAAATACTTTAAAGTCCCAGCTAAACAAACAAAAAATCAAAAAACAAAAAAAAAAACAAAAAAAAAACAAAAAAAATAAAGAAAAAAGAAAGAAAGAAATGTGCATGAAAATGTATTTTATACTATCGATAATTGGTTTATTATTATTAGTTTGTTGTTTGTTTGTTTGTTTATTCTATGGAATGGCTTTATTAATACCATTTATTCGTACAGCTTACTGGAGTTCCGTGGGAGATTGAGTGAAAGTAGGCGCACAAAGTGCATCGTAATTCACCAAGATAAGCGTATCTACGCAAATTCAACGAGATTCGAGTATCCGAAAAGTAGCGATTTTCACAAATAAGCCCAAAAATATATGTCTTTGACTGTCGGGCACTGGCCAATGCGCACTAACACAGATAGATGTTGATTTTGCGCTTCCCCTTATGAGGAAAGAAGCGGAACGCGCGACGCAAGAGCATCCAGGGGACAAAGTCAGGGTGAAACGGGAAACTTTATAGCGCAAGTAGGAGAAGACGCGGCGCTTCGACTTTTCCGACGTATGAAATCAACTTACTCGCCTTCTGACGATGCGCCGACGCTCAGTTTGAATTTCCCGCCGCAGTCGAGGCGCACAATGCGCAGCGAAAGTTTCCACCTTTCTCTCCTTGCATGTAGTATGACGTCTGGAACATTATTTATTATTCTTTTTTTTTTCTTTTTTTTTTTTCCCCCCCCCCGCCCTCCCCCCTTCCCCTCCCACCACCCACCTTGCCCTTCAGATGTAAATATATATCCTCGTGCTTCGAAGCGAACGCGCAAGTTTGCTTTCCTTTTTTTATTATTAAATTTAATTATTTTGTCGGTTACATTCGCATTTAACGTTTGAGCCAGACTTTTAATGTTTTATTTTGACTTTTAAGTTCCGAATGGATTTTAGAGTTGCTTTGTACGTATAAATGTATATTTCGAGTAATTTATTATTAAACAGAAAAGAAAGAACGAAAGAAAGAAGGATGGGAAAGAATCGGAAATGTCGAAAGAAAAAGAAAATAGAGTAATTTATGACGAATGATCCTGTTGTAAAGTAATGACCGAACCATGTAAAACGTATTTTTAGAGATAATATAAAAATTTTTTTAGCCTTTACAAAATAATTAATTTTAAAAGCACACGACATGTAATGGCAATACATGTCTAATTCAATGTGACAATGGATAGATTTACATCTGCTCCTTTGATCGTGACTAAAACAATTTTTTTCAAGTGAACGATAAATGAAATCAAAACGATTACTGACTGTAAAAATAAGACTCGACAACTTTTTTTATTTCTTAAATATTCGATTATGTAAATAAATGCGGTTTTGTAATTGTTCTTTTTAATTATTTTTCTTTTATTTTTTTTTTTTATTTTTTTTTTTATTATTTATTTTATTGTTTTGTGTGTGTGTGTGTGTGTTTTTTTTTTGTATTTTTTTAATAACGTACGACTTCGGTGTGATCTATCAATTTATTGAAAAAAGAAACGAAAAGAAAAGAAAAGAAAAAAAGTAGGATATCGACTATCTACGCGAAACATTACTATTAGCTTTTACAATTTTATAGGTCGATCTAAATAATAATTTTTTTTTTTTTTTTCTAGCGATACTGTATAGCACAAATTCTATCGAGGTAAATTAATTAAAGATGTTATCTATTGCAGAAATATAAAAGTCACAAATAATTCCACGTACATTGTATACGCAGTAGCGTTAAAAATATTTAAAACGAATACCACTTACAAAAGAGTACATTGATCTTCATTTCTCTTAAATGCAAATGCGCATTCACCATGTTATTTAACTAAGTTCTGTTATGCTGTTCGACGCCTAAGCAAAACAAAACTAAACGAGCTTCGAGATTTGCCGTAAAAAAGATAGAAAACTCGAAAGGCACATTTTCCTTTTAAAACTTTTGTCGCTCTGCGTGCCGAGATCCTCGTGCCATCCTCTTCCCCCCCCCCCACCAACCCTTCCTCGCTCTCGGCTCTTTTAAAATCGTTTTTACGAGTCAGGTGTGGCGAAGAGGGACGATTCATCCTCTCGATGTCCAGCCCTTAGCATAAATTTGCATAAGCGCCACGGCGGGCGGCTCTCCACGCAATTGCACTCTCTTGGGCGATTTGCATATTTACAGAGCGGACGGACGTCGCCGTAGTCGTCCTAGTCGTGCCCTATCGAGATTCGCACGGATCCTCTCTGTGCAGGATCGACCACGAGGAGGAAGGTCTTTTTTACGAATAAGGTCGGCTGCACGCCTGCGAGAACTTTACACTATCGACTTGGATTATATTACCGATTCGGTTCGACGTTTTTGTTTTTAGTGCTTTTTTCTTTTTTCTTTTTTCTTTTTTTTTTTTGCTCTTATCTCGTCGCGAGCTTTAAATTATTTTTGGCTGATTTTTAAAATTGAAATGCCTTTCAATGTCAACACCAAGGACTTATTTATTATTAATATTGCGGCTATATCGCTTCACATTGTAAGAATTCACAATATTTTTTCATGTTCCGTAATCTTCCGCTAACGAATTATATTTAATCCGATAACATTTAATAAATGTGACCTATAACGCATTCTGTATTAAAGGTAAAGAAAGAAAAAGGTTTTACCTGCACAATGTTGTTTTTCAAGTACGTGAATGAGACGTTTCGTAAGATGGTAATTTTTGTTTTAATCATCGGCCAAAGTATGACAGAAATCATATTATTACGAAATATTAAAATTAATATTGTTATCAAAGTCATTGTTCGGTATTATTTTGTTTATAATAAACATCTTCTGTATGTGTAATTTGAATGAAAATGTGATATCTATTTGAAAAACTGCAATAAATGAAAAAAATACTGCCAGAAATAACAGTGAAACAAAAATATTTCTTTTCAAGAGATATTCATTTCTCTCATCATATATATTTCAAAAAACTTTTGTATCGTATACTTGTACCTCATATCTCTAGTAGTTTTTTTTTTTTTTTTTTTTTTTTTTTTTTTTTTTAACGAGTAAAAAGTAGTTGGATTTGTACATTGTAAATGTAATTATATAAAAAAAAAAAAAAAAAAAAAAAAAAAAAAAAAAAAATTTTGATTAATTGTCAGGGCAAGACCAGTGGCGACATTCGTGACAATAAAGCGAAAAAAGTAAACGAAAATTGTTGGACGTATTATCGAAACCGATACTTCATGGATCAGGCAACCAAAAATCGTCTTGTCGTCATCAAAAGTACATACAGTCGCTACTTTTTCGTGATTTCAAACTAAAATACAATTTAGAACTGTCGTGGTATTAAAAAGGGGGAAAAAAGTTTTTTTTTTTTTTTTTAAATGTACTTTAAAATGTTTAGAAATAGACAATGTCCATCAGTTTATTGGTGGGAAAAAAGTGGGGATAAGTGGAAGGGTTAGCGCTTGAATTCAGTTGGAGGGTGTTGATGAATTGCCGCTTGCTTGACTTGGGATCTTGACAATCGTTCGTCATGCAGTAGTGTGTGATGCAACGAACCTTTTGCATTTCTGGCGCTTGTAATTAATTGCTCCTACAAGCGTTAATGGAGTGAGGCCCCAAGCAATGGAAACACAGTTGGAGTTTCGTCGCGAGGTCCCTTCTTTCCGAATTTAACAGTTCGTTGAACTTTGTGCATACAGCCACAAAGTGTGGCATTACATCTTTTGCCGCTTTATCCTTAATTTTGATTGAATTGGAGAAGAGTTGTTCGAGATGAGATTTGATTGACAGCCGTTTATTCTCATATCGCACTATTAGTGTTTCCCATGCCAGTGCGAGAGAGCCATTTTGTAATGAAAACACCGAAATGACCTTTGCTGCCGAGTCTACTAGTGATGCAAGGAGGTAATGCAGTTTTTGTACCTCAGCACTCAGCTTATTGCCTATCAGGATTATTCATTCAAATGGGTCTCGGAACGTGCTCAATGCTAAATAATCGCCTGAGAATTTGGGAAGTGGAATATCTGAAAGTTAAGGATTTCTTAATTCCCTTGACTGCTCTGTCGTGGGTAATGAGTCTTCAAAAGGTTTTGTTGTTCTTGGTGACTCATTTACATTGCGACGTGGCTTGTTGATAATTGATTTTAGTTTCGAGCAATGATTGAGTTCTTCCCCTAGCGCGTTTTTCGCGAAGTATTCATGATTTTTATGTCGCACTTGGTCATATCATTTCAAGATACTGATGCTCCTTTTGAAAAGCCTTGTGTAAGTTTTCAACTTGTTCTTTCGCACCTAAGACTTCTTCAATGGATGTGTCTAAATGAGATAACGGGAGCTTGTCAGCTAGCTCCTTTATTGCTAAAATGTGATGCCACTGGCCTTGAGCTTTCAACATTTGTTCAGTGGGGGTAATCGCTCTTTAGCGACGCTGCTGCGGGTTATGCTCACTTCCCCTTCTTGTGTAATAAGCACTTCAGGATTTGTACTTTCCTTTCTTACCTTCCTCTCGCGGTTCGGCATTTTCTTATTGATGATGTGGTTTAAGAGAAGAAACAACAACAGGCAATTATTACGTTAGGTGAGGAAATTTGTTGATGAGCTGTGAGATAATTAATGTGTGTCCTTGTGATAAGAAACAGCAGTGGTGCGACGATATGTGATCAGAGAATGTAGCGATCCAAGTGTAGTTTGTCCTGTCGTCTGAATAATACTGAATGAATGCACTGACTTCCACTTATCCGACTCGAAGGACCAAAATAAAAAATAAAAGAAAAAATCAAGTTTTTTTTTTTTTTTTTTTTTTTTTTTTTTTTTTTTTGTTCTTTTAATAGGAACGATAATTTTTAATATAAAATTGAAAATGTAAAAAAATAAAAAATAACGATGATCGATGTATAAAAAGATCGAACCTTTTCACTCTATAGATTGTGTCGATAATTTGCTTTATATAAACATCGTTATTACAAACGTTTTAATAATTTTATCTTGGATAGTACCATGGTATATTATGGTATATTATGGTATGAAATTACGGTTTACCATGCAATTGATAGTTTCAAATAAAAAATTACATAACAGAATATGTATTGAAAAATTAGCAACAAAATATGGATAATTGAGAATCGTATATTAATGCAAAGATCGATAGATTTTAATTAAGAATAATATTTGGATATAAGAAGGAAATGAAAAGTCAATTAATACCAACTCGTATTAATAGTATAAAACTGTTCACAAATTGAAGTTTGTTTGTTATATCAGTGCTCTTGAACAATATGATAAGAGATCTTACTGCACTTTCACTACAAATGCTATACTTCTATATCCGTAGATAAATAAAATTCTCAGACGCCTATAATCATAATGACAATAGAAATGCCGAATGGCAATTATATATATTTTAAAATTTGAATCAGTTCGAATTCATTGCTTGAGTACAGCAATTAATTTCATCGGCAAACGCTCATACGGGCGTATGAGCTTTTAAAATCCTTTTGCAGTTTAATTTCATAATTTTATACACTTGCTCGAATAGTACTCGACCGACGACGCGGAACTACAGACGCATCGATAATTTGGCGAAGATGAGACAAAATGGCCATCCATAAATTTATCGCTTTCGATCGTCCGATTTCATAACGGAAATCCAATGCCTTCTCAAATTGCCTTGTTCACGTGGTGTTCACTCGTGCCGAATTGTATTTAAATGATTTGTCGAAAGTGATCCCCAATGAGGTGGGCGAATCGTTTAATGTTCATTAATACGAGAAGTTAAATAGCGTACGTTCAAACTTGTCATTTTCTTCTTCTTCATTTCAAGTACGTATTATTAATTATCCTGAACATTCCTAAGTAATTTATTAATTAATTAGAAAACTTCTTAATAATTTTAGATTAATTTTTCATCGATTATTTGTTGATCGATTATTCATTACATTTGTAATTTAAAGATAATTTTAAGTAGTTTTTTCTACTTTTTTAAACCACTGTGTTGTACTGTTAATGCTCGTTTATTAACAGTACCAATGTTCGCCCCGATATTGTATAAATTTCATTCGACGAATATATTAATTTACGGGACAATATGTAAATGTAATTAAAAAAAAAAAAAAATTGTGTTTCTATACAAAATAAGTAAATTTGAATTAGTCGCTATATATCTTCTCGTATAAAATTACTTTTATCGAGCAAAGCGTATCTCCTGTAAATTACGTATATGAATTATATATGATTCAATTCGGTAAATATATATATATATATATATATAACCATAAATGAAATATGCTCGTAACAACAAATAGTATTTTAAATTTAATGAATTCCTTCGTGTAGATTATCTATCAATATTGATTTTCACGAAAAAGCACCTTTTAAAGTATTATTTTTCTTGCTTATGCTCTTTAATCTGCATAGAAATATGAGAAACCATAACAATCTCTCTCTCTCTCTCTCTATCTCTCTCTCTCTCTCTCTGTTTCTATATATAAATATATATATATATATATATGTATTTATATTTATAACTCGAGTTCTTATAGAACATGGCTTTTAAATAAATGGAAGTGCTAAATTTTCAAAATTTAATATGAATTAAACTGCTTTTCAAACGCTATAAAATATAACATGAATCTTTTAATTATGAAACTAATTTCTCATTCATAAAGTCGAAGTTCAATATTTGATCGATTGAAGAAAGACTTGATTGTTTTCTGAGAGTCTTTCATTTTAGCAATTGGAATATCACAGACACGTTTTGGCCTTTTGATAATGACAATTATTAACGATTCGCATTCCTCGATGATAAATTAAGAAGGAAAAAATACGAGAATTAATGCTTCTTGTAATTCTGTAAAACGTTGAAACATTCGGTACGATTATCAAGCATGTAGAGAGCGTCTACTACTACTTATTACTACTACTACTACTACTAAGGTATACGATGAGTCTATGATCGAACTAGCAAATTGTCCGAATACATTTTATGAACATGCTGATGCGACCTTGTAAATAAAACTTTCAAGACTTCGCCTTCTTCATTATCTATTCTTTACAAAAATTAATTTGTCCAAAATCATAATGTAATATATACGAAAATGAGGAGTAATCATTAACGACGATTTTTAAAAAGGAAATTAAAACAAAATATATTAAATGGATTGTAAATTAACATCATCGTCCTTATTTGTATAGGTATGTAACTGTGGTAAGATGCAGTTGCGGTAAGTTTTTGCGTAAAATCTTGTTCTGAAGGAAGAAAAATCTCAAATAGACATAAAAGATCCTTAGACTACGATCAATTTATATTGGCATCATGTCGGCTTGAATCACTGCCGCCGACATAATTTTTCCCTCGCACGCAAAGGTATCCGACCCCGTTGCGTAAACTAATTGTTAAAGGAGTGGGGAGTCACCTTTTTTTTTTTATCAGAGTAATAAGATTCAGTAAAAACTTGAAAATTCGTTTTACGCATAATTATAAGGTAGATTGTAGCGTAAAGGATTCAGTCTGCGCGTGTGCGTGTGTGTACGTATGGTTCGGGTGCATTCATATAAGAGACTGAACGAACATTGTACGAGTAGTGAAAGTAGCACACAATACTTTGTTGTACGTATCCATCGATTGAAAAAAAAAATGCTCCATGCGTTTTTATAAATTTCTTTGTTCTGTGCTCAGAAAAAAGAATTAAAAAAATAATTTTTCTTATCTTATTTTGTACCTGAAAAACGAAAAAGTTCAAAAACGCATGGGACATTATCCTAGAATAAATGGGTCGCTTCTCTATAAAAATTAATGTAACATTAGTTCCTTATATTTAAGTAGCGATAAACATGTGATACAAGTAGAGAACGAAAGTGTAAAAGAGAGAGAGAGAGAGAGAGAGAGAGAGAGAGAGAGTGAGAGAGAGTAGACGAGTTAGCGCGTGCGAATCATTTACATAAATTTATAATTATATATTGCATGTAGATTCATGATCAAATTAAGATAATACTGTATTTATGTAGATGCACAAAGCTAATATACACTCGCTTTAAGAATGTAATATCAACAAAAGTATTTGTTGACGCGCTTTAACACCCAATTACTTGAAATACATTGTACAAACAACGGGAAACAATATTACTCAGTTTTATGGAAATTGATATTATTAACAGACTATGTGAGCTTACATAATACCCCCCTCATGTTCAAATAGGCATACATAAGTAGCAAACAAGTGTAATAAGTAGCGCCAACGCTCGCTCAATACATTCGCACAAGCTGTGCGTTACACGAATCAACCTTACGACGAATCAACTGCCGCCTGTCCACATATTCATTATAACGTTCATCGACGCACCCGACGTTCGTAATTAAGTCAATATCCGACAAAGGGGAGACCCCAATCGCGACTGCTCACGAGGACAAAATGAAAGAGAGAAAGAATGGGCAAAGACCGTCGTATCCCGGTAACCAACAAGTGTTGACGAAACTCCAGGGGCACTGAGTTGCGCGAGACATCAGCCGAGACATCCCGTCTCGAGGGATATTAAAGCACAACAAAATAAAAAGGAAGAAAAACAAAACCAAAAAAATTGTGAATAAGGCGATCGTTAGAGGGAGATTCGCACGCACGCACGCACGCACGCACGCAAGACTCGTCTCCACTCTACTCCACTCCACTCCACTCGATTCAACTCGTCTCACTCACCGCGCGCTCCTACACATGATTAAAGTCTCGATCGTACGAGAGGCAGGATGGTATTTTTCTCTAATAGGCCGAGGCTTTTCGATACAGGACGCCCGTGTATTTGTTGCTGCGCGCTCGTATTATCGCTAAACCATGTAATTAGTTGATTAACGAGTAGGGCAGCTTATTTATGCTCGCCGTAAGACGAGAAGGTTGAACGAACGGGATTGGGAAGGGGCCGGGACAGGGCGGGAGGGAGGATATCTCCATCAAATTGAAGCAGCACACTTACAGGATTATTTCTCGTAGGTGGCGCACCTAAGGCGTGCATATCTCGCGTTTTTACCCTCATCCTCCTCGTTTGTAAATATCGTTGGAGCGATCGTTGCTGCGTACGTGGGTGAAAGTCAGGCAGGCGCGGTTTTGTGGTAAATAGCTTATTAGACTGGAAATCCAGTGGCTAAGGTCTCGCGAGTTAACGAATGGTTCGGTGACTGAATTTTTAATTTAGGAGCACGAGGATGAGCACCAAGTGTAAAGAGTCCTTCGGAATATTGACAATATTATGACGAAATGGAAAATAGATGAATTTTCAAGTGATTTGAAAAATCAGCATTTCTAGATAATACATACAATGGATACAATTACATGTTATGGATGATAATAAAAGTTTATATTATTAATATGATATATGTGACGTAAGATGTCGTATGGAAATTACGATTTGAATTTTCGAATGTTGGAATTTATCATTGATAAATGCAATGAGAATTACTACACCGAGGGCGCAATTATCGAAACAATTCATGTAATTAAGTGGTCTTTGCTTAAATACAGTGTACAATATGCTCGAAAAGAATAATGTTTAATGACCTTTAATCATATTAAAATATTTACAAAATCGATCAAAACATAACGGTCTGCATTTTTATTTTAAAAGTTCAGACGCGATAATGTTGTTGTTTTAATGTTTAGTTTTGAGGTTTTTAGCCCTCTTCGAAAACCTTAACTTTATACTTTGGTGCAGACAGAAATTCAAACGATTATGTGAAATTATACCTAAATTACAGTAATTACATGCATGAATTATTAATAAAAATTTGTCTTATTTCATGACGAAAGCATACGCATTAATTATTACTCAACTTTTTACAGCGCGAAATAATATGTAAAATAAAGTTATGTAATTATATCGATCTTTCTTCGATTTACATTGTATTCACTATTATTCTTTTTGAAGCTACTAAGAATTTTTTTAAATTTGTTAAACAATGCTGCAAATACGATCGATACATATTGAAAAAACCTTGTAAATATTTTCAAACAATTCGTAAATTAATATAACATTACACATATATATTTATATACTCCGATCGCTCCCGTTTTAAGTATTATTGATGAAATTACATAAATATTCGCTATCTTATTTATAGTTATACGTCACAGTACCTTCGTCATTAAAAAATAAATTTAAGCAGTATGTTTACATGTTAACATATACATTTACATATGTTTTCAAATTAAGTAATTAATTAAATATTACTTTAAATATTCCTTTTATTTGCAAACGATTATTACATGTCAACGTACACTTTATAAATCATTCTATTATGTATTAGCATTAATTCCATTAAGCTTAAAAGGCAATATAATAATTATATTATTTTATTTACATATTTGAAGCAGATCATCGATCACTTGGTTTCACTATTTTTTCCGTTTTCAGTAATCGAAATACTCCTAACATTATGCGATTATCGATATCACAAATAGAAAGAGAGAGAGAGAGAGAGAGAGAGAGAGAGAGAGAAAAGGAGAAAAAGAAAGAGCAGATGTACCGATATTATAAATTAACGTAAAATGTGATGAAATTGTTAGTTGACCGAGCGTTGCCAAGGAGTTTGTAAGCTAAATATTGTATTATCAATTGGTTTAATCTAGCAGTCTAAGTTTTTCTTTTGCTTTTTTAATTATGCTGATTTAAAATAACAATAATATAGCAAATAATTATTTAACGACGAATATGTATGAAAAACTGTAATAGCATAAACCATACGCGTGTAAAGTTTCGTTAGTGATATAAGTCATATTTAGGTACATAATGAGCGAAATAAAATGAAAAAAGTATCTAGGATAAATTATTATTTATGTTTACTTATTTATTCTTATAGCCAGTTCAAGTTTTCTTTTTTTACCTAATTATAACTTTATATACGTACGGTACCTTGCCAGTAAAGTAAGTAAGCATAATGCGATCGTAGTGAAGAAATTCTAGAAATTTCTCGGAAAGCCAAGACCGAACAAATATTCCGATATAATGAAATCCATTTTTTATAACTTATTCAGTTAAAATAATTAAAATAGTGCGTTAAATTGGATTTCGTATGTGTGTGTGTGTGCGCGCGCGCGCCCGTGTATGCGTGTATGTATATAATTCTACGTACGCATTCAAATACTAGAATGCTGGCACTTGATAAGATGAAAAGGTCCTATTAAGCTTAGAAGTAGAAAGTTATTTATAGAAAGAAAGAAAAAATCTGGCTCTGTATGGTGCAAAACATCATAAATTTGTGAAAAGTAAAAATAAACAAACGAAGCTATATTCATAATATTAGTATAAATTAATATAAATATTTATAGAGACACATCAATAGAACCTATAAAACAGTATAAAGAATGGAATTAGCGATGAACACGATTAAACGGTTATAACAAACATTATAATATTAATGATTAAAGCAAAATAGAAATGCATTAATCTAAAAATCGCACTTAAACGAATTCGTAGACAGCAGTCAATGTTATTATATACGAAGCATTGTAAATGCCAATATATTAAAAGAAAAAAAGTGGAAAAAAAAAATATAGAAGTCGTTTGTTGTCGCCAATCGTACACCATTCCTACGATATATCGTAACAGTATTGCTATGTTTCACTAATAATGAAGTTAAATAAAGAGAACCGTTAGTACAATTATAATTGCTGTGTATATTTATTTTTAAATCCACTTGCTCCTCTTTACTAATGATATTCTCTTCTAACCTACTACATTATTATCTAATAAGATTTATTACATTATTGTGTATGCCAATACGATTATTTTAATAGACTTATTTATGTAGGAATTTGTTAAAGCTAACGTTAATTTTGATATGAAAAGTTGAAATATTTATCCGAGATAATAGTGTTTCATTTATAATTAATTATTATTTTCAAAAATTGCAAATATGAATTTCAAAGAAATTCTTTTCAATTAAACGCAGGTGCATTGTATTTGAAAGTTAAACGATGCATATAACAGCCAAAGAATAGTTATTTTAGAAAATAAAAACAGTTAAATTAAAAATCAATATGTCTAAACCGGCAAAGATATTTTCTCTATGCCTTAAAAAGAATGGAAAGCTATCTATTTTAACAGAGAATATTAAATAAATAATGTTACAAAAATCGTTGGACAATAGATTAAAAGCTAAAATTTACTTTTTTTTTTTAATAATTTGGTAATATTAAAATATTGAAATATTTTAACTACTAATATATGGACTATAATATAAGATTATATTGAATAATAAAATCACGTAAATAAAAATTGAATAGTTGTTTTACAAAATTTTTTTATTTACAATGTTAGATTACCGTCGAAAATTAAGCATTAATAATTTGTCTTGAACGTTATAATTAACCAAAATCATGAACTCCAGAACTATCAATGAAGCATGACAAAATTTTTGTTCCAAAACTTTATTGAGCGTCAAAATTGATTACTTAACGTTAATTTCCACGTATATTCCAAATTACCATGTGACTGTTAATTGATAATTTTTCTTTGATTTAATTGAAATATTGATAGTGAAGAATTTTATATGAATTTTATTTCATAAGCAAAGCATAAGTAACGCTGAAACAAAACAAAAAACAACAAAAATATAAGTTAAATCAAACGAGATATGCTATTTTAAATAAGGACGTTAAATATAATTAATTCGATAGACAGATATATTCAATTTATGTACCGATGACAAATTTTCTTTTATCATTGTAATTACCCATCATTAAAACAATACGTTACAATAAAATTTTCACAAAATTATGAAGCACAAGGTCTATTCAAAAGCAAAACAAAAGCAAAACAAAAGCAAAACAAAAGTAAAAGAAAAACTTGCTCGATAATTAGTAAATAAACTAACTTATATGTCAAGTTATTAGAATAGTAATCGGATTTTCACCTTCAATGACTTGATCCATCAAGTAGAATCACGCAAACTTTATGTGCAATACGCCTGTAAGGATTGGATTATGTAAATTTATTAGAAATTATATAACTAAGCTGTTAAGAGACCTTTGCAAATCTAAATCGGGTAAAATCTTATTTAATATACTTAATTTCCTGAGCTTCGGGGCTATTCATAAATAAAAATTGATATTAAATTTGAAAAATGTAAAACATTTATCCAAGAATTCAAATTGTTCATTATTTTATAGGATTAAAAAACATGATATTATTTAAGGATAAAAATTATTAATTAATCTTTTTACTCGTTGCATTAATTTAGTTAATAACTAAATTTCAAGTCAGTTTTCTTAAATACTAAAATTAATAAAAAGATCTATTTTTAAATTTTATACATTAACGTGAAAATTAACGTATCTCATAAATTTTCATTCCAGTAAAGACTAATTAAAAAGCAAGTCTAATAACTAATACAAATGCGTGTATTGGAATACGATTCAGTGAAGTGTGAAAGGGGTCGAACTTGGAGATGTCTCTGCTCGAGGCTGTATATAGTATATATATATATATATATATATATATATATATATATATATATAGTATAGAAATATAGCTATATAGTAGGAAGGTAGGTTAAAAGGGGTTGAATGGGGTGGGGTGGGGTGGGGGGCTGTGGTCCCTTTGAGACTTTCAAGGACAGAGGCAGAAGGACGATCCTCGAGGATCATTCGCAAGAGCTTTATGTTTTTTGACTTTCGATTGGAGCCAACTTCTCTTTCTCCTTCTCCTCATCCTACTCTCCTGCTCCGCCGCTCATCTTCCTCACTGCGCATCTGGTTGTCACGTTGCTAATCCATGATTGGCTCACCGACTCCCGCCACTCCGCATCTTTGCACCTTAGAGCTTCAACGTCACCTCTAATAGCTGTGCTGAATCCAGTTGTGTCTCGTTTCGGGATCGTTTTCTTCCAAATATCTCATAATAATGGCGAATATTTGAAATCTTTACCAATATCGATTAATAATTATGGCAATAAATACAAAATTTCAGTTACTCAGAATTATTTATTTATAGGCTATCTAAGTGGTGTTATTATTAGGCATTAAAATTCTCCTTTAATGTAAAAAATACATGTGGGCATGTTAATTGGGATTGAAATAAATTAAAAATCTCTTATTCCACGTCAGTCCGTTCATATTAATCAAACAAAATCGTAAGAACCATTCATATAAAGGTAAAATTCATATTTGACGCAGAATAATAATGTAATAAAAATACACGATAATAATAGTTTGTCATTCGACAAAACGGTGTATTCCATTCGTAATATTAAAATTCATTAAATCAGCCATCAATAATACTAAATAAGAGATTACGTATTTATTTGTTACTACATTCAATGCATTCCATTATATTCCATTATTATTATCTATATTATCATAATTATAGATTATTATATTGTAAAATTATAAAACCATACTTATATTATCTAGTCGTTGTTAGCTTTATAGTTAAATGGAAACTTAATTTTATTAAATTTTCCACTAATATCGCATAGGAATTGAACAAATTGCAATAATATTTATGATAATAGTATTATTAATGCAACAATTTTTATTATTGTCTTAGGGTGTGGAACATGAAGAATTGAAATTTTCATTCCTTCTCTTTAAACTAACTTTATTATGGATTTATAATAAATTGCGATGTTAATAATATTTTTAAATTTAATAGGTAATTAATATACAGACTTAATGACATTGATATGAAAATCAATATAATTGTGTGTATATTTTATAACAATATTAAATAATCAAAATCAAGTGTAACATTTTCCTTTTATATTCTTCGTAAAATTGATTCTACAAACATTTGCTTACACAAGCATAAAGAATTTTGCAAACATATTAATATATAAATTTTAATGGCATTATATGGCATAAAACCAAATAGAATTTATTATCTTTAAAAAAAATTTTATCACGTCAATATAATAAAAATAGTTTTAAAACGTTATTCACGTAAAACTAAGATTGGATCATAAGCAAATTTTTATTGAACCTAACAGAGTTTTATCTTGTCAGTTTTATATCTTAGGATGAAATATCCGATTACTATTATCTAAAATGGATTGACATTTTGGCTTAACTTGCAGTTTCCTTATCCCACACTATTTGATAAAATCTAATATTTCGAAAATCATGGAAAATTGACATAACACTATATTAAATCTTTGTTAAGTAAGACCAAGAGAAAAAAAAAAAAAAAAGTAATCGATGCATGAGAATCGGTAAACAAGCAAATAAATAATGTTCATCGCTTAGTTAGCTTAACGAACTTATCAATATAATCGATTATATATTTGTATAATCGATGTTATCTTACTAAATTTTGCATAAGTAAAAGGCTTCTTAGCTAAAAATTACCAATGAAAGAATGTCATGTTTTTTTTTTTTTTTTGAAATTTTGCCTTTTCTCGACTTCCTAAACAAATGGCAATAATAAAAAATATTCCTTTAAATGATCAAGGATTTAATCAATATCATTGGACGATAATTAAATTAAATAAATAAATATGATAAAACAGATGATAAAGCAACAGGAGAAGTAAAATTTTGTAATCTCATGCAATTCGGAAATAAGAATAATTTGTATTTCACAGAGTATCGAAAATGAAATTTTATTCATCTATTTGAGTTTATTATTCTTACGTGTTAAATGCAATACGATGAGTAAGTTGCTATTACGTAATCTTGAAAGCAAGCAAATCGTCCACCAGATATTTGTCTCCCTAATTCCCCATCTACTCGAGAAAATTGTCCGTAACTTTATTCGTCAGTAATTACTCAACTAATTAATAATCCAGTGTATTGGGAATTTAATAACGGAAGTAAGGGAAGCAATAGGACCTGCCTACTTAAGATCTTTTTGCCTCTCCTGCAGCTTATGTTTTTGACAAAATCGAGCGATTCACGCGGCGTCCCACTCTTCGGGCCATATTAATTAACTCGAAATCGATTGAACGGATGAGGGAATTGAAGGGGAAGACGGGCGGCGGGATGGGCGGGAGGGGCGGGAGGGGGAGTGGATGCTCCACGCTATGTAAAATTTTGCTACTCCCGAGCGACAAGTAGGCAAGACTGAGAATTAACGCGTCGCTGATGTGTCGCTTATAACGAGACAGCATGGATTTAGGAAATTAATGATTTATCGCGAGGGAGTCTGTGTTTGGATAAAACGAACTTATTTATCGCAAGGAAATCGAATTTTATTCCAAAGTCCTTTTCTACGTTGAGATTTTTTTGCTTCCGAATCCACCCGCATTATTGAATTCGTCTTTACCGTACACGTGCATTTACTGCATTTAATAAACAAATTGAATTTTCCCCGAATTAGATGCCTTTCACTGTAGCGCGGCACACACGTACACACACACACACACACACACTTAAAAGATTAATGAAGCGAAACCGTTGATAACAGTATTGAAGTGGGTGAAATGCTTTCTAGACAATCTAGGATAAAAATACAATCGACAATTAACTTTGCTTTCTACACAATAAATATTCTAATTAATTATTCATTAATTTTGCCCATATTTCTCTTATCATTGGTTATATCATTAGACCAAGCTTATTGTTTTAAAAGAAATACTTACGAGGTGGCGTAGTAGTTTATTCAATTAAATAAGCATCATTGCCAATGCTTAAATGAATTAGCTGTGGGATCGGTAAATAATGGAGATAATATTACCTTAATTATACATAATACAATAATTATATTCGTATAATAATTGAACATCACGTTCTGCAAACACTCCTAATCCAAATATATGTATTGTATGGGGAAAATCGAAAGGTTAATGTTAAAAAAATTATTATACCTAATAATTCTTAAAATGCTCCCCCATTTTCCTACATTTCCTGAACATTAATTGAATTTATGAGTAAATTATGTGTGGTGTTATAATGTCAACGTTAAATTATATAATAGAATTATAAAGAAATTATATTAATCTTGAGCTTAAATCTTTTAAATAAATAAATCTATACAATTACAATAATAAAGTATAAGGATTATCATAAAAATAAAGTATTAAACGAAATAATGAATATTTATATTTAATTTCTAAATAATTGAGACTCCGGTTAAAGTTCTCTATTGTTTATGTATAAATTATATAAATAAAAATGGACAATTAATTTACAAAAAAAATTAAATATTTGAACTTCGTATTAAAATAGTTT
The DNA here is from genome assembly GCF_000503995.2 of Ceratosolen solmsi marchali. Classification (NCBI taxonomy): domain Eukaryota; kingdom Metazoa; phylum Arthropoda; class Insecta; order Hymenoptera; family Agaonidae; genus Ceratosolen; species Ceratosolen solmsi. The sequence goes on from NW_011948432.1 coordinate 2,034,540, forward strand.
TTATTTTATATGGCAATTCATAGTAAAACTCCAATAAAATTAGAATAGCAAACCAATTCGTATTTATAAGTAGATTAAACTGTTACATTTTATTAGAAAAAATTAATTTTGTTTAATTAATTTTAAAAATGAAAACTAATTCAAATGCTTCCTTATATATTATTTTACCTCATATAGATATTTCAATGTTAATAAATAAAAGTTTCATATATATAAATTTTACAGAGATATATTTTGCTGTTGATATTTTTTTTAAATTAAATTGTATTAATTCATATATAAATTTTAGACTAGTTTTTACTATTTTTACTATTTTATTTGTGGTTATTTGGAATTTTATGCGGATCATAAAAATATAAAACTTAAAGAAAATCATAAAACTTGGAGCTCTTCAATTGAAGAGCTTGATTTTTTTTTGTCAATTTATGAATTTTTACATCAAATAAGGTGAATTTTACAGAATTATATGAAATACGGGGCTCGGAGATGCATTTTTTAATGTTCACGCATTTCTCAGGTGGATAAGAACGTGTATTTAAAAAATTGTTTTATGTTAAGTAAAATGAAGAATAAAATGTTCAATATAAAAACGCCTCGAGTTTACATTTATAATGCAGAGTACGGAGCGTAACTTCACTTTTACTATTGCCAAATCAGCAATTTTAAGAATTTTCATATAAACCCAACGGCATTAAACTCCTTAAGAATTGTCCCTTCGAAGTGTGTAGTAAAGAAAGAAAGAAAAAAAGAAGGAAATTCTACGATTGTCCGCGCTCCCTAGCATGATAACGAATAATATTCCTCGTTTCAAAGATCATTATGTAAAAGTATAATCCGAATTCTCTCTATTTTTCGATATAAGCATTTTCAGTTATTAGATTTGCCAATGACATTTTCTAACAAAAGCACGCGAATCGAGCCAAGCTTATGCTTTCGCGCCTCGGGGGGACACAAAGAGCGTCCGTAAGAGATTAGATTCCCGAGCAATGCGGCGCATCCCGTACAGAAGCTCGAAAGTAAGCTCATTTTGTATCCTAGTCTCGCTAACAAATGCCCTCACCGCAAATCCAAAGCACTTTCAGAAGGATCCGTCAATCAGCCACAATGGGCAGTAAGTTCTGGGCGCGCAAACAATCTAAGCTTCTTGACTTACTCGCGTCACTTTCTTCATTCGTCGAGCTTTCGCCGTTCAACCGGACTGTCTGTTGGACGCTGTCGACGAGCGAGCTGACGTCGACGAAAGCCAGGGTCCTCCGAAATTAGCGAGCAACTTTATCGGAGGAAGCGCGCCCATTAATGTCCAAGGTAATAGGGTTAGGCGAAAGCTCTGGCAGAGTCCGGGCCCGGCTACGCACGTAGTTCAAGTTTCGGGCCTAATTCAATTAGCCAAGTCGGCCGCACCGCCCGGGAGTTTTCCTATGCCTTGTCCCAATGACTAATCGAGCGTGCCTTGGACTTTCCTTGCCGAGTCCTTACAGGCCCGAGCTTTCCCCCGGGGTGGAACCGCTGCCGTCTGATCTGATCTGATTTCCCCAAATTATTGGCCCCGACCTAGCAGTATCGTGAGAACGAATATCGGGACGGATCAGCGGACATCCTTCGCCGTGCAACCAACGCTCACTTTGACTTTTCTCCAATCCTCCAGAAATATACGACGCATGTACGTCCTTTCCATTGCTTTGCGCGCTTCTTTAACTTTGCCCTCCCTCTACGACGATCCTTTCACCTGCATTTGCATATTTATCATTCTGCTTTCCGCTGACTCGTTCACGAAGCGTAATTCCAAACTCGCGTGCACGCATGCGAAATCTTGAAATGTAAATGCTACGGGATTAATGCAACTAACAGATCTTAATGCAACGACGGACGAAAATGGCCTTTAATAGATGTTGCTCGATCATTCGTGCGTACGATCTATTTTAACAAAACAAGATATTCTGGAACTTTAATTTTAGTCTGTATTTCCAATGGCTTCGATGTCGTAAAAATTTTTTCTTTTTAATATTCATCGCAGAATTTAGATAAACCCATACGTGCAAATGTCACAAATGCATATTTCCCCGTAACTTGTGAATCTATCTGCTCTACACGAAAATACTATTTCAAAGTTTTAACATAAATAAATACTGTACTGCCGCTGAGAATTGTGTTTAGTAATTGATAATTGCCGATAATATATAATAGGACGAGGCTCGATTTTTATGTATTAAAGTATTTCAGAGCAAGTCCGTGCGATGGATCACATGTCGCAAACTAAAGCTACGATTAAAAACCACTCACTCAATTTGCAATTTATGACAATTTATGCTTTCAAAATAAAATTTCGCAATTAATAATTCAAAGTGCATTGCGAGCAAGCATAATGCCGGAAAAGGACACGAGTCGGATAAAAATGAAACGCGCACAATACGTCAGCGCACTTTGAAAGGGAATTTGAAATAATGAGGATAAAAGCCGGCAGTCGGTGATTTTGCAAACGATTGTGAATTTTTGACTGTAAAAGACGGCGCTCGTCTCTATGCGACCCCAATACCAACTTGACATTGCATAATTTTCACATTATCGACTTATAATCTTCTCATTCATAATGATTGCGCAACCTTTGTGCTGGATCGGGTGGACTCGCCATGGATATTCGCTTATATCGGTGAGTTCGTATGCGGTGAATCGATGTAAATTTTACAGTCTAGCGGAAGAATATCCCGTGATAATGCATCATGCTTAAGGCATGAAATACCGAGGCTGAAATTTTTCGCCGTCATTTGTGTTTTGTGCTCGTGCAATATAAAGCCCGGAACGATAATTTTGGTGAACAAAAAAAAACAGGACAATCCTTGTTATGATTAAGTATTATGCTATTTAGTTTATTTTCTGCGCGTGTGTCAATGTTACATTTCAATTGTGTCTTATCCTTAGGAATATTTTGATATACACGATATTATGTATTATTATGATATATATTACGAATATATATTGTAATGCGATTGCTGCAGAGCAGAATATTCTATTGGTCCAAATTTTGTCTGAGCGATACTCGCGACCAAGATCGAAATATCTGAGAAGCGACCATCTATAAAAAAAAAAAAAAAAAAAAAAAAAAAAAGTCCATCATACCTACCGACCAGACCATCTCGTCGGTTGAAATCAATGAAGACGAAACATCACTAGAAACAATGCGTCGTTACACTCTGCTCGATCAATTGACTTTCGGCAGTGTTTATCCAATGAGCTTCGTTATCTTTCTCTTGCACGATGCGCCCAAGCGTTTGGTGCTTACAAATAATGCAGGCCGACGCTCCTTCTCTACCGAAAAGCGTATATAATCTATATAAGGAGGTATAAAGCTCGATCTACCATTCGTTCTCCCTTCCTTATTCTTTATTAGTCTTATAATCTTTACGCCTCTTTACGAAACATAAGGCGAAGCCATTGAAATTGCGAACTCTTGCCGCTCTTCGACTTTGCTTATTCGTCTCCTCGAATAAGCTACTTTTACCTTCTTTTTACGCACCCTTCTCGAGCATTGAATTAAATCAGGAAAGTTTCTGATAAAGGTGGAACGAAAAAGCGCTCACGTGTAATTTCGTCGATATAGTATGGAAAGGAAATTGGTAAAGCAGACCTTCTTTCACTAGTCTAATACTCAATTATTACCTTCTTCTCTTTATACAGACTTTATTTCTATAAAGACTATTATTATGCCAGTGATTTATTTAATCATTTATCTTAAACATTTTTCATACGTAACGAATTTTCTATTTTCTTTCTATTCTTGAGGTCATTATTTTAATCTATGCCCAAATCTGTTTTCATTATTCAGTATACGTACAGACGAGGGTAGGGTAGGCTAGGGCGGTGAGGGCGGTGAGGGCGGTGAGGGCGATGAGGGAGGATTTATCGATATTTTTCAACATACGTGCATGACGAGTTGTACGGTTAGAATAGTTTATCGCATATTGGAAAATGCCGGTTAATCGGACACTTTCATTTTCATGGTTGTAATCAGTCATTTAACGGCATTAGCAATTCAATAAGTCCCCGGGGACATATCTTCCTCCCATCCGATGGCTATTCGCATATCTCTCGAGATAATTGCTTTAAAATGAATTCTTTGTTCGACCAAGCTTTAATAAACTCTCGAAATAAGGCTCAATAAATATCTCAGTACCTTGAACCGTGACGGACAATGCAGATTACTTCTTCTATGCAATACCGACATCTGTTCCGGCGTTTTCATTCATTATCCTTCAATGGAATTAACCTTTTTTCTATTTCAATTCAATACAGATTCACAACTCATTGGAAGTATCTTTGGCGCTACTTTTTTCTATTCTTAATAATTTGAGAACGACGCAGTTTCAGTTTTGTCGACATATTTACTATTGATGGGAACAGATCCACTATGATGAGTTTTTATATAACGGAATTATTATCTGCTCTTCTTAAAGAAAGAAAGATATGCTAAATCAATAATTTATGTCCAGCGTGGCTGATTTTACAAATATAATCTTTCTAAAAGAAGTCTAAAAATTTTTATCTATATGAGTAATTTTTCTTTCATTTTATTTTCATAATTTTGCATAACGTCAAATTATACAAACGGATATATTATTTAATTCTAGAATTTCGTTTGATAATTATAGTTATAGAAAAATTAATATTTCCATAATCTCAATTTCGTTATAAATATAAATCGTTTAATTTTTTGTCCGTTATTAAACATTATTCATATTGATTTTCTCCTGATTTACTTTAATTTAATTTTCCTCCGACGTTTAAAAAGTTCTATTAGTACAAACTAAAGTTTTAGAATAATTTTCAATTTACACCTCAATATTAGCATTAACATTTTATTTTACTTTAATTTTACTGCTCAAACTAAGTTGTGTTACAGTATTGAAAAATGTCTAGAAAACTAAAAACAAATGTAAGTGAAAAATTACTTATGTATTTATCGAAAAAGTAATTGGTTAATTAAAAATTATAAATAGAATTAGAATCAAGTTCCTATTGACGTTATTGCATTAAAAAAAAAAAAAAATAAATAAAAATAAATAAATAATAATAATAAGTGTAATATAAAAATTTAAACAAATAAGTGTTGTTAGTTTATTATTATTACTTATTACTTATTTATTATTATTAATCAAGAAATGTAGCTGATCTAATTCGAAATTTTTCCATTATTTCTCATTGCATTTAGTTAACATTGACTCGAGAATTATCTATAACATGTAATATTATATGATACATTATAAAGGTAAAAAGAGTTTTATAATGACAAAACAATTTGTTATTGCACAATTTATCGTCTATATCGTTTATATTATAGTAAAGATTTTTGTTAGTTTCATTACATATTTATGAGAAACAATTGATATTGTAGCGATTACAATTATTAAATCTTAATTAAACCAATGCCTTCCACTTATTTTATTATTTACTCGTAATTAATTGTTTCATCGTTCGAAATAATAATCATAACAATAGCACTCGAGCATTGATTAAATCGATATCTTTGATCCCGAATTTGAAAGTTCATGATACGAGCTCAAACAACTTGATGGTACTTAATATTATATTCTCTTAAGTACCTGCACGACGACACTCACTGCCTATTTGAAACTCATCGATAACTATTATAAATCAGATTATACGAATAATCTTTGTCTACGAAACTATTTAATACAAGTGCCTATATATATATATATATATATATATATTCAAAATATTACCACAATATGTTATCTTAATAATTATTTATAAAAATTATTTGGTAAATTTGCGTTTAGTTCGAAATTACCCCCTCGAACGCCAACATTTATTAAAATTATTATGTTCTTATAATAATGGATAATGAAGTTATTGTATAAACACGGAATTGCGTAAGTGACTTTTAATAAAAATGCATGGATGGGATTATGAAGGTCTGGCATTATAGTTCATTTTGATAAGCATCAAAGTTATTATATTATCCTACATATGCTTTAGTAAAGAAATATTGATAGTAGTTATCTTCCAAACAAAATTCAAAATAATTCGCCGGATTATAGAAAGAGCATATTTATTTATAAATTAATATTTTTAATCGTAATATCGTACATAATATAATAAAATTTGATTGGATCATTACTGTTCGAAATTGCTAGAACATTTCGCGAGTGTTAGACATATGGGGGAAAAGTACAAGGGTCGTTGGACATCTAAAAAAAGCTTAAAATGTAAAGTCGCAACCATTGCTTCTAGCACCACAATCGCCTCCATTGTTGTCAGTTTTAATCCGACTGTCGCGTGGACATTTAAGGCAGCCACGCTTTGTCAAAAGCACTCTCTTACCGGCGACGTCGCAGAAGATAGAGGCATTCTCTATGTCGGGATCCCAAGGAAGAAACACGCGTTCAGTTTCGTGTAACTTACTCAACATCGAACCTCACGCTTAGTGCCAGAGTGCACGAAGCGGTTGTAGGTGAATTTTCAACAAGGAACCTCACTCACCCAGTGCCAAAACGCACTCTCAACAAGTGTTCGCTTCCACGAGTCAGTGCAAGCAAACACTATTCGACGCCACATCAAGCTATCTAACCATTTCTTCACACTTCCACTCTACAAGACATCAAGGAGACCACAATCAGCTGACCACCACGTGGCACTACACCAAGAAGTGTCCAGAGAATTACGAAATCGCGCTTCTCCGTGTAAACATCCACCGCAAAACGCACCGCCTCAGCGATTCTCATCGTCAACGTAGAATCATTATAGTGTAGTTGAAAAATAAAATGCAATGACAAGGACGAAAAGGAGATTTGTTGAATACTGAATTGAAGCGCTGCCCCTTCCACTTATCCAATCTTTTCCCCCAACAGTTGATTCTTGAATAAATGGAATTCTAAACAATTACACATTTTTCTTATCGAAAATATTTTACATTTAAGAGAAAATGAAACCATTTCTTTTGCATGGAAGTATTTTTTCAAATAATACAAAGCACATGAGGTTTTATAAATAATTCTTTATTAACCTCTAATTTAATTGACATGAAAATAAATAAATAACACATATATGTATATATATATATATATATATAGCATAGACTTTTATAATTGTTTGAATAACATAAAGCCCTTATGTTAATTAAAATTAATGAGAATTTATTATATAAAATTATTATATTATACGATACTCGTGAGAAAAAGATGCAACGTTACGGCTGTGACAATTAACTGCCCAAGTTGCCATTTTCGAACCATAATTTAATAAATTTTACACTCTATCAATATATTCTTTCATCATACAATCGATACTTTAAATACATTTTTTTTATATTTTATTCACGTTTTAAAATTTTGAAGTATGCAATTATATAATAATGATATTATCTTTAACTTTATTACAAATATTTCTCATATATATCAGAATCGTTAAAACAGCGTGTAATATAACAAATAAATACTATAAAATAATTAAACAGAACACTACTAAATAATAGTTTAGTAGTCTTTTGTAAACAATAATAAAAACAAAGTTTATTCTAAACTGCTAAATAATTCGATATAGTATTTGTAAGTTGTATTATTTATAATATTTATATTACATGTCTATTATACAAATTTATAAACTGATTTTGTACATTATTTTCAACAATTTATGATAATTCTTTATCATATTCTTTATCATACTTTTTGATTTGTATATAATTGTATAATTTGATTAACGTGGATGGTGTCACACCTTCTATAGAATAAGCATCAGCCATCTGAAAATTATACAATAAAATCATAATGTAATAATATGAATAACAAAAGATTTAACTCACATTTCGAGGTTGTATTTTCGTAAGTTTTTCCTTCTCCTCTAGACTAATATTCAAATATAAACTGCAAAATTTTCATTTTACTAATATAATATCGAATATAAAAAACGAATATGAAACAAATATTTTATTTTAAACAAATACTTACGAATTATAATCAGTATTATTTGGAATTAATAGTCGTTCATTCTTTCTTAATTCCTCTACTATTTGCATTTCTTCTACTGCGGAATTAGCATATTTAGCTTCGATCTATAATAATAAAATTAATCATTTGCTTTAATATAAATATAAATAACAATATGTAATTACTTGTTTAAATGCGTACATACCTTTATTCTATTATACAAGCGATGATTGCTTTGCAAATATTGAAGCTCAGGAAATTCTTTAACAAGCATATCGACAGGCAAGTCCATATTTATTAGAAAATTAAATGCCGTCATTAAATTATTATTTTTTATATTTGGTAGGTCAAATACCTTTTGCCATTTTTGATATGTTTTTTTAATACTTTTTAATACACCCAAACTGTTGTCAATTTGTTTGAGCACATTCTCTGTTTTTTTCCATCTTTCCTCCGTGACGCATCCTATTTTATAACCTATTTCGGTTAGTCGTCTATCAGCATTATCAGGACGTAATATTGTTCGAAATTCAGATCTACTTGTAAACATTCTGTATGGCTCCGTTGTACCTTTGGTTATTAAATCGTCGATAAGTACGCCGATAAAACCTTCACTTCGACTGATAATTAAAGGTGGCTTGTTTAAAGCCTGAGACACGCAGTAACATTACAATATATTAATTAGTACATTAAAGAGAAGTAGCGTTATACAATTACGAGCATTATTAAATAAATTGAATACTAAGTAAAATATTTACTAAAAAAATGTGAATGTTTAAGCTAAATTGAGATATAAAAGTTAATAGAGTGAATGTCAAATGCACCTAAACCGACTATACCTTGGCAGCAGCATTGATTCCAGCAATGATACCCTGTGCAGCAGCCTCTTCGTAGCCAGTTGTTCCATTTATTTGGCCAGCCAAAAACAGACTATCGATTTTTTTTGTCTCTAATGTAGAAATAAGTTCTCTGGCATTGATAAAATCGTACTCGACTCCATAACCTGGCCTTACTGTAATAAAGTTATATAGCATAAAATAATAACTATATTAATACTTTAAATTTACAAGTCCTTTAACCACAGAATTCACTTTTAATAATAAAAAATAAATATATGTGAAATTTTGTTACTCGTACCCATTTTTGCATTCTCTAAACCGCGGATTTGTTTAATTAATTCTTCCTGTTTATCAGCTGGTAATGTACACGATAATCCGGATGGATAAATTAATGGAGAATCTAGACCTTCGGGTTCCAACCAAACATTATGTTTATTATTTGGATACCTTAATACCTTGCTCTCTATACTTGGACAATATCTAGGACCTTTAACTTCTTGCGTAACATGTTTATTATTATGAAGATTATCTTTAACAATTTGTGTTACACGTGGTGATGTGTGTGTCAAATAACAAGGTATTTGATGCTCTACGCTTATCCACACAGAATCATTCATAAAGGAAAATGGTTCGGCAATTTCATCCGGTTGCTGACATATAGATTTGGAAAAATCTATCGTTGATCTTTCCAAACGCGGAGGTGTGCCTAAAATAGTTAATAGCATGACATTTCTAAATCACTCGATTATGCCTTTCAAAAGCAAATAAACAACTAATTATAAGACAATTTATGAATACCAGTTTTTAATCTTCCCATTTCAAATCCTAAACGTTCGAGTGTATTAGCCAATCCAATACTTGGCTCGTCATTTAATCTACCAGCCGGTCTTGTTTCTAAACCTATATGTATTTCTCCTTTTAAAAATGTTCCAGTTGTTATTACGACTGAACTGCTAAATATTTTTGTTCCATCCTCTATAAAAACATTTTACATTTTATACAAATTATTTTAGATAGTAATTCATTTATTATTTAAATATTATAAATTTGATATACTTAAAATAATTCCACAACATTTTGTACTGTCTTCGTTTAACAATAAGTCTTCGACTGAGGATTCCATAATCTCCAATCTAGGAATATTAAAGAGATATGCTTGTATATTTTGCTTATACAAACTACGATCGATTTGTGCTCTAGGGCCCCAAACAGCTGGCCCTTTCCTTTTATTTAGTACTTTATAAAAAATTCCCGAAATATCGCAGATTCTGGAACAGATGCCATCAAGTGCATCTATTTCTCTCATAAGATTCCCTTTGCCAATCCCTCCAAATGATGGATTGCAAGACATCTCTCCTGTAATTGACATATTACTATAAAAATGTGTTTAATTGACTTTAACTGATTACAAAAACTGATTATAAAATAATAGAAATGACTAACCAATTGTATTTTTCTTTTGTGTAATGAGTAATGTATTGGTGCCCATTCGCGCAGCTGCGGCACACGCCTCCGTTCCCGCATGTCCACCTCCAATAACAATAACGTCGTAATTTCTTCTATGGTCATTGACATTTGTTGAGAATGCTCTTACTGCCTTTACAAACTGCCTCCGATGATTTGGCTTTGCCATAAGCCAGGACTTATAACATATCAAAAACATTTTTTAAAGTCTGAAAGCACAACAAACAAAAATAATTAATCTTGGACGTAAACTTCTTTGTCTTTCAAATAATTGCAAAGCGAAACGTATTTTAAAATATTTTGAATTCTGGGCAAAATAAATTCTTTGCACATATCTACTTTGTTCATAAATTGAATATCGCTGTACTTTAATTCTTTTAAAAACGAAATCACAAAATTGAAACAATTAAATTCTGCATTATCATAATTATTGGCGTTCCATATCACGTCGTTGCACATTTTATTTAAATTTTCATCCCAAAACGTTACCCAAGATTCTGGAATTAATCTAATCGATGCACAACATTTCCATTTATCGCCATCGTCTCTCACTAAACCACATTCATCGTACTCAATTACCATCCCAGACGAGTTTGTAATTCCAATATGTAAATCATTATTGACATTATAATCGTCTAGAAAACTTCCCACAGACGGTCTTACAACAATACTACAAGGATAATCTTTTGCATTTACCAAAGGATACGGAATCACAAATGGCTCCAACAACAATGTTGTTAAAAAATTATCACAAATTGGACATTTTTCTGGTACTGTTTTGCAAAATATATAAGTAGTACAACAATGTTGAAAGCATATTAAATTATTAACTACACACATTTACGAAAGATTTATCAAATTTATCAATTTTTAAACATTCAAAAGCCTAAAAACTGATAACGAAATAAAAGTTTATACTTAGGTTATGGCATATATTTTTAAAGAGAAAAAAAAAATTACTGCGCAAAGAACGATGCTCTATTGAATTTTTAATTAAATTTTCCTACGTACTTATACTTTTCAATCTTTTCAATTTGTTAAGAGAAAACAGAAATTTGAACGTTCGCATCCATCGAGTCAAACTTTACTCCCTCCAGCCACTGGCAACTTGCAATTCTCAAATACCAATCACTCAGGCACAAATTATTAGTCAATCACAGATTCTCTATCCTCACGACACATTTTTTTATTATCTTATCAATATTCGGATTCTGCGCACCAACGGCTCCGGGCTAATTCGTTTATGCACTCGCGCTCTATTCAAATTTCCCGATCCATTGCGAAAAAGCTTTAATAAAAGGATCGACGCGATTTTCCATCCACGACTGCCCATGAAACGACAAAGGGAGACAATTTCACGTCATCCCGCGCCATCCAACGAGCCTCTCAATCTCGTTGAAGAAAAAAGGATCTTACCCTCCAATTTCATGCAAACGATCGAATAAGCCGCTCCTTATACCCCCGCTCCCCCTCCCCCGGCCCGACATCCTGCTCCTCCTACCGATCAACGTCACGACGCGTCGTGCGCACGGACATCCAAAGATCGGTGCAGCGGAAAAGCATTGATAATCGTTTGCGCATTGAAATAAGAATCGAGTAAGCGGGTGGTGATACGACAAGCTTTTCTAACGCTTGGAAAATCTCAAAGCGGTGAAAGTCGCCTTGTAAAAAGCCAAAACCACACATTGGACACCTTATGAAACGAAATTTTCAAGCCTCTCCTTATTCTACCGACAATCTCGCATCTTTATACGCGAATGCATAAAATCCTGTAATTAATATTAATTCATCAGAAATTTATGAAGAAAATGTGTCGATTAAGGTGCTACTCTTCTTCCTTCTTCGACCAAAACGTAAACGAATCGTTTATACTTTAAGCCCTAGGATTTTTCGGCCAAAGGAGGGGAGCTTGTAGCGGAGCGCGAAGAGGCGAAATCGCACTTTCACCGGTAGATTTTGCATCCACTTCCGCTTCAGGCATCGTATCGCCCACGCAAAAACTTGCTCCTTAACTTAAATTATTTCAAAGCCCATATCCCAAAGGATAAATAATATCAGATAAAAGCAACGACCCGCTACGTTACTGCTCCCACCACATCTTTATCACCTCCAAATCGCTGAGGAGATCAAACGATGAAGCGCATACGGACTCTTCTCTCGTGCACTTGGACCATTTTATTAGATGCAGCTCTACTTGGATCAAACACCTTCGAAATCAGTGGATTAAAGGGATGGGGTGGGGGGATAATTCGATCTAACGCAAGCGCACATTTCATGATTTTACTAAAATTTTATCGCCCGGTAAGCCCACCCCCACCCCTGAGTCACGTATCTCCACACGTGCGTGCAGTCATCAGTTTCGACGACTGTCAGGATCGTTGGGGGGTTAGTTGGAGGTTAACCAGCTCGCGCTTCCTCATGCTTGCGGTGATGTAAAAGGAAGAACGATATCAAAGTCGATAGTATTGAATATAGCTCGGTTCGAAAAAACAAAAGATCTCGTAAAAGAAAAAGGTAAACAAATGCGTGAGAGCACGGCTCGCGACGAATGAGAAGCCCACGTCGAGGCTCTATGGACGGGATTGCGCGGGTGCGGGCCTTCGTTCTTTCGTCCAGTGGCGTACAGGAGAAGCGCTAGGATGTCAGTGTGCGTCTCCCTCGGGCACTCGGCCGTTCGGGGAGTACGAGCGCGATGGCATTGCCGGTGTTTGCTTTGCAACGGCGCGGCAGCCGTTGTTGGTGCCGTTAACACGTGGCGACGACATAACCTTCCCTTCTTCCAATTGGTATGCGACTCGTGCCGTTATTCGTCAACGCACATCCGTGCTATTTTTATACCCAAGCAGCAGGCTTAGGCGTATTTTTCTTCATTATTCGTAATCATGTTTAAATTGTAGTGGGGAAAAGCTTCATCGCGCACAGGTATAACACCTGTAAGGGTAATTTTATTTGAAGTGATCGATTCTTGGTGAATTTCGTTTAATTAAGAAAATGTCGAATGAAGATAAAATATTACAGTCGTTATATTCGTGTTGTATATTGTTATATACAACTTGGATGATTCGTTTGAAAATACAATTATTTCAATTTCGTACATGTTTTAGGAAACAGTTGCGTAATGATTGCTTTGATAAACCCTTCGGCCTTGACTTGCCCATTAATTTTTATTGCCTTTGTCGATTGATACGTGCATGGAGGAGCATTAGAACTATGCTAATTAGAAAATTTATCCTCTATTCAGTGTAATGACTGATTTGCTCTACGGTTATTGCGAACAATGATCGAGAAAATCCTTCGAGAAATCCTCGTTCTAAGTTCTAATTTTACATTTACATTTCCTTGGGATGTAAAGTAAGAGCGAGCGACGTATAATGATCCGAGACGCTTTTTAATTTCTTCTTTTATTATAAAATATGGTTGCCAATAAGAAATGTAAAAGCTGTTCCTAAAAATAGCAAAAGCCAATAATAATATTGCGCATTATTAGTGCATATAATAATGATATTTCAAATATTATTTTAAACGTCATTATTGTTAATTGAAAATACTGTCGTATGGTATGTATGCATTTATACAGAATAATATAAAGACTAATATTTTCATTTACATTTCATATAAGATATAATTTTTAATTTAATTACTTTCTAAATTATTTTATATAAATAAAATTTTATAAATGTATGATTAAATAAAGAAAAGTTTTTATTTTTATTTTTTTTTTTTTTTTTTTTTTTTTTTTTTTAATTTGCAACTTTATTAGATGCGTACAAACGCGTGTTTGTAATTTTTAAGTTAGTATTTTATGATGAAATTCGCTAAAATATTTATAAAAGCTGAATTAAAGTAATTTAAGAAAAACTTCACCAACTCGACATTCACCAACTATGCCTGCCTAATTAAGGTGAACCAAAAAAATTATAAATTGATTGACACCCGAATTCGAATGATAAAAAAAAAAAAATCAAAATTCCATGCAAACGCAATTACAGTAAATTATTAAAATTTATCTGCTAATTGCCCATGTTCCCGCTACTTTTGATGGCTCGTGCCTGGATACCATTGTCACAAAATTTTCCTTCCCTACTTTCATGAAAAGCAAAACTGATTTAATGTCACTGCATACTTAAATTATATTATTCTAGAAAATTTACTACTTTCTGTACTTGCGATCCTAGGAAAACACCGGACGATCGATCAACGTACATTCATAATGCGCATGCGAAAGTATTTATTATCTAACCGTAACTGATGATGTTTACAATAAGAATTCATATATTTACAATTGCTTTGAGTAGTTTGTTTAAGAGATGAAGTTCGTAATCAGTGTTGGAAAAGTTGTATAATAGTTATAATTAATAGTAACGATGTCATTATTCTCACTTACAATAGGACACGTGTACGATATACATATTTTATAAGCCTACAAATATCATAAATATAAAATATAAACAAATTTCTAACCAAGCAACTACCAAATAAAATAAAAAATTTATTTCATATATTGTTGTTCTTTTTATTATCACTGTTATTTATATATTTTTTCTTATTATTTTTATTATAAACATTTTTCATTGTAAGCTGATATTCATAGTAGTTTAAGAATACAGAACTAATTTGCAAAGTTTCAAAACAAAGTTTCTCCATGAATTTATAATACATTTTGACAATTCAAGTATTAACCATAAAATAAAATAAAAGAGTTCTTTATCGATTGATCAAAATTTAAAGTAATAATCATTGGACTATCTGCCCAATATACAATATTTAATTTCAGATTGAGCATCTTATGTCAAGATATTTACTTTATAAATTAAATTTTGAAAAATAACATGTACTGCGTACATCAATATTCAATAGACAAGTGAGAACTTAATATTTATTTTTAAAGTCAGTCGCATAAAAATCAATTTCATATAAAAACTATAATATAATAGTAAAATTGGTTTTTTAATTACTTGTGGACTCATTGCGAGGCTTATCTATTCTATGCAGCATCGTTAATGTTAATAAAATTAAAACTAGTTTGATACTTGAAAAGACTTTTATTTTTATTAGTGATTTTGACTAATTCATAACTGAATTATACTAAAGTTCTTATAATAGCATTTATAATAGAAAATAGCAATTGTAATTGTCTATTTGAAAAATCTTAATAACTTATTGACTTATTGACTATGATCTAAAAATATCTAATCTTTTGCATTTAATGCGCTTATTTTGATTCTATTACTATAATCGTCTTATATCAATATATTATTAATACTATATTGATACAATGTAGAAAAGATTTTTAAATTTTAACATAATGCTATTTACTTTAATTTCTAGACTACTTTATTTGCTATAGAATTCATCAATAACGATGGTATTGTTTGTATTCTAATATACATGCGACATAACATTTTTAAAACTGCTTTCAAATAACTATGTTAAAATGATTTAAAGGAACAGTATTCTTGAAAGAATAATATTAATTGTCTTTTACGTTTGATTAATGGAGCTATTTTATTAATTTCAAAGCACTTAGCATCTTCAATTGAATATAATAAATATATATTATTAATAACTAAAATAAATATTTAATGAGCCAAAAAATATTCAGGATCATTTACATTGAATTTTGGTTGTAATGATATACAAAAAAAGTGTTTAACGAATAATTCATTAGATTATATATTTGCACTTAAGAATAAATGTTTGGTTATTTTCTCACATCAAAACACAACTTATTAATAATTTCTAATATAAATAATTTAAACTCTGAATGAAATAGTAAATGAAAGTTATGTACAAGGCATATACGAATTTGTTGTAGTTTCTCAATTAATTTTATTACTATTAATATTATAAATAATATTACAATAATATTATAAAATTGATATAAATTGTTTTAATTTACATATAAAATAATTTTGCAAATAATGAACTATTAGTATATTGTTGTTAAATTTAGAAATATTTTTAAGAATTTAAATAAAATAAACAGAGTTATTTGATGTGAATTAAATTAATAAATTTGCATGAAAGTACAATTTTATATTTAATATTTTTAATAACATTTTGCTAATAAATATATACTATATATATATATATATATATATATATATATTATTGTTTTTTTTTACAGTAACACACATCCATTTAGATTCTTTATAAATCTTTATTCTATTATTTAACAAATTTCTTAGTAATCCTGTTACACCATAATAATATAATATAATTCAAGTAATTTGCCGAATATTAATTTAAGTATTTAAATAATATTGATTATCTTTTCCAATAAGTAACATATTAATGTAATATTTCTACAAGTGTGTTAGTCCATATAAACTCTTCAAATTTCATTTTTAAAAAAAGTTAAAAATCACATTTTTTCGGTTAAAGAATATGACCTTGAAATATTTCGTATATTTGTACACTCGTTATGTTATGAATTGTCTTGGTAGAATTATTTTTGATCATTTGTTTAAAATTTATTCTCTATATTCAGATGCATAATTTTAACGTTATTTCAATTAATTAAACTTCCAGATAAACAATACGTATTTTATACATCTAAACATACTTACGCCATTTTGTGTCTAAATTAATGCACATCAACTTTATTTACATTTAAATAAAACGTTATATTTAACATAGTTAGATGTAATATAGACGTTTCCAATGAAAATGGTATAATCGAATTGTATAATAATTCATTATATTATAAAAAAAATATTATACATAATATAAGAATAATTCATTCGATCGAAGTTTCGATGTCAGTTAAATTATTCAATTTGATCGAATATATTTTAATGATTTACAATACCAAATATTTAAAAATAATAAAAAACAATATATGTATACGTAATAATGTATAAATATTAGTACTAGTACTAAAAAGTATGCGTATAAAGTTATTGTTTATTAAATTATAAGCTTAAAATTCAATACAATTACGTCAATTTTGAAGAATATTAATATTAATAATTGGCTGACTATATATTTAAAATGATTAACGAGCATAAATTTTAATATACTTTTTCAATATATTAATACACTTATTGTAAATGTATTTTTCTTTCGTAATCCAATATTTTTACCATTAATAGTAAATGTTACTAAATTAGTGTATCTGCTTACTATATAGCACATTTACATAAATCTTTAAAATATATTTCGTGAATATTTATTTTATGAAAATCACATGATAAATAAGATGATTTCACTTAATTAAAATGAACTCTATGATGAATTAATTAAAACAAATTAATTTGTAGTTAGTGTTAACCCGTTACCACAATTTCTGTTCAATTTAGTCAAAAAATTTTAATTTTATCATTTTCAGAATTGTTTTATTAGTTAGAAAAACGAAGCTTGTAAATACAACCATATAAGGTTAATGAGACGATAGCGTTTTATCATTACGAAGTAGTTTTCGTTTAAAAAGTTTTGAATAAACATTAACTCGATATTTGATTCTAATTATAGGATAATTTTCACAACTTGAGGACATATTTATTGATATGTTATTTTATTTATATATTTAATTGTTTTTTTTTTTTTTTTTTTTTTGTTTTTTTTTGTACTAATAGCAATGATTAATTAAACGATTATATATATATATATATATATATTTTTTTTTTTCTACATTGATGCGCTTAAAATAATTATCTTAAATATCAATCATTTATTCTTGCATAGTGAGCCTACCGAAAAATTCAATACATTTTTTATTTATCATTTTGTTTAAATTTTTTACATTTCCATTTAAGCTTTACTACTTAATTACTTTGGCTAAATCTACATTATTTAACAGATGTATGCATGTTTGTACATTCGTTTTCCTACAGATCAAATAATGAAGAACATCAAATTTTTTATAAATATAATTATCCAGATTGTACGTTTGGCTTTCTTTTAATTGAAAATTTTTTTTTTCTCCAATTTGTATGCAATAGAATGAAATATTATATGTATGAGTAATTGCGTATTAACTTTGCTCTAAATTTTTAACAATTCTGTTGTTTATTTTAAATTACTTTTTTTAATCATTATATCTGGATACATATTTTGTCAGTTTTATTTATTATATAAATTCTTTATTTATAAATTCTCTTGCATCCCTATAATATCGTCTAATAATATAAATAAATATAAATGCTTTATCTCGTATCTACGATAATCACATTTACTTCTTTAATTTTATGAATAAAATAATTTAATTATTATACTTGAATTAGTTTTACATATATCTTTTATAGTTTATACAATAATACATTTTTTAGTATCTTGCATTCAAACAAAATTATGCATAAAAAAAATTTTGTATGTAAAATTTCGAATTGACTTTACAAAGGTGTGATAAATATATTTCTAAAATATAATAAGTTTCATTGAGTTGTTATAGTTGATTGGACATAAGAATAATAATAATAATAAAACAGCAACATTAATTTTATATCAGAATTTATTAACATTATTATTATTAATTTATTAGAAATTATTATTTACAAGCCTCATCCTATACAGATACAGATACTTTAAGAAGATACTTAAAAATGTATATAATGCAAATTTCTTTTTCACGTAAAATTAAGCTTGTATTTTTTTTCCCTTATATTATATATAGTCTTAAACAATCGTGTATCTTTTAAGGAGAAAATATTTATTCGAAATTATCATGAAACACAACGTTCTTATTTATTACAAATTATTATGATTATCATATTAAAAATTATTCGAATAAAAAGTATATTTTTACCTATTAACTAATTAATGTTAACTTTTTTTAATAGTAATCACAAATTGTACAAACTTACAAACAAGCATTTTGTATATAAAACGAAAAATAACATTACCCGTTGATATTTATGCTTGATTATATTTTTTCAGAACGATATAGCACAAACTGGTTTAATCGTAAAGTAAAAGATCGGAAACTTGAGTGGAGACTCGATCTCAGCTTTCATTTACAGTTTAATGTTGACTTTAGTAAGGAATATGAATTGCAGTATAGCGAAAGAAAATATTCATTCTTTACTTAGCTATGAGGTGAGTACAGTATTATTTATTATTTTGAAAAGATTTAATAATACTTTTAATATTTATCGATATACAAATAATATTAAATATCATTGTCATTGTGCTTTTGAAATTAAACAGATTTATTGATTGACTTGAAAGATTCCTTATATAAACTCCCTCATCTAAATGTTCGCAATTAAATCACACGTGGTAAAGTTTTCGTTGATTAAATATATTCGTATATTTCTCAATATCGATTCATGTTCATGAATAGAATTTTTATATGAAAATTTAATAATGTATGGCTTAGCGATCTTTTTCACTAACGCGATGGCTGTTTATTACATAGGAAAATCCGCAAATTATTCAATGGTTTTCGAGAGAATTATATAATAATAGTAATAATAATAGTAATAATAATAGTAATAACAATAATAATAATGATAATGATAATGATAATGATAATGATAATGATAATCATAATCATAAAAAAAAAGACAGGTACTCTAGTTTTACTACGAAAATATCAGTAAATAAAGTACAGATAAAGTATTGATTTTTTCCACCTATTATTTGCAATATATTTAATAATCCTCGTTAACTTATGATGAACAATGGATCGGTTATTTTAAAGATAATTTATGAAGTACATAAAATATTTATTATTGCGTAGTATTTTTGGTACATATTTTAATTTCAAAACTAATAATTAATAATTATAGCTTCATTTCATATGTCGAATTGATGTTAATGTTTAAATGTAAATTAAAAATAAATTAAGTTACTTTTAAGAGAATTTTTAGTTTTCTAAATATTTAACGGAATTGATGAGCTATGAAATAAACATGAAATATACAAATATTTGAATATATGAAATATGAAATTAAAATATGAAATATACAAGTAGTTAAATCTGTGATAAAATAATATTATAAATATAAAATTAAAATATAAAATTCAATATTATCAAATGGTTAAAATAATATGGAATGCGATGTTAAAAATTTATCGTTAAATGGCTCTTTCGTTGCGATAACTGAACCCCAAATATTTATTCCCCTTTTTTTTTCATTACATTTAAATTTTTTTCTCATTCTATACGTGCGTATATATAATAAAGATACTGTAATTAAAATATATTTGTATGCCTTTAGCGATCACAAGAATATGACTTCAAGTGATGTGTTTTAATAGCGTAACTGATCGCTCACGTATTAACTTGGTGAAAGCTAAACGTTATAAACAAGAAACAAAACGTGAATACGAATGAAAGTATTTCCAAGTAAAAACAACTCTTCTCTTCTTAAAATATCATTAGCAGTATAGCTTTGATTTTTTAAGTCTGCGAATATTAAATTCTAGTAAAAACTTGAATTAAGGAAAATGTAATGAATTACACTTTCTCTGTCACTATGATGCACAAAGCCTTTCTTGCATTTTTGTCCATTGTCAAAATATTAATTTTAATGGGTATTGCAATTAATCGGCAATTAAATTATTCGCTTTATTAAGTAAAAATTTCAAATAAACATAAATATGTAAAATCTAAACAAAATTTTTCATTTTATGTATATATTATAATTATATATTATATAAACACTCTTTATTCATTTTGTAGTTTTTTTTTTTTTTTTATCACCGTTCAATACAACCCGTCTATTTTTTTTTCTTTTTTTTTTTTGTATAAATTTCATTTTTATAAATATCGTTATTGTCGTGCAAAAATCTGGCAAAATTAAAGTTTGATTTTTATAGGTAAAAGTTTACTTTAAAAAAAACTAGCTAATATATTTAAATAATGATTTATTATTTACTTATTGTTGATATTATTAATATCTATTATATACTTTTATTACAAGTTTTATCATTCAATTGCGATTAATGTTTTTCATTTCTTTTAATAAAAAAAATCGATGGATTTCTTGCATTATGCGAAAGAAACAAATCTCTGTACTGTTATAAAATTTAGCAAAATCAAAAAATATCTATTAATTTTTACATATAATTATATGAAAATGCATTCAATTTATGTATTTTGTTTTAATATCATAAAATTACTGCCGATTTCCTAATATACAGTTTTATCTTAGGTATTAATGATTATGTAAATCAATTTGTAAAAATTCTATACAATTTCAAGCATCCTAATTCAAATATTTATAAATGTTCTTTATTATTTTAATACTAATCGATTAATAAGTCACATTATACATAAACACATTTGCCATTATAATTACAGGAAATAATAAGGATCATAAATACCTTACAGACAGGGCTTATATCGAAAAATACGACAATTAATTCGCAGAACGCTAGCGGCTTGCATAATATGGAGAAATATTTAGTCCGGTGAGTGAGAAAAGTGATATTAACACTTTAATTGTATAAGACCTTAATAAAATAATGAACTAAATGACGTATTGTCGATAGATTTTGTTTTCCTAAATAAATCCTAAATAATTGGCACCGACATTGTTCACTTAGGCAGTTATGTCTTTTTTACATAGCGTAGGTCCGGCATGAGTTTGCAGCAGCTGGACACGTTATCGGTAATCCATGTGACCGGCACAAAGGGAAAAGGCTCGACCTGTGCTTTCGTAGAAGCTATACTCCGCAATCATGGCTTTCGCACAGGTTTCTACAGTTCGCCTCATCTGGTCGCGGTTCGCGAACGATTTCGCATCAATGCCAAACCCATAAGCGAAATGAAATTTATAAATTATTTTTGGCCAGTCTACAACATGCTCAACCAGTTGAAGGATAATCCCAATGATATGCCACCGTACTTCAAATTCCTTACAATATTGATGTTCCACATTTTTATCAAGGAAAATGTCGATGTGGCTATAATTGAGGTATGGTTTATGTAAGTCAAGTCTAGACGGGAGTTTACATTGGTTCTCATATTCTATGTAAAAAAAAATATCAATTGAATAATCTGAATTTATAAAGTTATTTTCAAATTTACTATGACATTGTTGTATATGCTTTTATGTTTAATCATCTTTGTCGTATTATCACTTTTTTTTTTTTTTTTTTTTTTTGACTTACGTACAAAGTGATTTATCTTATTATTTAATATTACGAACACGTTTTAATAATTATATTCGTTTTAATTCGCTTTAATTCGTTTGAATACTTATTCGTTTTAATTCGTTTTAATGATTATTCGCTTTAATTCGTTTGCATACTTATTCGTTTAATTCGTTTGATTACTCATTCGTTTAATTCGTTTTAATAATTATATCGTATCACTTTAATTGTCGTTATTAATATCACTTGAATATTTTATTTTATTTTATTGTCTTCTTTCTTCACTAAACTTGGCGGGGGGGGGGGGGAG
>NW_011948432.1:2057147-2078019 GCF_000503995.2 Ceratosolen solmsi marchali
CGGGGGCGGGGGGGGGGGGGGAACTCTTGGCAAACCTTTTTTAAAATTAATTTAAAATAATGTTTAAATTGCTTGGATAATATTAATATCGATGATCTTGTTATTTCTATATTTTATCGATTATCATTTATTTTATTAGCAATCGCAAAAGCTTTTTCACGTGTTTAGGATAAAGAAATAAAGGCAAATAAATTCAAATATGAATTAATATTGGAATAAATTTTTTAAGTAACATCTTCCTTGACATCTCTTAGAAGATAAATTTTTGTCCTTTAATTTTTGTTTAATTTTTGTCCTTTAATTAATCGTATTAAAATATCGTATAAAAAAAAAAAATTTTATATAATTTTATATACTTTTAACTGTGTCTGTGTACAAGGAATATTGTATATAAAATTTTTCTATTTGTTTCGCTAACGATGTAAATATTAAATATTTTCATTTGACATTGGACATTATTTAAAAAGTAACAATTCTTTTTATACATGAGACATGCTTTTGTGATGAAATTTATATTTCTTTTAATTTTTTTCTTATTTGCCGTTGAGTTTTTCGGCAATCTACATTATCAAATTCCATTATTTCTTTTTTATTATTATTTTAGACATTCGCGAGACTTTTTCAAGTAAATGTAAAAATTTTTCATCATAGCATACATTAAGACAAATCACTGATTCAATTATAATTCTTTTATATTCAAAATTTCAACTGTATAATTCTTTACATATAATAATTCTGATTTCTAACAATTATAGTTTTTTTTTTTAATTTTCGATAAATGTTGTACATCATTTATTCAATAATTAAACTCTTTGTCTCCAGTTAAATACGGCAGGAAATTATTGCCGTAACCGTAAAATTACTGTAACCTAATTTCTGACAATACAAGAAAATATAAATTATTCGATTCTTATATGGTATGTCGGTCCCCGCACAATGTACAACAGAAGTGTTCTTTTCTCCTCCCACGGCTGTATCTCGACACTTCTTCACCCATCTTCACCGACTACCCTCCTTACTTACCTTCCTTCGCTATATTTCTTTTTTAAAACGAAGCAATTTGCTGAGGTAGACGATATCGAGTTTCCATAAAACTTTGATCTCGGATATTTCGATCCGAATAATCAAGATAATTTGTCTTTTCTTGTTTTTGGTCTCGATAACCACATCCTTGCCTCTCGCATCTAACGTTGAGAATGAGGCTTTGACAGGAGAGGCGTTCGAGCAGATTGTCGATTTCTCCTTTAACTCAAATATCTAAAAGTTACCTTCTGCGCATTTATTTAGCTGTCTTCGCTCAGTCCTCCATAAACAAGCGCTGATTCGCGAAATGCATTTTGATATTTCTATATCTAAATATATTTAAATCCAATTACTATACCGCTGACGCACTTTTACCCTTTTCTCTACCATATGTTAAAGTCCCCCAGTCACGTACTTTCCCAGACCCAGCAGCAAGCAACCTTTCGTCTCCGACGGCTATCCTCTCGCTATTTATTTGAAATCATTCTCAAAATCGAGCATCAACGAGAAAATGAGCTGAATCGATAATGAGATCGTCGTGATGTTGTTAAATGGCAGGTGGGTATCGGTGGCGAGCTCGATTGCACGAATATCGTGAGAAACAGCGTGTGCACAGGCATTGCGAGGCTCGGACTGGATCACACTTCCGTGCTGGGCAACACTCTCGAGTCCATAGCCTTTCAAAAGTCAGGGATCTTCAAGCCTGGGGCGCCGGCATTTACCATCCCACAGCCAAGAAATGCGATGTCGGTGCTACACAACCGAGCCGTCGAGAAGGGATGCTCCTTGAGCATTGTGCCCAATCTACAAAGTTATCCCTGGAAGAAGTCACAGCCCGTTCTAGGTACACTTTTTAACTCGTTAACAGGATAGATAACGTAATAATATTTAAAAAATTATATCCTCCTCGTAATGATCGCGTAAAGACGTTGCTAAGAGGAACGATTTAATGTCATATTTAATTTAAATATTAGAATGTTCAACGATGATTTTTTAATTGTTACGAGTGTGTTTGGTCTTTCGTTATATTGCGTTATCTCGATAAAAGCACGCTGAAAATATGCTGATACGTGGTTAATGCAATTAAGTGAAGTGAAAAGTGATTGCAATTATTGGTATGGTTTGATAAAGATATTAATAAAGAAATTTTACAATGCTACAATGTTCGTGAAATATTTTTATTGTAATTGAAATTATCGATGAAATGACGTTGATGAATTAATTAGCAAAGATATTACTTATCTTAAAACTCGACGGCTGACATTTAGTCGACTGATGTTTACAATTAAATTAATTATATCGCGTTAATTTACTTAGAAATTCATTATGAAAGCCAACGTTTCACGATTACACTGCAGCGCTCACTATTGCGATATCGCGTTCACGTTAATCGTTGAGGCGATTAAAATTTAGGGTAATAAGCGATCGCGATTGAACAACTCTAACAACGAATAAACTATATATTCCAGGCATTCCTTGTAAGGTTCAAAATCATAATGCTTCATTGGCTATTCAGTTAGCCTCCAGTTGGATGATGAGGCACAAAAGACGTGGAAACAATTGCTCGAATACCTCCAAGTGTATGACAAACGATAACGATGCTGACGTTTTCAACGCGACAAACAATAACAATTACTATGTACTTGCGAACAATAATAATAATAGCCCAAATACGAGTCTTTGCTTCGCAAAGGTTGCGACCGCCCTGGAAACATGCAAGTGGCCCGGAAGAACGCAATTCTTGCCTCGAGAAACGATGGATTTCTATATCGATGGAGCACATACTATTGAAAGCATTGAAACGTGCGTTTCGTGGTTTCGAGATGTCACCGTAAAAACAGGGTTAGAAACACCTTTTTGACCATATATTATAAAATCAGCTGTTCACATCGTATTTGATCTGTAAGCTTTTGAACGCTACATTTCTATGCTTTTAAGCATTAAAAGCTTAAAAGTCATAAACTCGATGCAATTATTTACTGCCGACATTATAAAATAAAAGAAAATTGTTTAGTTCACCGAGTTAGTTCTTCAACTTATCCTTTACTTATTATTCGGCTTATTATTAAGTTATTAATCAATTAAATTACACAAATTTTACAAAAGTTCATGTATTATCAGCGGAGCTGATAACTTATAATTATTAATAAATGAATGGATCAATAACAATACGAATCAATGAAATTTCAAATTATACGATAGGAGATTACTAATTATTATTATTGTTGTACAGAGAAAAGAGGAGAAAGTATCTCATCTTCAACATAACGGGGGCAAGAGATTCAGCTTCGCTACTGAATCCTCTAAAACAGCTAGGATTTAGTAAAGTCTTCTTCGTACCGAATGTCACCGGCTTAACTACTATCGCAGATCATATCAATGCCAATATCAATAGCAATAAAGAGATAGAGAGATGCCAACTTCATGTGCAGATATGGGGGGAGAATTCAGTTACAGCCAATAGCGTTTACGATGCTCTCAAAATGATCGACGGCCAGGTGAATTCCATGAGCGATGGATATTGTAAGCCGCAAGTGCTAGTGACGGGATCTTTGCATCTAGTGGGAGCACTTCTCTCTATCATTGATCCTAATTTAAGCTTATCTACCAAATGCTGATTACTCTAATTTGATTTCTAATCTGCAGCGATATCAAGACTAAAGACAATAACACACGGCATAATATATAATAATACGAATTGAAAATTATATTTTAATCTGTCGGAAATACTTGCAAATAAATCTGACCAATGATAGGAACAAAAAATTTATATATTCATTAAGCGTGTGGCTATACTTTCTTTCGCATTCGTTCAAACTGCCAATTATTTGTTTTCATAAGTACAAGGGAAAAAATTCACAATCATCATTGTTATAACCAATTGTAATTTAAAGATGTATTTACAAATAAATAAGAAACTGTATGAATTTTTAAGGAATGCTTCTACAACCTAAAGGCATCATTTTAAATGACATTGAAAGCATTAAAATGTGATTAACAGTCGACCAATAATCATAATCTTTTTGTGATACATTGCCCAGTGAAAAATATCTAATTGTCGAAATTTTCTTTTTTCTTAAGTACTTCTAAAATTATTATGGAAACAATTCTAAAAATGAGAATTGTACGTATACGACTTAATACGTGAGAACATTGTCAATTGTGCCAATTATCGCTGGATTAGAGACAATTGTGCAAATTGTAGAAAGGGCGAACCGAGTGGAAGGAAGAAAAGTGTCGCTACGCTACGTTGATGGACATCCGCCTCCTGGTGCCAACGTCTCTACCATTAGATAATTTTAAATCGAACTCGTTATTAATCAGCAGCGAAAAAATCAGCACGCGCCCTTATGATAACGTTAGAAGATAATATTAAAAATTATATACATTGCTGAGAATTTAATTTACAACGGTATCGTCTTATTCATTATTCAGTAACTCGTATATTTATTATATTTTCTTTTAGAGATGAGCATTAGAGACGATAGATTAGGTCATTTTTTTCTCGTCATGCCGTATAATAATCGTAGCGTGAAATCGAACATCCGCGACACGAGACACGATCGAATATTATTTAATAATTCAAACTTTTTACTATCATATATTGAAAAACAATGATAAAAAGCTTATGAAAACTAGGCGTAGATATCATGAGTCTATAAGAAAAAAAATTATCTATTGGATATCTAATATAAATGAACCTTTATTATTCTCGATTAAAATGATTTTGAGAGCAATGGGAATTTTTGGGTAAATAAAATTGGGTAAATGAATTATTCGCAATAAATGTTAATAAATTTTTAGTTAATGAATTATATTAATAACTAAGTAACTCTAAAACAATAATGCACCAAACGTACGAAACACATACAAACTTAAAAGAGCAATGAGAATGAATTTTTGATTTACCCTGAATGTAAAATATGACATTATCAATAGTTTAGCAAAGAATATATTTATTGTTTTAATAGCTATGCAATATTCGTAAATAAAACGAAAAAGAATATTTACATATATATATATATCAGCGATCAGCATACAGTTATAAATAATTTAAAATATATAACGATCCCTATTAAAAATGTAAGTAAATAATAAGTATTCAACAGTTGATAAGACAGAAGAGGATTTTTAGAATTAAATTAGACAGCAATACCGAATACTTTTCTCAAATTCTTTGTAGCAGAAGAATATCCCGAACTCACAAATTTAACAAATTTAAAAATTAATTAAAAAAAAAAAAAAAAAAAAAAAAAAATCGTGAATACGTAGATCTAAAAAAAGCAATGGATATATAAGATATGGAAAATATTTAAACTTAAATCGTTTATTGACTTTATTGTAGAATTGGCATTGTAGTAATGAATTGTAAAACTATACACATTATCAACCATTCTAAATATAATTAAATTATGCAAAGTAAGGTAAGCGAAGCTTGTAACTAGAATAATAAATAAGAGTGCGGCTGTCGGTGTTGGTGGTGTAACGATTACGGCTCGAGTGTCTCCGACTTTCCTCGGGCTTGAACTCTTTAATCACGGCCGAATAGGCAAAGAGAAGCCAACGTCAACAACGATTCACAGTCCTTTCGACAAAAATAATCGACGGGCTGATTAATTGTTTTAATTTAGATTTCTTACCCTCCTCATCCAACCTCTTTGTACTCATTAATGCTGCGCTTTAGCATTCGCATTGACACTTTCCACTGTTTGTTGAGGTCAATGAAAAATGTTGTTGTTCTGCACATACCACTCCTAAAGCTATTAGAACTGTTCGTCCAATTCGGAAAAGTGAGTTTGAAAGATTATAAAAATTACACAGAACGAAACATGCTCGTAAACGAGTAATAACGAGTAATAACGACTAAACAATAAAATAAATCGAAGATCGAATTTATTACATGAATTATTTGTATCGATGCATTTGTAGTTGAAGAGTAATACACTACTCTCGTACGTGAGGCAATTGAAAAATAAAATTTTACTAATGCGTCGGAATAGTAGCTTATAACATAAGATAATGCTTTATGCTTATAAAATATTTGGATATTTTTAATTTAAAATGAAAGATATCTGATTGTCTTGTATTAATATGCCGTTTCATTTTCTCGCTCAATTCGTACGAACTTTTAAATATTACAAATTATTGCTACGAAATTGGCTTATAATATTCCAGTTTTATTTTTAATTGATTTTTTTTTTTTTTTTTCGAAATTCTTTAATAATTGAAATAATTGAAAATCAAAGTGAGGAATATATATATACAAAATTAAAAATATATACAAAAGCGATTAGTTTTTGATTGCATTTGGGGTATTTTTGTAATAAATAAACGGTTTTATCGATTTGAATCTAGAGTGATAAAAATTCAAATGCTTTCAATTTTAATTAAAGTACAAACAATAAAATATAAAGTCCAATAATAGGATTTCATAGAAATAGTTAATATTATTCTTTCGCATATGAAAATATGGAGTATCCATGAAATATACCTTACTAAAACAACGATAACAACGATAGTCGAAATAACAAAAATAACAAATAATGATCGTGCATTTGTCTTTTGCTATTAAAATATGTAACTATTAAAATACTTCACCATAGCATTCGTTATCAATTTGATTGAATATTTAGAAAAAATTGGTAAAATATTTAATATCAATGTGATCTATTTTCATTTCAAAATATGTATTTTAATTAGAAATGAATTTTTCTCATAATGTTCTTTTATAGGCTGTATTCATATAAAAAGTTTTCTTTGTTGATTATGAAATATTTGACATTAACTCTCATAGTGGTACAGAAAAACGTTCTCATAAAGGGAAAGACCGAAAGAAAGATCCAGAGGCTTCGTTACAAAGAAAAGACCTACAGAGAAAGGACGTTTGTTGGCTTTAGAACAATTCGCCTTTAATATAATGTTTCTTGGTTACGACCTCCATATCGTTCCACCGTCACTACAAAAGAAAAACAACAATGCACGACACCCGAGCAGACGTCACATACATCCGTTTCGATTCCTCGCGAACAAGTATCTAGCATTGTTCAAAACACACAATCTATGCGCAACCAAAGAATAATATACGAAAAAGTATAAACAATGATAAAGAATAATATTAGAATTATAAATTGGATGGTAATGTAATAATATTAGGGTAATAGATAATATAGAAGAAGCATATTAATACGTAACAATAAGATTATTTACTTTCTTATACAATGGGCACTAAGTTTATATACATATGTACGTCTATAAGCCAATAATATATTACAAAATATAATCGTGAAAATTATATTACGTACGAAAATTTTCGTTTATGTATTTCGTAGATGAAAGTAAATGGAAAGGCGCAAATTGCCTCCTTCCTCTATCTACGTTGAACCCCAAACGTTCCATGTAGGTTTTATAGTTCTTCATTCATTATTTCAAATCTTTTTCCACTCCTTCATTTAACAAATAATTTACATAATATTCTTGATATATGTATATATATATATATATATATATAACTTTTTAATTCTATGAATATATACTCTTGTAATATTCTTTAACAGTTTATATTTCGAGCCTTCGTTTTAATTATAATGTCTTTTATAATAAAAGATTTTTAGATTTACGAGAAAACAAGAGTAGTGTTAAGAAACTTTATAATATAAATAATATAAAGACTAACTTATCTAACAATATAACTGCTTTATGTAGATAAGTCCTTATATTTCTTTTAAATTTAATGAAATTTATGATTATAATTTTATTTTATTATCCAACAATTAAAATTTTGACTGCTTATTCTTATGAAATAAAAAAAAAATTCACAATGCATCATTATGGAATAATAAAAATTATAGAATACACGTAAACAAAAATAATTTGATTTGCTTAGTATATTACAATATTTAAATTCAATAATGTAAAATTCAAAAAATATTCCAAGTTATTTATTTCTACAGGTGATTGTTTTTAATAAAAAATTTTTTTCCATTCAATCAAATTTATTGTAAGTCTCTTAAAAATTTCTAGCTGAAGTTTTACCAAGAAATAAATGATAATTTAACAATTTTAATTTTCAATCGAGAAGTTTCAATTGTTTGATAAAATTTCAATATACGATTAGGTTCGAAATTTAAAAAATCAATTAATTTTAGTTCAATTGCTTAATATATTAAAAATTATTGTCCTTATTTTTTTTTTTTTTAAGCATACGTAACTTCATACTTGTGTGTTTAGTTGTATAATTTGTAAGTAATAAATATTTACAATATTAAAATTATATTGCTATCCTTTAAAATCCGATATAATTTTCAACTATAACTGAGTTTTTAGATAAAATAAAAAAATTAATTTGATACTATATTTATATATAAGTATGATAATAAACGCGACATTTATAATTTGTAATAAAAGAAAATGTAACTAATGAAAATATTGAATAAAATTGTATAATAAACTGTGTGAAAAATCGATAGTTGTATAGATTATATGTAATTTCAAGATGAATTGTATAAAAATAAAATCGAATTACTAATGTAACTGACTAATTAATAATGTACAAACAAACAATTTATTCAAAGAAATAAAATGCAATCCAATATATATATATATATATATATATATAATGAATACATTTAAGAACCATAAAAACTATAATTGTTTCATTTATAATATATATTCATTTAAAAATCGTTTTCAAGTTAAGATGAGAAATACATTTAGAAATAATAAAATTATTTATTAATGGGAAGAAAAATTAATAATATATTTTACAGTTAATAATTTTAATTTAAGCAATATAATAGATTATGAAAGGTGAAATTTTATTAAAATCCGATAGAAATAACTAGTAAACTAAAAACCGAAATTGCAGAAAAATCATAAATAATAGTTCAATAATTATAAAACCAACAATACTAAACTCCAGCATAACAGATTTTTCACACTTAATGAACACAGTTCCAATATTCTTAATATTAACATGATTTGAATGAGATCGACCTTCAAGGCTAAAGAAATAAAAAAATAAAGGTCATACGGTTATTTTAATAAAGAATTAAAGAAAATTAAGTGAATTATTTTGAATTATTTATAAATACATAATGTAAAACAAGGCACTGCTTTACAACTGTAAATAAATTGGAGAATTTACTTGAAATGCTAAACTTAAAAAAATGGATACTATATTCTGCTAAGAGATATAAATAAAGAGATGAGAATGGACAATAGTAATAATACGAAATCTTTAAATTATTTTTGGATAATAATAACACATGATAAAGTTAAACTATATAGCGCCATCATATCATTATTATTATGCAAAAGATTAGTCATAACTGAATTTATATGCAATATACGACATTAAATGTTCGACCGTATCAGCTCATTCAAATAAACTTAACCATAAAGCTTATTTAAAAACATTAAATGTAATGCAAATGTGTATTTCCTACAATTGAGATTCTTTTCATAGAAAATTATTTTCACGCCATACAACATTGCATTATTTTTATTAATGAAAAAAAAGAAAAAAAGTTAACTTCATTTAAAAGCAAAAATTTAACAATTCCTCTTAATAATGAGATACTCAAAGCATAGTAGATTTGTTGCAATTGTAGCAATTTTTGCAAACATAATACATTTTGAGTGCCGCGTTTAAATTTAAAATCACACTATTCGTTTTTTAAAAGTAAGAAAAAATAATTTAATCACCAGCGGCTTTTATTCAAATAGAATATATTTTTACACATTTTTATAATACAAATCGTAGAAAAATAATTGCTTCTAAAATGAGGAAAAATATGCATTGTACATACAAAACAAAAACAAAATTTTAATTATATGTAAATGTTCGATAATTTTAATAAATAAATCGCATCATAAATAATATTGAGTGTAATAATTTCAATGACACTAGACGCATTCGATCGTATGTTCCATTTTCTCGTTCATTTTCATCAATCAATCAATAAATAAATGTAAAAGAAGTATTTAAATTTTTCTATGCATTAATCGAGTCAATAAATACTGTATTCTTTAATCGTTTATATGAAAAAAATACAAATACTCTACTATAACTCCACTATATATATATATATATATATATATATATATATATATATATTTCTTTTTTTATTAAAATATATATGTATTTTCATAGTACTTTTAAGTCTAATAAACTGATTTTAAACATATTGAAAATTGTAAAGTTGAAAAATATTTCTAATTATAATTTCTAATTCTAAAAAATTAATCTAATAATCTAAAAAAAAAAACTAAAAAAAAACATTTCTACAATACTATATACGGCATGCAAATATTGTTAATATATCTGGTACTATGAAAAATATTCATTCCGGCACTTCCTCTCTTCTCTCCTGTACAGTTCTCATCTTACATTCTAAAAGTTCGTCGGTTGACGATAAAATAGATGGACGGGAGCGGGAGCGGGAGCAGGAGAGAGAGAGAGAGAGAGAGAGAGAGAGAGAGAGAGCGGAAGGGAAATTGATGTCTGTCGCGCACGTTTATTGGGGGATCTGTTTGGTAAAAAGTGGGCTTCCTCGTCCTCTTAACTCCACGGCGTTTCTCTTTCTGGCCATCGCTACACATTGCCACTTCTCGTTCCACATAATTCGCAATCGCGCGAGCTCTAAGGCTGGGAGAAAAGCCATAAACATTCCAGTACGACCAATTACCATTCATTGAACGTACTTTAACCGGTCGTACCGTAGATTTAAGGACTTTAAAGTACGCGCCGCTCGCCATTTAAATCAAATCTCGAGAATCGAACATCCGAGGGATTACGCTATTGCACCGCGCGTTTACTGACGCACGCATTCAAATATCCCGCGCATCGATCCACATTCAATTTGCATTGCCCTCGCGCCTGCGGCGCACCAAAACACCAATACTTCCAAACTCATTGGAATAAGATGTACACACGAGGATTTGGACGGCAATCGAGGCGAGACACCTACAATGCGCCTTGCACCCCGCCGTTCCTCCCGCCAACCATCCGCCCAGCACCACGAGCGATAATTCCCTTCCCCTTCGCCGGGCAGTAAGGCGAGACAGGCTTATTGATGAGTCCGGTAGATCGACCCGGGACGAAATTCATAATAGATAGTCTTCGATTTTCGCACGAGAAGCTCGTTGTCTCTATATAGAGTCCACCTCCTGCTGTGTATGCTGCGCACGGCGTACACCTCTTGACGTCAGCGAGGGTAGCATACGTGAGAGAAGGAGCCGGTGGAAGGGAGCGCGGCGAGCGTGGCGAGCGGCAGCGGTGGCGGTGGCAGTGTCGTGGGCAAGGTCGGCGGTGGGGTCCGGGCGGTGCGGTGGCAAAAGGCTGGCGAGGGGACGAACGAGGTTGGAAGGAGTATTGGAGAAGGAAGGGGCTACACCCCTCTCCCGGGCGCGCGTGTGTGCTTGGGAGAGAGAGAAGGAGCGAGGAACGAGCCGCCAAGATGGTTGTCATTTTGTCAATGTTGATAATATAGTGATATTTGGCTAGGGCATTCGGTAGGCGGGTGAGAACGAGTGAGAAAAAGAATACGAAGTCGCGAGTGTGTGCCGCACGCACAAGCCTCTCTCGGAAAGGAATTGGCTGCTGCGATCGGCTACGACGATGAGGAGGATAATCGTGCTTGTGTAGTAGCGGATCAGCCGTAACGGCTCGCTACTGCCAGGAGTCGTGGATCGCGCGTCCGGATCGAAGCTGCCAGTTATTTGAATTGAGTTTGAAGAAGTGAGAGGAGATTCGCCAGGCTTTGCTCTACGACGACGACGACGACTACGACTACGACGACGACTACGACGACGACGACTACGACGAGTACGATAAGGACGTCATCGTGTCTCCGCGCTCTCGAGGGATGGCGGAAAGCGAGGATGCGGAGCAAGAAATACGGAGGGCCCTGGAAGTCGTCCAGTCGATGATTGATATATCGGCGGACCGACTCGAGGGCCTTAGGACCCAGTGCTCGACAAGCGCCGAGCTCACCCAACAGGAGATCCGCACTCTCGAGGTTATACATCGTTTCACATTGCATTATGACAATTATGCATTGTGTTTCTCGTGTTACTTCTCTCTTCTCATTCGAAATTGAGATATTTGTTATCGCGGACAGGCAAATTTAGTTTACAAATTCACGATCTTATTTTATTCCGATAGAAAAGAATAAAAAATTTTGGATATACGAGAAAACCGTTCTATAACAATGCAGATAATTCGTAAGCGAACCCGTGGCTTAATTTTTCTTTATAAATCTTCTGTAATATTTATTACGAAACGTTAATTGACTGGAATTTCACTAGCACGACTGCCAGTACAATGTTTAAATATAAATTTACCGAGAAATTATTTACGAATTAAAAAGATGCCAGTCTAGCTGTATTATAACATATGATTTACGATATATTCTCTTAATAAGAAAGTTATAGAATAAATTATCTATTGATTAGCTATTGATTCATTAGCCATTCAATCTGCAATTTATAAAATGTAATTGTAAAAAGTTGTATAATGGTAAAAAGAGGTTATTTCTTATTCATTTTTTAATTGTAAGTAAAAATTAAAACAATTATGATGTTCGGTTAGTAATTGATTTTTATATTTTCTATTATAAGTATAGTATTCGGTTTTTTTTTTTTTTTTTTTTTTTTTTTTTTTTTTTTTAAACGATTAATATCATTTATACTTTTGTTGTATCGAGCAATGTCGTATATGTTCAAAAAAAATCCAGTTAAAACAACTAGAATGACTTTTTATATAATAAGATTTATAATATTATGACAAATTGTTTTGTTTATTCAGATAATAGATGCTTGTTTAATATCGATAAATATTTTTAAAAATAAATTCATCAATGTCAACATTTAAATCGATATATTTTAATTTTTCTCAATTTTTAGCCTACTTCGTTGCCAAACAACTATATTTTTATTAATTATAGGGCCATATTTAATCACAAATAAATCAAAACAAAAATAATGATTGGAGTAGTTATAAAGCAAGCTCATATAAATTCAAATGCTTATATTTAAAAGAAAAATTTTAATTATTTTTGATACATTTAATAAGTGCAAGCTTTTATAAATCCATAAAGTTATTTATTGCTATATCTTACACTCAAATTACCTTAAATCTAAAATAGCTACCACAGTGTTCTTATTTAATAATAATTTTTACCCACTAATACCATTTAATAGGTATTGTTTGTTTTTGAAAATACATTTACAATATTACAATAAATTGTACAATTTGTGTAATTGACTTGTATAACAAATCAAATGTTAAAATTTCATAGGGCAAGCTAATAAAACTTTACTCAAAGCAACTTGTCACCAAAGAGAAACTTGCTATCGAATCTCTACCAGTAGAAATGAGACAATATCCGTCTTTACAACAATGGCTGAGAGTTGTAGGTCTTACGCCAGAATCCATTCAGGTAAAGAAAATAAACGATTCGAGTCCATTTTGAAAATGATGTACATTTTATAAATATCAAGATAATTTCTTTAAATTTTCCAGTTGGTTTGTTCGAAAGCCAGTTCTTTAGAGTCTTTGAAAGAAAAATCAGAGCACGAGTTGGGATCCATACTGGGTGAAAGCAATATGAGACACGAGGAGGAGTTGCGCAGATTATGTAGAGCGCTTCACAATCTTCGTCGATATATGGGTAAAAACTTATTTGCTTATTTAATTGATATTCTCGATGCATGTATAATTAACTGGTCAATTATTAAGTGCGCATTAATTTTATTGCGAGCTCCATCAAATATTGTATCGTTAAATTATCTAATCATAAAAATCATTGTACATTAATATTTTAAAGATGAATTAATTTACAAACAATTTAACGTGTGTTTAGACGTACTCGTCAGAGGTGATATGGAAAATAACGATATGAATTTATACTGGGATTCCTGGGATAGACATCATGTGAGAAGCGGTGCATCACCTCGACCCATACGATCACGTATTACACGAAGTTCAGTACCTTCCGAAGACAGCATTCCATATCACAATAATAATAATTTTAATAGCGAAATATTGGCTCAAGCCTCGTCCGTTGTATCTTTATCATCGTCTACTAGTCCACCGTCGACACCTTTATTATTGAAAGGTCAAGGTTAGTAAAGTCATTTGTATAATTATATTTAATGCGATCAAAGTTTTATTTACGATATTCGTGAGTAGCGTTAGGACTAAAATTTTCTACAACTCCACCTCCGTGTAAAAAGAATCAAAGCGGGTCAGATAATCCATTACAACCTGAAGTATTTCCATTGACAAAGTCGAAATCTCATGAATCACAATTGGCAAATCGTCTTGAAAAGGGAGAAATCACTCCTAGGTAATCGTATAACAAAATCAATTTCTAGTACAAATTAATTTTTATCATTGTCATGAATTTATAATTCGTATATTAATGTACTTTCAGTACCACTACCGAGCAGCAAGTAACTTCTGTTAGTAGGAGAAGTCGTTTACCAACCGAACCTGGTTCATACAGCGGTGCAGATAATATTGGTGATAATTTGGTACCGACCAATAACAGTCCTGTTAAATCTCCACCTTATTCAAGTGCGGAAAGCGATGATAATAGTTTTAAAGGAACGGGTAATTGAGAATTATTCCAAGCCTCGAGTCTTAATTCTTCTACTATCCATTATATCTATAATTAAAATTTATTGTAATATTTAATTAATACGAATATTTACGAATAATTAATAAATAAAAATTATATCCTAACATTAATAGTGACGAGTCTTCAAGTGCCAAAGTCTCCTAGAACGCCCACGGTAACTCGTGGAATGGGACACGTTATTAATCATCGTTTCACGAAAACCTTCAAAATGATGACAACTTGTGATTATTGCGATAAACAAATGTTTATTGGCACCGGTCTTAAGTGTAAAGAGTGCAAGTATAAGTGTCACAGGGACTGCGAATCCAAAGTACCACCATCTTGTGGTTTACCTCAGGAACTTTTCGATGAGTTTAAAAGAACTTTACAAGCTGATAGTACATATAACAACATTTCATTTATTGTTTTAAAATACCGAATTCAGAGCTACAAATGATTAAAGACAAAAGTTTCGAGCACCTTTCTAAATTAAAAAAAATATATAGTCAAAAATATTTACCATAAGAGTAATACAATTTTGATAGCAATTAATATGATTAATATTGTTATGAGTAGAGAATTAAATTTGCAAATATCATGAGTTGATTTAATTGTATTGAAATGATTTCAAATCAAGGAGTAAAGTAATTTTGATCCGTTGCTCTGACATTCGATTCTTCAATTATTAATAATTCATGAAATGCTTATCGATTGATTCTCAGGTATGGTAAATGCGTCTCCAATCTTAAACAAGCCAGGAATCATGTCACCGAATCACCACAATTCCAATTTATTAGCCTCTCTTAATCGAAGAGATAGAAAACGATCTCACCCCCATCCATCCATGAACATAGCATTTCAGGTAAGACTTGTAAATATCATTTCGCCTACCATCTCACAAATCATTCAGTTAAAAATATGGTTCAGTTGAAATTTTATTTTAAAAAATTTGTTTGTTTTTCTCCAAGCACGCAAGCTATATTTAAGAATAATTAATCAAATTTCTCAGCACACTTCTATGACAAGTTTCCGACAACAATTTTGAGCTCATAACGATTCAGCGTGGTATATAAACCATTAATTACTGTACCATGTTGTTTTAAAGCCTTAGTTTTAATCATCACAAGCTCTAAATTATTTTGTTGACATTGATAACACCAGAAACGTCGTAACGCCTCATCCAGTTTTCAAATTCACTTTTGGCATACTAAATATACGTGCCGTTACCAGGGTGCAGACTCTAGTTCAAATACCTCGAGTTGCAATAGCTCGACACCTTCTAGTCCTGCATTGATACCTGTGAATGTTGGCCAAATTCCTCAGGTACCAGTCAAACAGCAATTCCACTTTCCTGGTAAGTTTGCCTATTCGAGAACAATGATTTATCATTAACCTGCTAAGCATTTGGAATAAATAAATTTTGGTAAATTGACGGCGTGAATTTTAGACATTGCGCCTAATGATAAAGGTGTCACTCTAGAAACTCATCGACTTGAGGGAACAGTTTCCAGCGACAGCGATAGGACGGTGAGCGTTTCTGGATCTGGGAGTGTGAGTACAGATTCGGAGAGAACTCCAGTACGAGTGGATTCTCAAGATTCACAAGTATCAGACGGAGAACCGGGCGATAGTCGTTGGCCAAGGCAAAATAGCGTAAGTATTTTGTATAGATGAAGTAAAAATCTCAGTTACTTACGATGAATTTTGCATTAACGTCTTTGTTCTTTGTTTCTGCTTCGCAGCAAGATTTATTTGATTTGTCGGCTCTAGATTTTTTCATTTATATTATAAGTATTATAAAGTCTGTCTTCATTGTATATTGTAAAGAAAGATATGCTCAAATAATTAATTGATTGTTCGATTTGAGTGGCTTGTATTGAAGTGGAGGCAATATTAAATCGAAAATGACATTAAATTAAGCGCGCTAAGTGCCGGTAGGAAAAAATTGTATATCTTGTTAACCAAATAATTTTCTTACCACCAAGTTCTAAGCTTATTAACTACACAATATACGAGATACATAAATTAGAAGGGAGCGGGGGGGGGGGGAATAAATAAATAAATAAAATAAATAG
Source organism: Ceratosolen solmsi marchali (assembly GCF_000503995.2). Taxonomy (NCBI): domain Eukaryota; kingdom Metazoa; phylum Arthropoda; class Insecta; order Hymenoptera; family Agaonidae; genus Ceratosolen; species Ceratosolen solmsi. Next base: position 2,073,868 of record NW_011948432.1, read on the forward strand.
ATGATTAAATTATAATATTTATAGAGTGTAGGCGGCAATTTATTTTAATAATGTAAGACAAGGTCATGTCAATAGCCCGTTTGTAACTATTTACTAACGATAAAAATAAAATTTTAACTTATCTACTCTACTAGTTATCTATGCGTGAGTGGGACATTCCATATGATGAACTAAAAATTGGAGAACCTATTGGTACTGGAAGATTTGGTACCGTGTATAGAGGCAATTGGCATGGAGATGTAGCGATTAAGGTTTTAAACATGGACTATTATCTAGATGATGATAAAACGTTGGAAGCATTCAAATTGGAGGTTCGTACATAATTAACGAGCATTAGAATTTGCAAAATAATGTTTAACTTAAAAATAAACAGGTTGCAACATTCCGTAAAACGAGGCATGAAAATTTAGTTTTATTTATGGGTGCTTGTATGAAGCCTCCTCGCTTGGCAATAGTTACTAGTATGAGCAAGGGCATGACTCTTTATACTCATATTCATTTACGTAAAGATAAATTTAATATGAATAAAACTACGATTATTGCTCAGCAAATATCTCAGGTAATTTTCATTTAAGCGACCGACTTTCTAGAACGACCTTTTCTTTTTTAATTATCCATAGTAAAGAACATTCCACTTAGATCGAAACGTTCATAAATTTTTCTATTCAACTAGGGAATGGGGTATCTTCATGCCCGTGGAATTGTCCATAAGGATCTCAAAAGTAAGAATATATTCTTAGAAAACGGAAAGGTTGTGATAACTGATTTTGGATTGTTTAGTGTTACCAAGCTGTGTTACGGGAACAGGTAAACGCAAATGCAGCCCCAAATTAATATGTATAATTATAATATGTATAAATATTTAAAATATTTAATTGTTCGTAACGCTAGAACGGGTAATGGACTAAGTATACCACCGGGATGGCTGTGCTATTTGGCTCCTGAAATTGTAAGACGATTAAGACCTCGACATAATAGAGATCAAGAAGAGTTACCATTTACAGATTCATCCGATGTATATGCTTTTGGGTAATTTTTTTTTTTTTTTTTGTTTTTACATACATTTTGCTTTCTCGCCGTAAATTTACTGCAAAAGGTATCGTGATTGAAAAATAGAGGAAAAGCCATTGTTAGTATCATTAAAATAAGTATTTGCATGAAGTATCACGCGTTAACTAATAATTGCTTATAACAATAAACTTTTCAAAATGACAAGATGTTCCTATTCCGAAGCTTTTTAAAAGTCACGAAATTATCATTGTATTTTAAATTTTAGAACTGTTTGGTACGAACTTTTGTGCGGCGAGTGGCCATTTAAAGGACAACCTCCCGAAGCCATAATTTGGCAGGTTGGCAAAGGAATGAAGCAAACTTTAGCCAATTTACAGGCCTCCCGTGACGTTAAGGTACAGTACGGAATTTCACATACGAAATGTATAATTTTAAATTTGTTGAGACTTGTTATTACGATAACATTGACATTTTATAGGATATTTTAATGCTTTGTTGGTCGTATCACCCGGAAAATCGACCAGATTTTGCAAAACTTTTAACAACGCTTGAAAAGCTACCTCGTAAAAGGCTGGCACGAAGCCCTTCGCATCCCATTCATCTTTCACGTTCTGCGGAATCAGTGTTTTAAATACACTTAAATTTATTTAAATACGACGCTGTTCTTGTAGTGTATATATGTAGCAGTGTGAGTTATCGCCTGATTTTTGTTCTTAAAAATAAAATAAAAATAATCGATAATCGCTAATTATTTGTTCTACTCAGGGATATTCATAATAAACTTTTTTTATTATTAAATTATAATATTTTACAAAAAATATTTTTAAACATAATAACTAAAGTGTGTGAAAACGTTTATTACCAACATTAAAATTAAAAAAACGTAAATATTTATTTCTTTAATAATAAAAACTGTTATGGGTTTATTAATAATTTTTTTAAATCATCAATTTGTTCTTGAAGAAAAACAGAGCTTTTTTTATTCGATATTAATCGCTCGGTCAGTGCATGTACCAATGGTTTTGTGACCATGTCGGTTATGTGGCACAGTGCCTGTATGTATACTGAAACAGAAAAAAAGTACTCGGTATACTTGTCAAAATATAAAAAAAATCTGCATTAAATTTAATACTATTTTCTATATTCACCTGCGTTATTACATATATGGACAAGAATGTCTGGGTGATTTTTGTAATTTTCAGCCACATTCTTTTCTTCTTGTACTAAGATTTGTGGTAATTCTATCATCGACTAGAAATATAAATGCTTGTATTTTACATTTTATCCAAAATAATGGGTAAGATTGCGGTAATGAAAATAAAATATTGAATTGTTTCACCATTATTCAAAATGTAATCGGATCTTTATTTACTATATTGCTCGAATTTGAAAATGTAATTTTTATGTTAAAAAGAAAAAAAAAACATTCTTTAAGCTAGTACATTAGACGTGGGAATGACGAATCTTAGGATTTAATAAGTATTTATTTATATAAACATAAATGACTTTAACTTGTTAAAAATTACATACTAACCCGACAACACCAAATAGATACGTTTGGTGTATAAATTATTTCTAGTGGAATTTCTTTAGAACTGCCATGGCAAGATTGAAAACATGTTAGCATCACTTCTTGTTCCTACAATAAGAATATTTTAGACAATTTCACCAACAAGTGTGATAAAAAAAAAAAAATTTTATTTTACTTTTGTAGTCTGATCTTCCGAAAATACTGAAAATATTAATCCAACAAAACTGCGCTCCATAGTTTGATACAATTGTTGTGTATTAATGTCTATATGTACATATAAAAAGAAAAGTTAATATATATAATTAGAATAATAAAGATATAATAATTAGGCCAAATAACAAATGAATATTACCAATTTGAGACGGACAGATTGTAATGTGCGGATGAGAATGATACCATCCAATAACTCTCATTGTTTTATGAAGCTCTTTGGTCAAGCGTTCAGCTTCCTCCCAGGCTTTCACTGATTCACTCGGTGATATTTCAACCCTGTCCTTCTTTTTATCAGAGCGGCTTGAAATTTTCATAGCCGATATGCTGGTAACGCCTTCTACATTCTATAATCATCGACAATGAGAATTCCTTCAAAGACATACCGTTTATAATAAAAATTAACAATGCGTACGTACATCACCGATAAGTAAGCCCATCACTTCAAAATTCTCAGTTGATAACGCATGCTCCAAGCAAACCATATAAACGTCTGCTTTCAATGTAACTTTTTTTAACGGGTAGGTCATTATTCTTTCACTACTAAAATTATCAATCTTTAATCAAACGACTAATACAACAATAATAAGGCGATACCTTGTATTATGAAAAATTAATGAAATATCTCATATAAAAAAAAAAAAAAAAAAAAAAAATTAAAAAATATCAAAAATGGCGCGAAATGAAATCCCGTACCACAATGACTGGAGATGCAATATCAAATAGTCAGGCTAATTACTTATTTCAAATTAAATTTAACCTCAAACGTTGCGCTATTGTTATCCTCTCTGCCTTATTATTCATAATGCATAGCGCAATGTCACCGCCGTCGCCGTCGCCGTCGCCGTTGCCGTTGCCGTTGCCGTTGCCGTTGCCGTTGCCGCCACACCACCACCACCTCATAAATCAATCGCATGCGCAATAAAATCGCCAATCGCCCCATCGACTGCCAAGGCTATTAAAATACGAGAGCCAATCAACGTCGAGGCTTTATTGCACTTGACCTTCTACTCCCCATGCATTCCGCGATCGCCGGGCGTACGAGGAGCGGAAACGAAGTGAAGGAAACCGGTCTACCGGCGAAGCTTTTATTAACTTGTTGCTTCGAACACGCTCGACCAACCCCCGCCTCGCTTCCTGGCCAAACTCCTGCCTCGCATTATGCCCGCATCGGCCACCGACTCTCCTTTACCTGCCATAAAATTCACCTAGCCTGATACACGAGGATGCCCCTCTGCTGCTCCTCTCGCCAGCAAATTTCATTACATTCGTTAAACTATCGCCGCTTTTACTCTAATGCAATTAATTGATTATTTTTGCCGAGCTTAATTGATTTATACGACTCGAGCAAGAGTATTTGGTAGGATTTGATGGATAGGACTCGGTAGGAGTAGAGAAAT
>NW_011948432.1:2078472-2115165 GCF_000503995.2 Ceratosolen solmsi marchali
CTCTTCCGAGCCGTTTGATCGCGTTGCTGAAGCTCGAGCGAGGGGCGATTCTCCATCTCCATTTCTTTCTCATTCCTTTTGCTTTCGTCCATTCCCTAGGTCCATTAAAGGCAAATATCGGCTCGGTCTAACTATCATCATTACCTGCCTGCTATTTGCGTTATCAATATCTCGTCGCCGTGTGATTGTGTAAGCGCAGTGTGCCGAAGCCACGCAACGATATTACTTTATCACCCGACACCTTTGAGCCTTTGAGCAGTCTATCCTCATCCTCATAATGGATATTGTTTATTGATTTCGAGCGATGGTCTAACAACGATGGTCAATATGCTAATAGTATGCAAAAAGTGGCTAATATGCGATCCCTACTCCTTAAATAAAGACGGACGACCCCTCAGCCGTCCGCCCCCGTTAAAAGCTAAGCCGAGGCGCAATCTTAACGATTAATCCCAACGGCGTGGATTTACAGGTGAACCGAGGCGATATTTTCATGCGAGTTCAACCACTTATATAAATGCCTACCTTAATAGCGGCTTATACGCAAGGACCTCCAAATATGTTTTGTCGGCGACGATCAAATGAGCCAAAACTCCCCCAAGGACATTGAAAGTGCATGCAACACGCAGCTTTTAAGCGTCGCCGTCGTTGTGCCGATATCGTCGGCCACTCCTTTATCGACGGCCATTCATAATTTGCATTTGCATTTGCATCGGTACGATACGGTGACTTCAAATGCTAATGCACGGCTTAGCTTAATTTCCACTTTATATTCTTACGAATGGAAATGTATTTCGTCGATATTCCATCTCCTTAGCGATTGTGAAAATTTTTTTTACAATGCGATAATCGAGAAAAATGAAGGTTAAAAAAAGGCATAATAAACGAATGTGCTGAAGTACCAATGAGTATATTCAATGATCAAATAGTTTTCGATAATAAACGGAGAAAGCTGACCACATAATGAATACTACTTTTTGTCCATGAAATAGAGACTTTTAGCTCTGGAATGTAAACAATTATTGCATAAACGACCATTGCCTCCCTCATAAAGACGAAATTCCTTTGATCGATAGAACCGCGCGCTTAAACAATTAAAGTACAATTTCTATTAGACTTCTGTGATTGAATGAAATAATAATTGAACGATACTTGATCGAGCGACAACTTGCAATAGTTAATGTAAAGACAATACATCATTTAAACATATATAATAATCTAATATATAACAAACAAATATAACAATCCATTTTAAAATATAAATACAAACACCAATGATTTATTACCAATAATTTTCATATTACAACTACAGACTTGATGCATATTATTGCTATAATTAATTGCCATTTTTTAAATTTACTATGGATTATAATTTATAGTTGAATAAAAGAAAAATCACATGATTAGTTTACCAATTAAAAGTTTATATTTTACATACTATCGGCTTCTTTCTGATTAAATGAAATGAGAAAGCAACTTTTTATTATGAAACAAAATAATTAGGATCGGACGTTTTTTAATCGTAATGTTTTGTACCTTTAAATTATTATCCGTTTGCTTATAACAATAATATAACTTGTCAGCAAAAGATTTCTATCGAACAATGACTCACCATCGCCACAACTTTTTAAACTTGTTAGACATTAATCATATTACAGGGTAAAAATAAAAAAAAAAAAGAAAGAAAGTTAAGATTAATGATTTAAATTAAATTAAAAATAAAAATTATTTTTCATAACGAATTGTATTTTCTTTATTTTATTATGTATCATCGAACGGTATCTGTGTGTGATTGCATCGCTAAAAGATGCATATTTGTAAATATTCTATTCAACTTTCTCCACACGGTATATCATATAATTAATATCGGTAGATTTAGAAATTTACGCTTGGCAGATCAATGTATCTCATTATTTATATAAATACGTTCTAAGCAGCAATAATCTTTTTATGCATACATTTTCAGTATTTGCTCGCCAAATATGTTACATTAAATTATTTATCATATTACTAGTTTCGAACTATCATGTAAAAAATAAAATGGCGAAGACTTAGTAATAGCATGTTAAATGTTTTATTAATACAAAATTTTAATTTGTATTAATTATAATTTTATAAGATTTACGAGACTCGCATTGAAGTGAAATATCGAAAAAGAGAAATTTTACGTCCCTTGTAATAGCCATACAATAGAAATTCTTTGCTCGAGTTAATTAAATGATTAAGGCAGTATCGTAAATTTATAAGCTGTTTTATAAATTTGCGACTCGATTTGTAAGATTTTTAAGAAACTAGCATCCAATTCTTGGAAAAATTACTTTTAATTGCATGTTCATAACATTATACATTAATTATATTACAATATCGTTTATACTTTACGTTATGCATCATTGTACATCTACTCTACATATCTGTTTGCAAGCTTTTGATTAACATAACTTTTGCTTCGCAACTGAATTAATTTCATTGTTATATTAATGAATATTTTTTCACTTTATATACACGTCTATTATGTCTTAATCTTATCAAATATAAATTAATTATACATATGCACTTTGTACTTAGTCTTCCGAATTGTTTTCATGCATAATGCATCTATATTTTATGAATTTTTATTCTTATTCTTATTATTATTATTCTTATTCTTCTTATTATTATTTTATGATTTTTCATATGTAATAGAAATCGTCAAAATTGCTTAAAAAAAAAAAAAAAAAAAAAAATGCAACCTATTACTTCATGAAAATTAATATTCAAACTTCATTCGAATTAATACGATAATTAATGCTAAATGAAGTAAATTATTTATATGTTTCTATGGATCATTAATATCTACATCTTTTTAAAAATTATTTGCTTAAGCATAATAATTTCGTTTGTATGAAATTTTTTTTTTTATTATTATTATTAATAGTTAAAGTCTTAGAGAACTTACAATACATTACTTCTCAATTATAATGAAATTTTTATTTACATAATTTTTAACGCTTTTATCGCAAAAGTTTTATCGATCAATATCATGCAAATGTAAAAGACAAAAATTAGTTTCATCTAATTGTATCGAAGAATCATTTATCTTTACGTTCATATATTATAACGAGATTTATAGAATAATTCATTTTTATAATAATAATGATAAATAAGTCTTTTCGACAAAAAATTTTTTTACAAAAATGTTTGTTAAGATATTAATTTAATAGATAATAGATAATCACTCGTTTTTAACGGAATATGCTCATGATATTTTCATTTCTAAACAATACCAATACAATTTTTGAAATTTTTTTTAGAAAATTTATAATCTAATTTAAACAATAATATTAGTATTTGTAACAATTAATTATTAAAAAGGTTGAAATAATAATTTTTTTTTTTTTTTTTTTTTTTTTTTTTCAATTAATTATTTGTAAATATTCTTATAGTAGAAATATCAATTTTTAAGACTACATCTTAGTCATATGTAGAGAAATTTAAAATATTTGACACGTGTTGGTAAGACCGTCCTGATTACAATAAAACATTTCTCTAACGCGAACACGTTTTAAATTGATTAATTACATCAATTGGAGAAGGACATCATTTTTAATACTTATTTTATAAGGTCATGTACGAGAGTCATACTTATATTTGCTCTCCGAATTACCGTATTATCCTCTCGGATAAACTGCTATTATCCATTCGAAGCTTACTTACATATAGAATTTAGAGTTACTCCAATTTAAATAATAAAAGTATTTTGTGATACGTGGACGAATAAATCAATTACTTAATGCTCTGTCGAAATTTTTTTGCAACTTTTTCTATTCACCGCAGTTTTCTATAACCTCTGAAATATAGAGATAATCATGGAGATTAATACTCTGTTTTATCAGTGTTTTTAATAATTTTATTGTCGTGATTCTTTCCAAGAAAGAATTACTTTTATTCATTAAGTTTGAAAAATTTTTTTGCGCTATTAGGAGCTAAATATGTTTGGCCTTCCTTTGTTTTAGTAACTGACGAGAGTAGCCATTTTGATCATAGTCAAACGATTATCTATTTTTAGTTGTTAGTCGGTAACTAATGTTTTGCTACTTGGTATTATTTTTTTTTTTCATTATACATTCAAGTGGCCGAAGATTTAGTTTATTTCGATAAACAGTACATATATAACTAGAATATACTACCAGACTTATAATTGCGTCTTAAAGTATTTTCAAGTCTGTTAAACTACCGAGTATGAGCTTTTAAGTATATAAAGCATATCGAGTAATTGATTATGACGCATAGTGCAAACGCGGTATTGTACTTACAGTTTTTGTCTTTTGATTTAGTACAATCATTTTAAGTATTTTGCTTGTCTTAATATTTTTACCTAATTGATTGTTTATAAAAAGTATTTTTACCGTATTCATCCGTATATACTAAAAATAAAATATATATTTTCAAATTCTTTTACCCCAAATTTATTGGAGATATTTTTTGTCTTTTAGTTGTTTAAATAAAAAATTTAATAGCGTGAATTTTCACGTTGCTCGTAAGATTTCATAATTCCTTAAAGGAATTATTTCACTCTCTCTCTCTCTCTCTCTCTCTCTCTCTCTCTTTTTTTTCCTTTTTTCTTTTTTCTTTTTTCTTTTTTCTTTCTAACATTTTAATCAACGTACTGGTCTTATTTAAGAAAAATTTTGAATTTAAAAATTCTAACGACACTTATCTTTAAGAAATATGATTAGTTATCGAGAATAGTTATTGATATCAGATCGTACTTAATCAAGATGGCAGTAGGTGCAATTACAAGCACTTGCGTAATTCTATATTGTATATACTTTTCATCAATTGTACGATTAAGTAAATTAAATTCTGATTTAATGTTATTAATATGAATGTGAAATTTATGGATAAATTTACATGATAAACATTATCAGTGTTATATTTTAGAAGAACCAAAGAAAATTTGTGATAAACTCCATAATTTTTTCAAATAGCTCTAACAATTTATCGCCGTAAGATACTATTATTTATTATGGTTTGTCAAATTGATCGATTATTTAAATTCCAAGATATTTATTATTATTCCCGGAATCATTTAACAAAGTTATTACTGTAATTGTCTACTCGCGCAGTACATTTTTTACGTAAAGACCTTTATGTACGTTTAAATCTATTATCATGCACTATTGTTGATCCATTACGTCATTAAATTAGCTTTCCAAAAAAGGGTCTTTTTTTTATTTTGAAAATATTAATTGTGAAACACAATATATATATATATATATATGTATATATAATCATTAATTAACTTGCATATCTATGACAATTTTATTGTTATTCATGATTTAATAACATAATATGAATGATTCTTAACTCATTTAGTCTACGATTGATAATATTTAGACATATAAATAATAAATTTTCAGATCGAAACTATTTAACAATGTATCCTTCAGGTTTCGTACGATTAAATATTTATTGATCTGCTATTAATCCCGGCATTTTAATCGCAAAAAGTGGTTACAATTTTATTTCTTTGTCTTTTAATAGTACTGTTGTATAGTTTAAGTTCTTTTAAAGTTACCGCTTCAATTTAATAGTTTCATCGATTTAATTAATATTTATTAAATATATGAAATTATTGATATAATGCAATACTCAATGTAGCCTTTTTTTAGAGATGTCATTTAAATTTTAGATTAACCTCTGTATCAAGTCTGTCAGACTTGTTTATCTAGACTTTTCTAGAGGCTGCTTTATCAGCTGCCTCGTACAAATTTATATCTCAAAGAAGACTATTTTGTAACGGTATAATTGCTTTAAATTTATCCTTCAAACTTTACCGATTGTTTCTACATTCACTCTTACATTCGCTTAATAAATAATGTATTGTTTCATAATCTAATATATATATATATATATATATATATAGATTCTCGATAACCAGTCTTTATTGTGATAGTACTTATAACAATTTTTAATTAAAAATTGCTCACCATTTAAATGAGAATTCGCACAAATAATCACCCGTTACGTTGTCAATCAACTACATAAATAGTCATTTTTGCATAAGTTTGATAATTCATAGATTCACATTATTCGGCAGCAATATTTTTCACTCGGTAACTAACTTACTGCTCGCTCATTTTATAGGCCAATTAAAAATTGCATTAAATACTATTGGAGTTTGAATTAATTAAAGGATCTTTTACGCTCAATTTAAAGACCAAATTTAATTTCAATTTAAAACTCGATCGATTCGTTTAAATAATTATTAATAAATTATTAATAAAGCAATAGTTTTTCTCTTAAGAATCGATATAATCAACTCAAAATGACAGAGATAGAGAAGATAGTTTTTCAATAATATTTTTGCATTATTTTACATCGATGATACGAAGGTATGAAGTAAAAAAAAAACAAAAACAAAAAACAAAAAAAAAAAACAGAAAAATAGAAATTTTAATTAAGTTTAATTTTTTTCTTTCTATAATTAATGATCGTAGTTATACGTTGACACGTAGATAAAGATTGTGAAAAGATTTCGATTCCATTATTTAAACATTTGCATTTTTCATCATCGTAACTACAGTTTCAATATTGAATCATAAATATTGCATATTAAATTTTTAATAAATTTTTATATTCATCTTATTATTATTGTTGTTGTTGTTGTTGCTGCTTTTTTTGCTGTTGTTGTTGCTGCTGCTGCTGCTGCTGCTGCTGCTGTTGTTGTTGTTGTTGCTGTTAAACTACATTTTGTAAGGGACGATTTATTGCAATATATACACATATATTTCACGTGATTAAAGGATGAACGAGCTTTTTCTTGTCTCAGGGTGGGCTAAAAATCTACAATATATTTTACCTTAATGAAAAAGGATTTTAGTAAATGCTGTGGATACACAATTAAATGAAGTTAGTTTAATAATATACATATTGTATTCTAATATTATCTAAGTGACAAATTTATTTTATGATTATTATAAAAACATATAATATATTATCGTTGAAAAGCAAATAAGCTGCTAATGTAAATGTTATGTCACCGACATGGGATCTTCCTTTCATTTTTCATTCGATATTAATCAAGGAATATGATTAGTTACATTTTAAAGAAATAATTATAAGCTTATATTCGTTTATATTGTATTTATAATAAATAATTAACGAAGGATTGCCATTATATTGTCAATCGTTCCGATATAAGACAAGTTTTGTCGCCTTTCTATACTCAGAACTTGTTCATGAAGATTATATATTTGTAGAAATAAAACAGTACATGTTTTATTTATACATTTAATATTCATTTTATATTTATCAACGTTTTTAAATGTAATAAACGAAGCTATACGGTTTGTATAATTTGTTTGCGAGTGACAGAATTCAAACGAAAACCTTCGCATGATAAGTCGAGTTTGACTTGTTTTTAGAAAAATGTTTCACTAGGAAACCAGTAAAATCTGAAAGATCCACGAATTGTGAAGATAGAATTTTATAATGAACGAGCGTTGTCGAAAATATTCCATGATCTTATAATTTAAAAATTAATAAAAACAATTGATTACGTTCGAATATAAATTTATAAATTAAACACGAAAGTCGATTTAACTATTATACTCTTAAACCTCTGTTGATTTGTTTTTTCTTTGTTTTTGTTATTGTTATTGTTATTGTTATTGTTATTGTTTTTGTTTTTGTTTCTCATTAGATAGTATACAGAGAGAATGTAAATTTAACAGTAATTGGACACAACTCGTGAAATTGAAATTCGATATGATAGAGCCGTTATGGTAATACCAAATTCCCATCGCTATTATTTTAAAATGAATGATAATGATAATGATAATGCATTCTAATTTATTAATTTAATTTCGCGGAACAAGCAATCGATATTTTATTTTATGTAAATAATATTAGCGGTCTGACTACGAGTATATATTATCAAGTAATACTTGTTAAGGGTAAATGTTTCTCACAATGTTTGAACATTTTTTTGTCAGCGATATTGCATCAGTGGATGACGATGGCTTTTCATTAATTTTCTTTTAATTATAAAATGACGACGAAGAATAAATTTATTATAATTTATTTATTACTTATTTAATTCTAAGTTACGCATGATTGTATGAATTTAATAAATCTTTTGTAAAATAATTTCGAACGATAATTAGATTTATGGAGGAGAAATATATGTAATATACGCAGAATAATGGCAATTGATAGCATTGGAAAAAAAACAACATTACGTAATGAATATTTATAAAAAATATTTATTAATTCATTTTCATATAATAATTGGAATAGTTTCACGATTGAACTTTATTTAAATGAATAAAGAGACAATAATAACAAAAATTTCTTTTGCTATATTTGTAATTTAAGTGGAAATAATTATGATAATGTTTTTAGTAATTCACTGCACAAATGCCTATGGAAAATGTTGTAAGTCATATGTTACAATTTTCGTCAAGACTTGTTTTACATATGCTATTTAGTCACTGGCTACGAAACATTACTCTTTGTTTATTCCTTTAGCATCATATTTATCTTATTTACTCTTGGGATCGCGAAGACGAAATAAAAAACCACATAATATCATCATCCCTCGGGTCTTGTCCGACTCTTATAAAGGAAATTATTTTCCGAGAACGAAATCAGCGTGTTCGGGGCTATTAGTTGTTAAGGGATATCTATCAACATACTTGAAATGTAAAATATAAACGGTAATATTTATAATAATAATAATAATAATAACAACAACAACAACAACAACAACAACAACAACAACAACAACAACAATAATAATAGCAACAATAACAATAGCAACAAAAACAACAACGACGACGATGACGACGACGACTATGATGATAAAGACGATGCCGATAACGGTTAATTGTCATAATAACAGCAATAATAATTTCAATAATGATAATAAAAGGATAAAGTAAATGAGACGAGGCGGTGGCAGACGTAGAGAGCGCCGGACCGAGGGAGTCGGACACGAGTGTGACACATCGCTGTCACGTGCAATGTTATTCCCATGAATAATCGATGTACCATGGCATAGCATAGGTGGTAGGCGCGAGAATCGAGGGGGCGGAGGAGGGAGGGAGGCGGTCGAACAACGCCAAGTCGCAAGCTCCCCAGGCCCATCCGCGCCTCACAATCGATAAATCGCTGGGTGGCGGCGATTCGCCACGGTCTACTACATGGAAGAAGGAAACCCTGGGTTCGAAACACTCGGCATGACGACGTCTCCCCGCCCCAGCGACTCCGCGTGCGCGTCAGTCTGGCCACGCGAGCGCGAGCAAAAGTCTCGAGGCGAGGGAGACGACGCAAATCGCACTTGCCGCCGCTCGCCGCTGCAGCAGTCGCGAGAGCCGCCGAGTCACGTCGGACTTTATTCAAGGTTTTCTCGGCCTCCTCGTCTCGCGTGAGCCGGCCAACGTCCGTGGTATGGTGACCGCACGGATGTTCGCGCACAACGGCTACGTAGACGTCTGCTCCCGGAGCTGCAACGAGAGAGGCTAACGCGCGAATTCGCCTGGTGATTGTCGGCCTCGGTCGAGCTACGCGCTCAGGGACTAACGGGTACGCGGGTTCCGATATCGTCGTCGCGCATCTCTCTTTAACGAAAACGGTGAGAGTGAGTGAGTGCGTGTCCTGTCCTGTCCAGCCCTGTCTCTTGCCTGGTGCCCTCGTCGAACCTCGAGGACACGCGCGTTGGCTCGAGTTCGTCAGGAAGGAGAGCAAGAGGAGCTGCGGAGTCCTTGGGAGCCTCGTTGACGTCATTGAAATCTTGATTTCGTCCCACCACCATACGCCACAACCCCTGTAAGTTATCTCTCGCCTCGTGTCATGTATTCTCTCAATCATCCACTCTTTCTTTCTTCCCACCCCACGAGCCATACACGTATGTACATATCAATGCAGCATGCACATTTTTTGCATGGGTGGACGCGCGTGCGTACACATCCCGTTATACACGCCCGCGTGCAATGCGTACGACTGGCATGTACGTGTGCAGGAGCGTAAATACTAAAAGCGGGTGCGCGCGTACACGTGCTTCATATTGATTATTTTTCCCTTTTATTTTCGTCTCTCGACCCCATCGTCGCGTCGACCATTTCATCGTGTCGCACGAATAAACACGAAGGAAAAAAAAAACTTAAAGCTCTCGGTTCGCCGCTCATCCGTGTATGCGTGCGTGTGCCTCGCGCCTCTGCGCGATGAATCAAGTCCGTATTCCCTTGGCGGATTAAAGAGAAAGGAGGAACGAAGGCGGAAAATAAAGAATGCGAGGAATGAGAGTTATTCGACGGCGACGACCACGCGAGCATTAAAATTCTTAACGTTGCGTGTCTCAGCGATCAGCGAGAAAACTGTCGGCACAACGCGGCACGGCACGGCACAGCACGGCACAGCACGGCACAGCACGGCACAGCACGGCACAGTACAACACGCCGTCCGCGCGCGATCCAGTTTGTACCGGATTGCGGCAGAGATCGGGCAGATTTTCTCCTTTCCCTCTCTCCTTCTGTCTTTCTCGTTCATACCCCCCCTCCCCCCTCTTCATTCTCCTCTGTCCCTTGCCCCCCTTATCGACGCCCGTGGCCCCTCCGCGCCTCTCGCTCTTTCTCGCTCTCGCGCATACTCCCTCGCTGATCTAGAACCCCCTTATGTGCTAACTCTGACGTCCTTCTCGCACTCAGTGCAAGGCGTACGTTTTATAAAACGTGTGCAAGTCGTTGTCGCAGGTGACGACGGAGCCGCTGCTGCTGAGGTCAATCGCCGCGGAGGAGGGCATCCCGTGTTCCCTGTGGAGGTGTGCCCTCGACGAGCCGAAGCAGACGCGAGCGCGTGAACGTGAGCCAGAGAGACGAGGGAGATAGGAAGTGTGAGAAGTAACGAGAGGGAGAGGAGTCGAGAGCCGAGAGCCGAGAGCCGAGAGCCGAGAGCCGAGAACGGAAAGTGGAGAGCAGCGGGCTTAGAGCGGAGAGCAGAGAGCAGAGAGCAGAGAGCAGAGAGCAGAGAGCAGATAGCAGATTTAACGGGACTCCCCAGGACAACGTCGCCGCCGACGCGCCACACCAGCCGATAGGATGTCCAACGAGGAGACCTCCGCCGATCGTAATGTCGAAATTTGGAAGATCAAGAAGCTCATCAAGAGCTTGGAAATGGCCAGAGGGTGAGCGTATACCTTTTTTCAGCTTGTCGATTTAATTCCAAATATATTTTCGAACACGCCATATGTTTCAAAGTTCCGAGCTTCGAGTTCTTTGTCTTTTTCATTAAATTACTTCCTAAACACGTGAATGTGGGGTTATGAAATCATTTGCACATTGAATCATAATTCCATGTCATTATACATATTGGTAGCATAGACTTTATAACCCCAATTGCCTAAAGCATTAATTTGATATCTACTTTATTGGTTTTATTACTAATTAATCTTATTGCGAGTTGTCTATTTTTATTGACATTTATGTAACTATTAGAAAATAATTATCGCAATGAGCATAACCCGTTTTAAATATGCTCTATTTTTTCAACATTAACTTTGACTTTAGATTTTAAACAATGATATACAAAAAGTTCGATCCCTCTAGTTAATACTGCATTTTGATGTTACCTTATGCCCACTGGATGCTGGATGCTCAAAATTAAATGCTTCTTTTTTAATTATTATGCAGGAATGGTACAAGTATGATTTCACTTATTATTCCACCAAAAGATCAAATCTCTAGAGTCAGCAAAATGCTGGCCGATGAGTTTGGTACAGCGTCGAATATCAAGTCCAGAGTTAATAGACTGTCCGTCCTGGGTGCTATTACATCGGTACAGCACAGGCTAAAGTTATACACTAAAGGTTAGAATAATTTTGTTGATATTGTAGTCGATCGAGCTGTTCAAATTAGCAGTTTTAAATATTAATTATTAGAATATTTAATGTGCTTTTAGCTGGACATTAAGAGCGACTTTGATTAAATGCATGTGCATAATATTTTTTCTACTTGTTTTTATTTATGAATAAGATTGAAAATTTATTATCGATATATTTTGATATAATTTTCCAGTACCTCCGAATGGCTTGGTTATTTATTGCGGAACAATTGTTACCGAGGAAGGAAAGGAAAAAAAAGTGAATATTGACTTTGAACCCTTTAAACCAATTAATACTTCGCTTTATCTCTGTGATAATAAGGTAAATAATTAGTTTTACAATAGTCGAATTGCGTAAGGCTCGCTTTAATGCCCTATTAATTAATTATTATTTTTATTTACAGTTTCACACAGAAGCTTTAACAGCATTACTTGCAGACGATAATAAATTTGGTTTCATTGTTATGGATGGTAATGGCGCACTTTTTGGAACATTACAGGGAAACACGCGAGAAGTGCTTCATAAATTTACTGTAGACTTACCGAAAAAACACGGTACGATAATGACTTTATTGTATTTAAATAGATTAATCATATAATCATTTTGTTAAATAATTTCGCATTGATCGTAACAGAATTAACCATCCTTATGTTCTTGTTTCAATTGAATATTTATTTATTTGTACTTTATGGATAGTGCGTGAAGTAAAAATTGAAGAGGTGCACGTGACGTCGTTAATGTGATTATCGTGAAATGTATTTTTGAAAATATTTTATGGATTCGTATACAGCCAAATTGGTTACACGCAAAGTATTTCCTTGAATTTTTAATTTTTTTAATCTCTCTCTCGCTCTCTCTCTCTCTCTCTCTTTCTCTCTTTCTTTCACTTTATAATATAACTTTATAAAAACTTTACATCATTATTTGCAAAGCATATTATTTCTTAACTAAAAATATCGAGGCATATTTTGTATTAATTACTTTCATTTATTAGCATACTTTGTGATCCTTACGATATTTGACATTTTACATCATTTATCAATGACACTTCACAAATATTTCTTAAAATAATTGCTAAGGCAATAATACCACGTGCCTTAGATCTAAGATAATAATTATGATATTTTTTCTTTATGCGTAAAATCAAAAGGGACGTGTAGGTGCTTTTACTTAAGATTTTTCTCATATTTTATCTATTGTTTACTTGCAGGTAGAGGAGGTCAGTCTGCGCTTCGTTTCGCTCGGCTGCGAATGGAAAAACGTCACAATTATGTTCGCAAAGTTGCTGAAGTTGCCACACAGCTTTATATCACTAACGATAAGCCTAACATTGCCGGTTTAATTCTCGCTGGTAGTGCCGATTTCAAAACGGAGCTCAGCCAATCCGATATGTTTGATCCCGTGAGTTCATTCGTTACATATTTACTACCAAATTTAATAAATAAATTCGTAATCTTTATCATTGATACCAGAAATGGGTATACAACATAATATAAACACGAACATTTCGAGCATTCGCAAACAAAGCATTATACAATGTAAATCAACTATTTTTATCTTTTTTATCTTTATTTAGAGATTGCAAGCAAAAATTATTAAATTAGTTGATGTTTCGTACGGTGGAGAAAATGGTTTTAATCAAGCTATTGAATTAGCTGCTGAATCTTTACAAAACGTTAAATTTATTCAAGAAAAAAAACTAATAGGTACGCAATTTGTAGTTTCTAAAGACAATCTATGCTCAAATATTCAATAACTAGTTAGAAACAATTTATTTTATAACCAGGTCGTTACTTCGATGAAATTTCTCAAGACACAGGGAAATATTGTTTTGGAGTGGAAGACACGTTAAGAGCTCTTGAATTAGGTAGCGTCGAGACGTTAATATGTTGGGAGAATCTTGATATTCAAAGATACGTCTTAAAAAATCATACGAGTAACGAAGAAAAAGTTTTACACCTGACTCCCGAACAGGAAAAAGACAAAACCCACTTTACTGATAAAGAGGTTAGTTTTACATGATGAGTTTAATGCAAGTATTCTCAATAAAGCCGATGCTTCATACGTTGATGTTTTTGTCTCGCTTAGAGTGGCGTTGAATTGGAATTGGTAGAATGTCAACCTCTGCTAGAGTGGCTTGCAAACAACTATAAAAGTTTTGGGGCAACATTAGAAATTATTACAGACAAGTCTCAGGAAGGATCCCAATTTGTGAGAGGTTTTGGTGGTATTGGAGGTGAGTGTCGCTTAATATACAAACTTTTTAAGAAATTAAGTACAAAGTTGAAATGTGTTTCAATTGAAACAAAATTTTTTTCAATACATTTGAAGATGATTACTAGTAAAATTAATTTACTATCTGTAAATTTTTGTAAATAAATAATTATTAACCTTAATGTCGTAGGATTATCTTAACGTTATATTAAAATTTTACAAATAAATGTTGTTAACGATAAAATTCCAATTTACAAATGCTTATAATATAAATGTTTTAACGAATAAAAATGATATTATTTATTTGTCAAATAGCTTAAGGGGTCGAGAATTAAAATTCATAATAAACTTAATCGAGCCTCGATCAAATCTTCATTGTACAGTTTTTATTTTAAACTTATCAAGTAAGCCTAATTACAGATAGAAAACTAGATTTTCAAAGTAAATCATCTTGAATGTAATATATAATTGAACAAACCTTTAATACAACAGTTTTTCGGTATATAGGAATCCTTCGCTACAAAGTCGACTTCCAGTCATTACAGGCTGATGAGCCTCTCGATGACGTCGACCTCGACGATTATTAAATTCGCGTCTTCGTCGCTCGGTCAGAGTCGACCAGGTAGCTTTCTACAATTATTCAAGTGCGCCATTTCGCTATGTCGTTATTATTTTATGTTTCTTTCATATTTCGTACAACAAACTTTTTCATTCTTCGTATAGAATCACTTGTATAAAGTGTGTCGTATCGTTTATTTAATTTATAGTGGAACATGAATTTTTTTTGTTCCTCGTTAAAAATACCATCAAGTCTGCAGTATTTTAATCAATTGGATGTTCTTTATTACGTAGTTTAGTTGTTTGAATATGTTTCATGTTTTATTTTCATTTATTATTATTTTATTATTCTTACATGTATCTTTCGTATTTCTTTTTAAACAGCACAATATGAGATATAAAGGATGTTAAATTTTATTTCGTGACTGGAACATTTTAAAGATTTGTCTGCATGTCTTCATATTATTTATAATTGCCACATTCTGTAGAGTGTCATTAACAGGATGAAAGCCGTCATTTGTTATTTCTAATATTGTCGCACGCTTCTCGTAAAGTCGTATTAAAATTCTATATAATATGTTTCTATTTATTTTTTTATTCTTTATTCGAAATCGTTTAGATTTTGCATGTTAGATTGTTATAGATATTAATCACAAATTCTTACTACGTTACTAGTTGAGAATATTATAAATAATCATTTTGGTACATTGCAAGAGGAATGTCTTGAAATATTGTGTAAATGCTGAAAATTTATAAATGTGCCAAGGTGATTGCTTTGAAAAAATTTACTTTACATTTAAAATTTCATCTCACGTAAGTTATTCTAAAATATTCTGTATGTATGCTTATTAAAACATAAAATGAGGAAGACTCTGTAGTCTTTGATTTATGTTACTGTTTCATGTTTTTATCATTTTACAATTAATGAAATCCTAACTAACAACGTAAGAGTACAAGGCCAAATTCTTCCTCTTGTAGTTAATACGAGTACGATATCTATATTTAGGTAATGCGAGCTGGAGGGAATGCATAATTCATCTCAATTTGTAAATTTTGCAGGTGTTTTGCGGTACAAGGTGGACTTTCAGAGTATGCAGTTAGAGGAAGTTGAATTCGACAACTTCGACTATGATGATTATTAAACTATTTGGACTCCAGTTTTGGACGTTTTTTTTGGAAAACTCATTCAGAATTAAAAGTCACAAGAGAAGAAAGCAGCTACCAGAATCTAGGAAACGCCGAAAGCTATAAATTCGTCTGACTCTACATCTCTTTCTCTCCATCATTCCAAAATGGAAAGAAATGAAGATAGGATCCAAAAGTACTTCTATTTTTTTCTATAGAAAAAATAAAAAACAAAAAAAAAAAACGTGGTTCTGTGAACTCTATAGCTCTGAAGGATCGAGAGAAAGAGAAAACTGGTGCTGTGTAATACGTAAAAAATAAATAAATTAAATAACAGTCTGTGCTTGTGAGTTAAAGACTCGACACAGAGAAAACTGCGACACCTAACTAAAAGTCAGCTTGATGCCTGCCTACAACATTAAAACGACGTCATGCCGTCGCAATTTTCTATCGCAACGTTGACTCGTCGTCGAGGCTGCTCTGAGACTCGTTAAACAACACATGCAAAATATCAACATTTAAAGTTTATTCATTAGTAATTGCATTGATTGCAATGAAGAAAAAAAAAAAAAAATTTTTAATTCGCGCACTCTGTGTCCTTTATATATTTTTTTCTCTTTATTGTTATAATTCTAATACCAATATCTTTTGGAAAAAGGATTTTCATTTCTTATTGTTTTTGTGATTTTTATCGAATTAATATCGAGTGTATGGTCGATGAAATTAATAAAGATTTCGTAGAGATGTATGGTTTCTCCAACGGTGGTAGCAGCTACGAGGCAGCCTTAACAAAGTCGGTTGACCTGCCAAACGTTACCTCTGTTCGCATGGAGAATCATGGATGAAATGTAATAAATTGATTGCTATTACCGATATGGTGTACAATATTAAAAAATACTTTGCATAAAAAACAATGTTACATAATTTAAAGAAATGAAAGATATTGAAATTGAAAAATATTGAATTTTAAATATCCATGGAACAACACAGAAATAATCTAAAAGTTCTTATTAATCTCCTTATTTCCTATATAATGCTTATGTATCCAAGAAGGGTCGAACACATAACAATTTGAATGAAATGGATGGATATAGAAATATAATATTTTCATATTAACTTTATTACTATATAAGTAATTTTTTCTTTTTATTTATTAATTTATTGAAGTACATAAATGAAAATTTATGACCTATTGTGAATTTAGTCATATGTACTACAATCATAAAATAAAACAAATCAAATGGAAAATACTATTGAAAAAAGAATTTTAGTTTATGTAATAATTCTAAAATATTTTAACAAAAATTTTAATATATTTGATATTATTTATTAACACAAATGTCGTTTGCTAATTTTTAAAAATACATGTAATTAAATTTTCATCTAGTCATACTAACTATACATCTACTTGAATTAAACTTTTTATATACAATTTCAATTCCGTAACTTATATATATCAGTACATATTGTAAATAGTTCTTGTAAAATGTTGCCATAAAGAATTATAAAAAAAGAAAAAAAAAATACACATACATACACACGTGCACGCGCGCGCGTATGCATACACACGTATATATATTAAAAAAAAAAAAAAAAAAAAAAAACCAATCAATTTTCTGCAATGATTAATAAGCTATTAATTTCATACGATAAATTTCAAGAATATTAAACAAGATTTTCAATTATAAGCAAATCACAATATTTTCTTAATTTAATGATATACAGTGAATATGATAAATAGCAATAGATGAAAATTAATATTGCATACTTGAAAAAAATGTATCTTCAAGTGATTACTAAAATTTCTCGTAATTTAAGTAAAGAACCGTTTCCCTTTGTAAGATTTCATGATTTCAACTAATTCTTTAATCGTAAATGATTACGGAATTCTGATGCTTTAATGCCTATTATTAAACATTTAATAAAATTCTCTATTGTGTCTATAATTAATTTTCATTTTTTATTTTAACAGCTCAGTTGAATTTAAAGACATATTTTACAAATTTCTTTAAAGTTTATATTGCCAAATAAATGAGTTTATAGCTTTTAAAGTAAGCGCATGTAAAACATCTTGTTTAATTTGCGACAGGAATGCTTAGTATAACTATGAATATACGTTAGAATATTTTTCCAAGTTTTTGTATTTTTTATATTCATTGAAATCTTATAATGAAA
Source organism: Ceratosolen solmsi marchali (assembly GCF_000503995.2). Classification (NCBI taxonomy): domain Eukaryota; kingdom Metazoa; phylum Arthropoda; class Insecta; order Hymenoptera; family Agaonidae; genus Ceratosolen; species Ceratosolen solmsi. Next base: position 2,096,402 of record NW_011948432.1, read on the forward strand.
AGGAATTTATTGACTTTTCTTAATTTATGTAAATAGAAATATAAGATATCTAATTTAATGGATTTTTATTTTTAATAAATAAAAGTTAAATTGCTAATTATATTAATGTTTGATATACTGTATAAAAGTAATGAGAGTAATTAACCTTTGCAAGTGTAATTTTATTCACTCAATTTAAAATTATTAGAACTGTACAATATTCGAATTCAATTTACATATGTATATATATATATATATATATATATATATATATATATATATATATATATATGAAATATCACTTAACTTTCATAATTGTTTCAGGAAGCAATCGAGTAATTATGCTTTTAACATCACAAGAATTTGTCAGGTTCATATTTCTCTAAATGACATAACGATGCAGAAGAATATGATACGAATGAATTATTGGGAGATGTATTAATTAGATTCGGGTATTAGCAAATTAAGACTGGCATCGGCTATTGTTGATCCAATGAATTTTTCTTCTCCACCTCGAATACACAATTTTGGACCCGTTACTTTAGACTTTTTCTCATCCATCATGCTTGTTTTTACCCATTTTATACTAGAACACTTTTTACAAGGATTTGCAGGGATCCTGTCGAGACTTACAGTTCTATTTTCACAGTTAGCACATTTGAAGAATCTTTTGACAGCATCGATAACTTTAACAGGGTGCTGAAGCGTTTTACACAGATCTGAACCAGAGAATGCAACATATTTACAAACACTGCAATAAACAGCTTTGCAATTAATTTTAAACGTTTCCAACATTTTTATCTCTAGCCGTTCCTTCGATTCGCCTTTTTTGAAATATAGTTCCATCTCCTCGTCTTCTCTATTTTGAATAAGATCGCTATGAACTGATTTCATTTCCATCATTTTTTGAAATTTACTATTTAATTGCTTACAATTTTTTACATCTTGATCTTTTTCATCGTTTTTATCCTCTCTTTTGCGTTTACGACCTTTGTCTTTTAATAATTCCTTATCCGGACGAACATTGTTGGGGTTCAATTTTTTTATGCTACCATTTCGTTTTACCCATTCGATAGCATTTAACTTGGCCCTGTTTATAAGATTTTTCGGAATTGATTCTGAAAAGTCAATCATTCCACCCTTCATTCCACTTCCTAATTTTGGAGTGGGCAATTTAAACTTAGCATCAACTTTCTTCTCTTCGTTCCTAGGTGGTGAACGTAAATTTTCATTGCCGTTGCATCCCCTTAGCTTATTCAATCTCTCTATATCTTTTTTTGATTGACTACTTGAAAATTCAACAGTGGTTTTCTTTACTTTGCTTTCTGGTGTTATTTCATAAATTGTCTTTGTTTTCTCCACTACAGGTTTATCACCTCTTAACAAAGCTAGACGTTCGCAATCCTTTTTAAAAAGGGCTTCGTTACGTTTGGCTGGGATAGCAATAAATGGTAATGCATCAGGATGACGTCGCTGCAAGACGCCCGCCTGTTTAGAGTTAGTATTTTTTGAAATTCCAAAAGTTCTGTTCATCGAGGTAGTTTGAAGTTCAGATCGTCTTGAATATTTTCCGTATTCTTGTTTTATATGATAAACACAATATTCACAATTGCTTAAATTAACCGGAGACGTGCAAGGTTCACCATTTTTTTTTACTGATTTGCATTTACCCAAATCCCTGGAAAAACCTAATATTAGAACTTTTTGAGAATTATTAACAGAAAGTGTTGCCAAGTCTTTATCGTCTCTAGATTCCAGCACAGAGGGATTTAAAATACTAATGACCGTACCATTTGATACTTTCCAAAAATTTTTATATGCACTACTAAAAAGAAATATGGAAACAGTTTTCATATCCATACCGAGATCAGTAATTTTCCAAATGCAATACTGATTACCTTTTTGCGACGTTTTGGTCAAACTTTTATTCAATATTATCCCTCCAATTACCCAATCCTCGTTTGAATTTCCCATAGATTGATTAGTTAAATGCAGCTTCACCGATGAAACAGAAACTGCTTTTCGGCCTTGCATTTTTTCAATCAACTCCGATGATGAAATCAAAGGCTTAATAATCTTGAAGCCAAAAATTGGATCTTTATCAACATTCTTTTTAATTGAATTATTAAAGTCTCCTTGACATTTTAAACTACTTTGATCGCTTTTCTGTACTAAAGAATTAGAATCATTTGATACTGAACTATCTGTTTCTGAATTAAAACAGTTACTATTATTTTTGTAATTTATATTATTTGACGAATTAAAGTTATTTCCTTTTTTGAGACTGGAGTTAAAATTTATATCTTCCGGTTCTTTATTCTTTAATAAACACTTTATCTCTCTGCCATATTCAGAATATCGTTGTTTTTCAAAATATTTTTTATCTTCATCGTCGGAAGAATTTACATTGTCATCGACATAAGAAACAGATTCGCTTGGTAATTTTGGAGATTTTGTTTCGACAATTTTATCAGTACAATTTGTAGAATCGCTGTCGATAAAATTGTAATCAAGCTCTTTCAATATAGCAGGTTTAATTTGCTCGGATGATTCTGTACCAATGTGATTTGAATCATCGCTATCAATATTTGCTAAGAGATTGGCAAGAACATCTTCGTCCGATTCGACATCACTCATTGTTTATGCCTATCGTTATATCAGTTTATAATCAATTCTACGTATCTAGAAAATACATAATAGCAATAAATAGTTATTTTATTATTTTATAATAAATAAAATAATAAACAAACAAATCATTTAAAATAAAAACAAGTACTGTCATGTTTTCCTTTTTTTCTTTCATAATTTGTTTTAAATTTTAAATAAAGGTAACGAGTACATTAAATAATATAATAAAACATACTTGCCTTTAATATAATAAATAAATATATACACACATCCATATATATATATATATGCATACATGTATGTATATAAATCACAGTTCTATTTCAGTTTGGCAAATTATTTCAAAGAATATGGCTTATGATTGAGCATTCTTAATGTACAACCATATAAAGCTTATATATATATATATATATATATATATATATATATATATATATATATCACTATATGTTTTTCTGTTATGTTTTTCTGATTAGTTGACGTAATTATAAATTGATGGTTTATCAATCGTAAGTGACAAACGGCTGACGACATTATAATTTTACTTTCACAGCACATCGATCGTCGGCTACATTCGTCGATCCTAAGAAATCCCGCCAAATTTACTTCTCTCGGCAATTTGTGATGTTCTTGTTTTGATTTCTGAAGATGGCGTTACGGGGAGGGGGCGCGAAATTTAATTATTTACATCCGCATAACATTTCGTTTGAAGTTTCATATTAATTATACAAATGTCTGCGCAAGTATGTAAGAAATAAAAGTATATTGCCAACGAACATTCACGATATATAGAGTAGCTGCAGTAGATTATAAGAACAATAAAATGAAATTCATAAAAAATTATTTACAATCTAAAAAGTGATCACGTGTGTGGTAAGTTTATATGGAAAATTATGTTTTAGAGTTTTGGAAGGTTAATTTATAGATTAATAATTATTTTGTAATAATATTTATATTAACAAGGATAGCAATTATTCTGTATCATCTGATTCGCCAAATAAATGTGCAAGCAATGATTAAAATTGCACTTGCAGTATCAAAGTAATAAGTATTTATTTCAATATTATATTGTCTGGAAAGATACGTAACCCAAGCATTGGCACTCAATTGGGAATATCTCTCGAAGCCGACACGAGGAATCGACAGAAAGAAATCACGCCAGAATGAATTTTCATTACGATTAGTTTTGCATTCATATTTGTTGAACCCAAAAAAAAAAAAAAAAAAAGAAAAAAACAAAAAACACACACACACACACACGAACACACAAAGGTCAAATGAAACGTATAAAGTATATAAAGAGGGAAAAGTCATCGTAAGAGGGCTCATCGTCGGGGCTCATCGTCGGCCCGCCAGCGTAGGGCAATACGAATTTTAAATTACCGCAAGACACGCTCCCCGACGATTCGCGCGCGTTCGAATCGATCCGGAATGAGGGAGAGCAGAGCAAGACCAAGCGAGACGGCAGTTACTTGTGAAATATTCACCACGAGGGCGATCATTGCGACCCGGGCTTGTCGTGATGGAGAGAGAGAGAGAGAGAGAGAGAGAGAGAGAGAGAGAGAGAGGTGGCTCGGGGCTAAGAGGAGAATTGGAAAAACGCCGTGAGAAAGCGTTGGTGGTGTGCCCCAGGGTGGAAAAGCGGCAGCCTGCGCTCTCGTGCGGCTTATTTTTCATTGAGAGGTGAAGCTTAATCCCGGCGTATTCGGTGCGCCAGCCTCGTAAACTATTAAAGGCTGCGGTGGAAGCCGGTGCTGTTTGGATGCCGGCGCCTTGGCATATGTTTCCTTATCTACTACCACCGCACACCCACGCACACATAACTCATTGTCCATTTAAAGTTGTTCAATTTAAAATGTAAGGACGAGATGCAGGGCGTCTCGGTATTGTTGTGGCATCGAGTTGAGCCCAGCGGGGCGCTCACAACATTTGCCAACATTTGCTTTCAATTTACAGATTTTGCAAGGATATGAGTCGGATCTTGCTTGCTTTCAAACTCCTCCCATGTCTACATACTGCAACGATGTTTAACTTATGCGAGGATACATTTCTAACTGTATATATATATTTTTTTTTTTTTTAAGCGTCGCACATTCATTTTTGAGAAGTTTAAAGATGGATTCATCTCAACATTTGTTTCAAAATCTAATAAAGTAAAAAATTCAAATTGTAAGAAATATCATTATATATCTGGATAGTAGATTGTAAAGTTTCAATAAACAATTGCTGCATCATGTAAAATTAAATTAAAACTCTTAAATTATTCTTTCTTTTTTCATTCATTTTTTTTTTTTTTTTTTTTTTTTTTTTTTTTTTTTTTTTTTTTTTTTTTTTTTTTTTAACAAAATATTATTGCATTTTTTATGAAACTCATTGAATAAAGAACATAGATTGCAATCTGTAAGTCACAGAGACATTTTTATAAGTAATACAAGTTATTCAAATATGTATTTATATAAAAAAAATGTATTATTTAGTGGATGAAAAATCCATCATCTAGATAAAATCAAATTAAGCTGAAAAATGAAAATAAAAATATCCAGGCTCGACCCTATTATTATTAAATTTATCATTTATTGTAATTTTTCAACTTAATTTTGAATAATAAAATTTATTTACATTATAATAGTTTTTTTTTTTATTATATGTGACGATAATAATTGTGATAAAATTTGTATTTGTTATGTTCAATTTGTTATGTTAAGTATATAAATTTAATTGTATTTCTGTATGTGTACTGTACTAAGGATTATTCTTAATGTTCTTACAATGTCCAAGTGTAAAATTAATTCAAATTGTTAGTTCGAATAAAATAATTATAGGTAAGGAAATATATAATTATAACATTAATGGATCTAATTTGAAATTATATCCTTCCTAATATGAATCAATAATAAATAATCAATAAATTCTTTTTGTTTATAGGGATGAAATGAATCCTTGCTTTTGAAACTTAATAATCATTCATATTGATTGGACGAATAAATTTGCAATTTATTAATGTATTTATTATTTTTTTTTTTTTCAATAATGTTTACGCGAAATGTATTATGATAAATAAGAAAAAAAATTCACTACGTATTCATGACATATTACTCGTTATCTCGCAAAATTAAGCAATATAAATAATCAATATAAATAATTAATGATTTAATTTTTATTAATTAATAAAATATTACTAGACCTTTTTATTGTCCGTTGTAATGAAATCAGATAAAATAGAATGGTAAATTTAAAATTTATTTTATGTAACGAAGTGCTGCACAAAGTTTGTCGTTTTGTTTTTTAATCTGCAAGTTGTTCATTTCTCATATTTGCTTTACACTTAATTAACGTAGATGATAAAAATATTGTATGAAAAATCAAATTGAAGTGTTGTTACTTCCTGATTGTACGAGAAGATAGAATAATTTCACGTGAAAAATATTATATTTCTTATGGAAAGATTCGCTTAAAAAAAAAAAAAGCTCAACATCAATATTAAAATATTCTATTGATTTTCACTTTATAACGAAATAGTATACAAATGTCACTTGGAAGGGTCTGACAAGTTGAAGACCTCAACTGGTATATTAATTCATAAATCACACGATAGATGTAAAATGGATATTTTAGCTTTCATTTTATGCTCTTTTTACGACAAGTTTTTAAATAGAGAATAAAATGTTTAAATTATAATAGAGTTTTCTGGCAATTTTCGATTAATTACAATTTTGTTAATCCGCACACTGATATACAATACACTAATATTATTGTGCATTTTATAAATATTTACCCTTTTTGCTTGTCGCGTTTGTACAAAATCTTGTTAAATATTTATTTACCTCTGAAAAGTTGAAAAGTTTTTTTCAACTCCCGATATAAATATTTTATTGCATCGTGAATGATGCACGTAAACGCGATTTCAAACTGTCGAAGAAAAAGTTAAGTTCGCAATGTGCACTTTTAGGGCAACGTTGCAGCAAAATTTTAATTAACCATATATCAATGTTTTATTATAAGCTCTTTTGTATAGTTTAAATATTTATAAATTGTCAACGTCTGCATTTTAAATGCATTGTTTTTTTATTTTATTATTTTTTTATTTATTTTTATTTATAATATTTCATTATTTAAATTTAGAATATTTCAATATTTAAAATATTTCATTGTTTTTTTTTTTTTGTTTTTTGTTTAAGAAATATGAAAAAAAAAATAGCAAGGAAGAAAAACGAAAAGAAAAAGGATAAATAAAACAGAAAAGAAGAAAAAAGTATAAAATGCCATTTCCAGTATTACATCATAGGTAAACTCATAATTAAATATCACCAGGAGCTTAGGATGCTGTTCAATTATTTTGTTGTTTTTTTCTTTCTTTCTTCGATTATCGATCGATATCAGCGACTTTGGCAGTTACGGCGGTAAAATTGATTTTCCTTCATCGTGACGTAGAATATCTTAAAAATATTAGGGGCCTCTCTGAGCTCACAACCACACAGCGCAAACGTTCCGGTATTACGCGCCGTATGAACATTTCAAAATTTATCGCCAACACTACAACATGGTTGAACACGCGGCTGCTAGTGAAGCTGAGGTAACACGTATCGTCCCTCTCGCTTACCCTTCTTCCGCCATAGTCCATAGTCCCATCACGGGAGAACTAGAGAAATAGCTGCCGCTGAAATTTTTTCCAACCACCCCCCACCCCGCCTCCTCCGAATAAACGAAGCATCGGGATAGTTGCCACGTCGTGGTCTCTTCAACTGGAGTCGTTGGAGCCGTTAGAGCCGTTAGAGCCGTTAATGGAGCCGCTAGTAGAGTGTCGGTGAGAAGCGAGGTAAAATCACTCTTGGGAAGTTAGAGCGTTAGATGATGGTCGGCCGTTCTTCCTCCAGTGCCGCTCGAAAAAAGTGGAAGAGCGCCGCATAACTTCTTGGGCAAGTCGCCTGCGGTTCGTAGGTGCCTGCCGGAGGAGGTGGAAGGACGACCGTAACAGGTGTCGGGGCCCAAAAGACAACCTGTCGCAACTGCACACTGCCCGTGTTCACGTGCGCGCTCGATCTCACGGGAGATGGAGAGCGAGCGAGACGGCGCGATGGTGTCAGGGAGGGGCAATCGTGGGAAGGGGCTGGTGACGGGTACACGGGACCCAGAGTGGGGGAAGGAAGCAGCTGGTCGCTGGAGAGGACAGCCGGCGCTGGTCCGAGGAGCCTCCTGCACCGCAGTGGCGCGCTACTACATTTTTCATAGGGCCGGAGCGAAGAACGCGAGAACGGGTGTCGGGAAAGCTCCGTTTGGCCTTTAATGATCGCCTCGTCCCCCCCCCCCCCCCCACCCCCACCCCCTCGTCACTCAAAATTCTAGCTCCCAATGGCACTGAGGCAGGTGGAACGTTAGTTTTTGCCAAGATCCTAGTATGGTTTTTCTTACGGTGGGCTGCGCTGTCACGCCGTGCCGTATAATCGGGAAATATAGTGGATGCGCCGCTTTCGATCGATGTCGTCTTGGCGAGCGGAAAATTGGGTTTAATGCGACCGGGATTAGAGATCGAATTGCCTTTATTGATTCGTTGTTTGAGGTTTGCCGTGATGTTGGCATTTAATGAGTTTAACGACTTGGCTTGCCGAGCCCGTCCATTTTTCCGTGTTTAATTTCATTGCGTTGCGTAGGTTAATCGCTCGCATAATCGACGAAACTCTCGGGGCTCGTTGTTTCAGGCCGATGTCGGATACTTCCTTTTAAGATTCCCAGAATTAGGATTGGCGTCGACCACGTCGGTTTACGATGGAGCGCGAGAGTCTTTTTATAATTTGCAAGTTTCTCCATTACATGATATTTTAGTAATAGCCGATACTTTAATTGACCGGGCGAGCCAGGTGGTGAATTTTAAAAATAATGTCAGTTTTAAATAGGCATTGTGCCCGCATCGATGATAATCCAAATTTACCGAGGCTGTATTTATATGAAATGAAGCGTATTGATTGCAAACGATGTAATTTTACTTTTTTTCCGGAGACTACCGCGACCTTTTGGACTCGAGCGCGAACCATTTGAGATAGTATTGATGGGTATTGATGGACGATGGACATCGTAATGCCTGATATTTTATATGTGTGCGTGTGTGTGCGCGCGTGCGCGCGCGCGTGTGTGCGTGTGCGTGCGTGTAGAATGGGGCTTAGATCACGTTGGCGAAATGTCGTCGCCAACGGAACACACCAGATCCAAGGTCTTGGATTCGCCTGTGGGCTAAAATTAGAAGTGAAATAAAAATAGCTCGCGCCGACGAGGCACGTGCATTTTAAGCCGTTGGAGCGATAAAATTTATCGCGAAGGATCGCTAAGGAAGAAAGAGGTCGCGGTCGTGTTTGCCACGTCAGCATGGAGGTCGCGAATTCGTGCTCCTCGATTTAACGCCGCGCGATCTTAAATCATAAAGTCCTCGTCGCCGAGGAAGCGAGGAAACGCCGTCCGGCTAAATCGCGCCCGATTCGCCCGTCCACCAGGGACTTCATCACGCACATCTTCCAAATTGATTTTAGCGGGGCAGCGAGGGGCTTTTTGCGAGCGTGACATCGAGCTCGTTAACGGGCCGAGTCACCCTCGCCTTCGCTTCAACGGCTCGAAGGCCGTTCGAGCGTTCGTCGGACTCCTCTTCGCGCATCACCGCTCACCAGCAGTCCTCCGTATCTCGCTGTCCCTTCCACGATGATGGTTCGACGCTTGCCATTAAAAATACAGGCGAAGGATATCGTAACTTTGGCGGTGTCGTGCTTGACGCGAGCCGGAACTTTAGCGAATTATAAAGTAATCGTGCCCGTGATATTGGGTGCCATGATTTTATAAATACCACTTTCTTGAATTATTTTGCTTCCGTATATTATAACGCGCCCGAGTAAAGCCAAATAATATACGAGTAATTACATTAGAAGCTTTATTAACTTTAATCCATAAATTATATTATTTATGGTCGATAAACTTTTGATACGCCAGGCGGATTATTCAGTTCGTGCATTATGAAAATTCCTCGAATTATAATAATATTTTTAGGCCTAAGAGTACGTGCATTTCGAAACGGATTCAACGCACAATCGCGTCAGTTATTCATCTTTATTCGTTATGTGTATATTAAATATTTGAATTCTTAAAGATTATCAATTTAATGAATGAATGAAGCAAAGCTGGGACATTCGATTGTTTTTTGACTATCCGAGCAATTTATCTTATGAATTTGAACTTGGACATGGGATTGGACAATCTGTATTACTGCATTACTCGTAATCCATTGCCCAATACGCCAAACGAATATTTGTCAGTTGAAAAACCGTGCCTCCCCCCCCCCCCCAAACCCCCCCCCCCCCCCCCCCCCCCCCCCACCCCCCCCTAGGAGAGAGACGTTGTCTTTTATTGCGAATATTGCGAATCGAATTACTGGAGATTATTTGTCGGACAACGTGAGCTTTTACGCTGGAAATTTTTCGACATTCTCCCAACGTTTTCTCACGCAAAATTTTCTATATTCAACATAGTTGTTGTTTATCTATTTGTCTGAAAGCATACGAGTAATTGATCAGCTGGTGTACAACATACACAAGACCGCAGTTTTAGCGTACGTTATAGCTTATTCTATAGAAACGGGGCCAAAAGACTATTATTAGAACGAATTGATTTTAAAATACTTAATTTTTTTTTTTTACAATTATTTCACATTTTTAAGAACAAAAGGATAATAGCACAACAAGAGTGAGATAAGCCGTGGATGATAAAACTTGTAATAAATACCGTTACGCAATAATCACTTTATGAATAATTATAAAATTATAAAGCTTTTGCTTTTTCAGCCATACGCGTATAGGAGTTCCAAAGTTTAGCAAACATTAATGATTAATCATTCGCTTAGATTACGATAATCATACTTATAATGTTAATACGAAACACATCAAAATATTTATTCACAAGTACTTACAAGCCAATGGCTCTTGGGCCCAATTTATTTAAATTATGAAAATTTTTTTGTTTTTCAAAATCTCATCTTCTAATTCTCATGAATCATTGTTATCTTTGATGATAATTCACTATCCTTATGACTTTTCTGAAATAAGAAATTTTTTTTTTTTTTTTAATAATCTTCATATTACACTTATCATACATATTATACTTCGTGTTATACTTATCATTCAAGTGGCGACATTTAAAGAAATGCAAGGTATCATCTCTAAACGTATCTCTAGGGATTTTTTAATGTGAAATTCCGCCCCAACGGACTAAAGGAACAAGCAAACGAAATTTTAACTTGGAGTATTAAAAATAAAAGCCTCCAACTTTAAATCGAGATCATTTAATAAAAATCAAAATAGTACAAGCATTAGGGACATTTAATTTTCATTCTATAGCTTTGAAGTTTGTCTTTAAATTACAGTTAAGAGCAAGTATTTGAAATTATTTAGTATAATTATTGTGAATGCGAGATTCGTTAATTTGTACATAATATATTTTATATTTAAGCAATTATTAAATTGCACGCTCAATTTTGAATTATAAAATTAAAATGAAAAAAAGAAAGAGAAAAGAAAATAAAGAAGAAAAAATCCATATTTATCATTACCGACTATTTTCATTTCACTCTTTTCATACGAATGATTGCATAATTGAATCTTTTAATTAAATTAATGTACGACTTCAGTTTCAAGTTTAGCGTACATTAGGGCGAATTAAAAATTTCCTATCGCATTTTATTTCCTAACTAATATTTTCACGTGTCTTATAATTGTAATAACATTTTATAAAAACTTTAATTATCTTAAACTAATACCTATAATAAAAATGAGTAATTTTTATATATATATATATATATATATAATGTGCCGATAATTCGTAAACTAACGCTCATATTTTATTTAATTAACTTCATATTTTATCACGATAATTCGCAAACTAACGCTCATATTTTATTTAATTAACTTCATATTTTATCAGTAAAGCGAATTAATAATTTATCTAGAATAAAATTACCCATTTAGAAGTCTGGCAAACAATTTAGTCAATCAATAGCTAACTTAAAGACATCACGATTATATTTGAACAACGGATACTTCGTATAATTAAGAAATCCGCCAATTCATTAAAGCTCTGACGTATTTTTTTTTTCTTTTCTTTTCCTTTTTATATTTACGCGGGTAAAAAGTATCTTTATCTCAATGTTTGACATATTTCTCTTTATTAAAGCAATAAAGTGTACGTACGGCTAAAGTATAAAAAGTACTTTTAAATGAGCCATTAAGCTAAAACGAGAATTAAGCCGACATGGCAATCTTCGGGGACAGTATGTGTTCTAAGCGCGTGTGTAGAATCCAGCCTGATAGGTAAATCGGCGGTAATATTAATTGCTTATATAAAGTCTTAATTAAATGCGGCCTTATAATATTTAGCTCGGCATATTCTTTTAAAGAGCAGAATTTTAATTGCCCCGGACGAAGAATCGCGCGAGAGCCACGTCGAAGCGTTAACGTCCTTCGCGATAATCCAGTATTTACCTTGGGTATGCTTTACTTGCCTTCGCCTACTTTATCCCTTAAATCCGCGTCTGCCCGACCAATACCTGGCCATACATGAAAATGACAGGCATTTCCAACGATGCAAGAACGAGACGTGTGCCAACGATAAGTCGGAGCTCGCGAACGGGGGGGGGGGGCGCATCGAGACCGCGGCTTCGCCATCGTCGCAGGCCGTAGCGAGGAGGTGGCGACGTTGGCGGTGTCGACGGCTGGACGGTTCAGTTCGGGGAGTGGGTACGGAAAATCGCCGCGAGGGATTCAGGAGCGTGGTAGTCGTTGGTGCTCGCGAAGCTCCTAGGAGTCCCGAAACTCGTTATCGAGCTCGTTTCGCGAGCGCAAAGAGGCCTCGGCCCCTCGTATTGCACCCCCCCCCCCCCCCCCCCCCCCCCCCCCCCCCCCCCCCCCCCCCGCGCCACGCAGGTGCGCGCTCCCTCTTGCCTCTCGGCTGACTCGTGGAAGGGGCCACTCGGCCGGGCCAGCGTACTCCCTCCCCCCGCCCGTATCCCCTCCGCCACTTCACCCCGTCGCACGCACCCGCGACCAACCTCTCTGCGCCCTCGTCGCAATGAGCCTCGTCGCCCCAGGGTGGGACTCGGGTGGTGGCGGGACCTCGGCGCCGCTGTACGCGCGCCCGCGCTGGCGTCACCGAACGCGGCTTTCTTACCGCAACTCCTTCGCGTTCCCGTTTCCTGGGACGAGGGAATTGGGAATTTTTCCTCAGCGAGGGGCTGCTCGACGAGCGCGAAAAAATGCGCCAAACAATAATCCATCACATTATTCGCATTGGCACGAAAGAATTCCGCGACCACGCGGTTTCGACGATTACCTCAACACCGCATTGTTATTGCAAATGACACGCGCCTCCATTATCCATAGAGCTTTAGTATGAAAAGTGACTGTTTGAGATTCGATGCCCTAATCTTCCGTCGTTTTAACGGACCATTTGCTCGATGAACTTCTCGAGCACGATCTTTTCATTATAAATAACTAAACAGAAAATCAGGCGCGGACGAAAGGTTTGAAAACTTACATAACTCGATAAAATTTTACCTATATGTCACTCTTTAAACTAAAAATTAATCTAGTTTTTTTACTTAAATCATTGACTTGAGTATCCGGCTCCAGTCTTTTATTAGTGATAATTCGTTTGAGACATTGCGATATAATCTAATCAAAGCTTTCCAATTATCTTTGCGTACGTATAATCGATTTTTTTATTCTTCATCTTCATCTTCTTCTTCTTCTTCTTCTTTTTATTATTGTTATTATTGTTATTGTTATTATTGTTATTATTGTTCTTGTTATTATTGTTATTATTGTTCTTGTTATTATTGTTATTATTGTTCTTGTTATTATTGTTATTATTGTTATTGTTATTGGTGTTGTTGTTGTTGTTATCATCGTCATTATCATTATCATTATCATTATTATTATTATTATTATAAAATAATAAGGGAATTGAACAGTGGTATAATTGATTTTTCATAATGCATTTTATGAAAGAAAAACTTATGCCGATGAAAAATGAAAATGTTTAAATTAATAATTTCGTTGCTGAAGAAAGCGGCCAGCCGTACGTAAAATATTATTACTAATTTTATGATCTTAACCAAACATTATTCGTATTTTGATCTACACGATCGCGTATATATAAAAGTTACAAAAATATTAATACGCAAATCTTTAATTCCAAAAAATTTCCAAACATAAAAAGATACCGAGATAATTGATATTTAGTCATTATACATGGGGTACATATAATTAATTTTAATATTATTAGCTAAGAACGGACGTTTGAAATTTTATTTATTTATTTTTATTCTTTTATAATATTATGGGAACGAGGTACTACATTGCAATATCTGCTATTGCAACATCAAAATCGTAAATAATAATAAATTATCTACTTACTTATTTACTCCTTATCTTTGTACATAAATTTATTAATTGTATTATTAAATTATATCTAAATAATAGTGAAAAAATGTTGGTAATGGATATTGATAATGAATAATTATTTAGTGCGTTTTTTAATGAGTATTTTTATCTTTTTAAGAAAGTCATTGTTATATTAACTTAAAATCTATCAATTTTAAATTTTGGAACAAAAATAGTATTATTATGATAATGAGTGTTTGAATTGACAATTTTAAGTAAATTTTTCAATGCAATGAGCAATATAAAAATTTAAAGATCCTAGTTTCCATGCATCGCGAAAGAAATTCTGTCATCCAAGATCCGAGAATTCACTAGTAAATAAAATAACCAAAAAGGAAGGGAAAAAAATTACTAAAAAAATGCTTCGATCAGACTTGTTAACATTATCTAATTATTGTGAACGGAACAAAACTTTAAAAGAAATTTTAATATGGTGAGAATTGAATAACATACAGATCAATACAGTTCTTTAAAATTCACATGGAAAATCTAAATCCAATTTGAAAAAGTGATCTGCATTATGGATTATTGTTTCAACGATTAGTTAATAATTAGTATATGCGCTCTCACAATTTACTATGATTATACAAAATAGAGGCCTTATAATTAATTAATTAATTAATGGTAGTAAATATTTTATGACTTGTACGTTAACATATTAATAATTCGATGTAAATATTCATTTTCTCAATCGCTGGATTGCATGTATTTCCATTGAATTTAGGCAACTTTCCTTAAAGTTGTTGAAATGAAATTGCAAATTTACTGTTATCATATAATTTGAATGTCAAATATCTAAATTAATAGATGAAAATGTTGCTAAACGTCATTCCTAAAATATATCTCGAAAACTGTTGTACTTAATGGAATGGAAAATTTTTGTAAATAAATTTTGCTTTTTATTTTTTTATTACAATTTCTTAGGAGACAAAGATTTTTCATGTCAATAAATTGATGTCAAAGTAAATAAAATTTTTAATACCTTGGACAATGGTAATATTTTTTTTTTTTACTCTAATAAGAAAAAGCATTTCCTCTACATACCTTTTATAATATACATGTGGATAAATGCAGTTGAAAGAATATGAGTGTGTATATACATATAATGGAATCATGTATATATAGTGAATTATTAAACGGCTTTATCCAAAACTTTCATCGACATCTTAACGAAATAGTGAAAGTACTTTCGTAACAATAACATTCAATGCAAGTAAAAAATTTGTTTTATTAGGATCAATCACACTCGATGTTTTTAGGTTAGTTAATGTACCGATAACAAATTAACTTTGCTTACTAGTAAAAATGAATTTGTTAATTAATATCTGACATACTATATGATTTATTATATTACTAAACATAAATAATGCAGAATATCATAGTTCCCTTTTAGTTTACTTTTTATAATAAAATGCTATAATTCGGGCTAATTAGAATTGATATTTAATAGTTGATTAAAATTTTTAATCAAATTGAAAATTTATCGCAAAAATTTCCATTCTCATCCCTTTAAAATATTACCATTAATTTCATTAACGTGCGCAAAATAAAATTATATATTTATTTTTTTATTTTTATAAAATATCACTTTTGACATTCATTTATAATTCATATATATGTTAAATTCAATGTGTTTCAATTTTTTATCTTGAAAACTGTATCTATAAGCAGCGTGTTAGTAGATTATTCGAGGGAGTATATTTCACAAAGACAAATCGCAACATCAGTCTTAATTAATTAATAATTCAAACTCTGTTTCAGATTTTTAATAATTAAAAAGCTATTAATGTATATATTGTTCTAATGATAAATAATTTTGATTAGAGAACAAATGCTTTTTTAATGTTACCGTATGGTATGGCTTGGATGATTTGCTGCCTCATTTATGCAGTTTCATTTCCTTTTACTTTTATTTTTCTTTTTTATTTTTTATTTTTTCTGCTTTGCTTTATGACTAATATTTTTGTACTAATAAATTAAAATATAATGTTGATTTTGAGCTTCATAAATACCGTTTGATTTTCATTAATAAAAATAATAATTGTTTTTTTTTATTTTTTACAAATTTAACTTGAAGAGGGTATTTAAAGGGCCTTTGAAAAGAAAAATGATTTATTAAACTTTATTCTTAACAATAAAAATGTGGTGTATTTTAATGGAAGTTCTTACTTGACACGTGACAAAGGTCATTAGTCTAATTATCCGCTCTTTAAAATACAGTTCAATAATTTTAGGGAAAGCGCGGGACTGGAGCTTGCGCTTCTAAGTAATTAAACTGTATAACAATCTCCGTGCCATGAAAATTTCGGAGAGAAATTATATCTATAAGAGCGTTTACATTTATTGACACATTTTATCTACGAATTTATGTGAGAGGCATGAATGAATAGTTTGCACAATTATTTGCATAACGCATCTTGGTCCTTTTTTGAAGCGATCCGTAGTTCATTCTTCATAAAAAATGTCAGATTTTAAAAGAGTAATCACAGATTGTTCATCTGCATTACACGAATGACTAGTAAATCCACAGCCGATAAAGTTATTCTAACCTAGGTGTTCCTCTCTTCCTCTTCGTCTCTCACTCAATGTACTTCTTCCCCTTAGGTACTCCATTTTCGCTCTATCCTTCGCTCGTCCTCGCTCCCTTTCGCCGCACAGTCCATCTCTCTCTCTTTCTATCTCTCTGTCTCTCTGTCTTTCTCTCTGTCTGTCTGTCTGTCTCTCTCTCTCTCTCTCTCTCTCTCTTTTCATACTTTCGTGGATGAGTGGCACGAACGGCGCTGCCTGAGGAGGCAGTGCGAGCGCGGGTGAGAGGGGATCTCGGTAAGAGAGAGAGAGTGAGATCGAGTGCATTTACTCGCATGCAGTGCCTGCAGAGAGAATCCGTATAGAAGGGGCACGAGAACCTCCTCCCTCTCTATCGCACTAACCCCCTCCCGAACTCTATCTATCTCTGTCTCTGCTCTGCTCCGTTCTATTCTCTTTTGCACTGCACTGCTCTACTCTGCTCTGCTCTCCCCAGCTCTGTTTTCTCTCTCTCTCTCTCTCTCTCTCTCTCTCTCTCTCACACACTCACACACACTCGCACACACTCGCACACGCACACACACACACTCTTGCTCTCTCACACACACACACACACTCATACGCTACGGTGCCTATCCCCTTCCCCCGGTAACGCGCGTGCACTACACAAACGAAACTCCCTCTCAGCTCCCTCTCACGCTCTCCGTCTCGCTCCCCTCTAGTTCGAGCACATCGGTCTCGCTCGCTCTCAGGAGCGCTCGATCGGCTGGCCTCCTCCGCGGCGGCGCAGGTCGCGGCGCGACGACGCCGCCGCTCCAGTCTATCGGCAACCTGCGTAGCAGCCGCGCGGCACTGCTCCCCAGGACCTCTCGCGCATCCCACGACGCGCAGCAGACTCTCTCCCAGCCAGCGACGAGGCAGGCCGCTCCCCCCTTCCCTCCCGCCCTCCGTCCGCCAGCCCGCCTGCCCGCCCGCGCCCGCGCCCGCGTAGCCCGCGTCCCCGTCCCCGTCCGGCCCCAGCTGAGCGCCTCCTCGACAGCCCGCAGGCACCTCGGCGCCGGCGACGGCGCGCGCGGATCGATCGCCCGGCCGCGCTGGCCCGGGTCGGAGAGGGGCCCGGGGCCTGCGGCCCGCCCGCGACCAGTAGATAAGGTCCGGGGCGGCCAGCCGGAGCCGGCCGAGCTCTGGAGCTCGAGGAGCAGCGGCGGCAGGAGCGGCGCCAGGAGCAGAGGCGCCAGTGGGCCCCGAGGGAGCCCGGGGGCGTGAGCGCGCGCTCGGTCCAGCGGGCGGCAGCGGTCTTGGCTGCGGCGGCGGCGGCTGCTGCTGCGACGGCGGCGGCTGCCTCGGCTGGCCGAGCAGTCCTGGAGCCCGGCCCTAGCGTCCTGCCAGCCCGGGCCGGGAGCTACGCGGCCGGCGTCAGCTTCGCCGCGACGAGCATCGCGACGGGCGTAGCGGCGACCATAGCGCCGCCGGCGCTCAAACGTCCGAGGCGCGACAGCTGCCTCGAGGAGGGTCCGCCCTCCTCCTCGGCCTCCTCCTCGTCGCCGCCGCCCGGGCCAACGGTCTGCGCACCAGGCAGCCTCAGCGTCGTTGAACACCAACAGCACCAGCATCACCACCAGCATCATCACCAACATCACCATCAGCAGCAGCAACAACAACAGCAACAACAGCAGCAGCAGCAGCAGCAGCAGCAGCTGCAACAGCAACAACTCGTCGTCGCCACGGCCGCCGGCTGCATCATGGACGCGCCGCTCTCGCAGAGCATGGACTCGGTCAACACTGTGGCCACTTGCGAGGACGAGGTCAGTCTCCCCTTTGATGACACGCGGGCGAAGCTTTATATTCATTGTCCCGTTCCGTCCCATCCCGTCCCATCCCGTCCCATCTCGTCAAAGTTCCGACAATGGAGAAAAGGCGACCTGGCCGCTCTTATCGCTCTTAACTCCTCACGAATGCGTATAAAATTCCTTGGCCGTCGTTAAACTTTTATCCACATTGCGCATCGGTTCAATAGACCCAATAAGGTTGATAAGCTCTCGAGGCTGCTCGGATGGCCCACTATCGCTTGTCATCAGTTATTCGTCAAGTTTTGCCGTATTTCGAGCAAATCTTTGATGCGTCAAATAATAAATATTGAACATTCGTAATGAATGGGATGCG
>NW_011948432.1:2115179-2117679 GCF_000503995.2 Ceratosolen solmsi marchali
GTATATCGGCATTCCGATGTATTGGTTATCGCAATTCGCGATATTCTCTTTACTATTGCGCTTTATTTGGAGAAAATGGATGATCGAGCCGTAGCATCGAATGCTTAATGCTAGATGTACGAATTCCTCGGCTGATAACTTTCTGAAAATTTTTCCCACCACGGCCCATGAGAACGAGAGATGTCGTTTATAGTACCCTACCGTTATCGTTTTTGCGCTATTTTGCTTCATGTTTTGATATTGATAACTTTATTACAAGGAGTTGTAGTAGTTCATGGTTTCGCGGGCAGGAGAAATAATTTTATTCGCGCTCTACTTGCCCCAACGGTGCAATCGCTCTTTCTACCTTTAACACGCAATACCACTATTCCGTAGAATCAAGCAAAGAGGATGAAAACAACTGGCGTTCAGAGCGATGCTATTTATATTATTTTCCTTCGCAATTTCAAGCTTGTGATTGTATTTATTTCCAGTTATTCCTCAAAGCCAAATAATTTGGGCAAACGTGAAAATTAATCGTTAAATACTACGTAACAACTTTCAGTTGTAATTTCGCATTAACTCGGCATTAAAACTGCAAAATAATTAGTCTATTTGTATTTTCATTATGATTTATGTTATCATCGCGGAAGCTCAAGAAACTTTCAAACAAAAATATTTTCATTTAAATCGAAACGTTGAAAAACTGCAAGAACAGTGTTTATGTATATAAATGCTCGCGTTAAAAAGTAAGTGTCGAAGGATTATTATGAAAGAAAACCGTTCCGCTATTCGGGAATTATATTTTTCGACGTTCAAACGAATACTTTTATAATTTTTTTTATTTTTTTTTTTTTCCAGAAGAAATAATAATGTTACAAAATATTTTTACCATCTATTCCCTCTGCAATTAGTCATCGTCACAACTTGTTTCTCATCATGTAAATTAAGGATAAAAATTTCCTTTTCTTGAAAAAAATTCTCTTTATTTATAATATTCTTATCTTTTGTAAGCTCATGTGTCAGCGTTGTAACGCTGATAATATAGTTTAACATGCAAGAATTGGTTTTCTGAAAATTTGTTGCTGGACCGAGTGACTCCAGCTTAGTCTAATTTACTTAAACTAATAATAGAGAATTTTTATTTATAAAAATGAATCTTGAATCGTCGTAAAAATGTATATATTTCAATAGTACATACTTTATTATGCTGTTCCCATTATTTCTCCACCTTCTCCTACTACTACTACTACTACTACTACTACTACTACTACTACTACTACTACTACTACTACTACTACTACTACTACTACTACTACTACTACTACTACTACTACTACTACTACTACTACTACTACTACTACTACAACTAATACTACTACTGCTGTTGCTACCACTAAAACAATTACTACTACCACCACTACTCTACTACTACTACTACTACTACTACTACATCATATTAATCATAATAATATATTTAAGTATATGGCTGTACCAAATACTAACGTACGTTCGTTAAAATCATCATTTTTTAAAATTAATTTAGAGTTTAGAGAAAATAAAAATGAAACTATTTTCTATATGAATCCATTGCATAAAATATACATTTAGCTTAATATAAATCGAATTTCTAATTTTTACCATTTGATCGTAGAATGGCAATTTAGTTATTATAGTTAAATATAATTTACTCTAATTTATAATTACATGATATTTACGTAGAGAGATTTACGTGTAAATCTAGCATTCTACTTTATTTTTTAATGTTTATTTATGAGAAGCCAAGCTAGGTATTACTTCAATCGTTTAAATACAGAAATAAAATTTAATTACTTATTAATACGGACAATTAAAAAAAAACAATCGATTCGATTTTTATGTCAATGACTCGACAAGTCTATAATGGTTTTGGCTTCACTCAATGCCGTTTTCCAGTGTATAAAATTTGAATAAGATTATTCGGGAGTTTCGGCATTGTCATGAGTACAGGAAATAGCGTTAGATATCCTTTATGACCGCTCGAAAACCGACTTTCCCGAAATAAAAGGATAGAATGTACGTATAGAAGTAAATGTTTGGAAGATGAAGGCCCAAAGATATCATTGTTACCGCATGCTGATTATTGCCTGTGAAATAACCTGATAAATAGAGAATAGAACATGAAAAATGCTCGTATTATGCATATCAAGATATTTCAATGAAATTTTAATCTCCAAGTTAATATTGTTGCTGAAAGATGGTCTGAAGCAATAGCAATACTTTATGGAAATAAAACGTTGAATTTTCATTCCTTATTGTGGATATTTCATTTATAAGTGAATATATGACACACGCGTGCACCCACGCACGCACACGTTACATGCCGCTACTGGCTCGATAACAAATTTTCCTTCTTAATGTTAAATTAAGGCTTATCACCACAGAATTTCACGAGTGCCACCTTGAATTGCAGTCTTATGCATTTTACAGTTGCATCGACTCGATGTAATTACACGCGCGGACACGTACACACGAACGAAAC
>NW_011948432.1:2120179-2123550 GCF_000503995.2 Ceratosolen solmsi marchali
TATGTGTATATTATGCATAGACGTTTTATACGTATGCGTATGTCTCTTTACATTTCCATGTATATATATAATACGTGTATCGCAACATATTGAAATGCCAGTACGGAGCGTAACATAATATTCAAACGATTTCAATTCAGTTTGGTCAAATATAGATATTTCGTTACAAAGAAAAATCTCGCAATTTGTCTCGACCGAACGAGGGACGATTAAATAGGAAAACAATAGTGCAGGCCATTTTCGATTAATCGGCTGCAGCGATCCAGAAATTTTATATCAAAGAGATATCATAGGTCAGTAGATGATAGAGGGCGAGATACACCGATAGGATCGAGCGTAAGGATACGACTTATAGACGACAACAGACAGACGCTCGACCTTAGGTACCGAAAGGTGAGGGAGGCGGTAATGGTGATGGCGGTAGTGGTAGTAGTGGTGGTGGTAGTGAGTCCTCGCGAATTCGATCGCGATGCGTTCACATATAGCTTACACGTATGCATGTGCGCGAACGTAGGCGCGGCGGCACGCAGGTGATGTAGAAGAGAGAGAGAGAGAGAGAGAGAGAGAGAGAGAGAGAAACAATCAAAAGAAGGGTAAAGATAGAGGACGAGACAGGGGAAACGGGAGACCAAAGTCACCCCCGTGCAAGTCTCACTTCCCCACCTGAGAGTGAGAAATATGTGTGTACGCGCATGTGTGTACACATATATATATATATATATATATATATATATATATAGTGGGAGAGAGTGTTGGAGAGTGAGAGAGCGAGAGAATGGGAGGGAGGGCGGGTAGGGAAGGAAGAAAGGAGGGAGAGGGGCGCTGTGACGCGCCGCTGCGTTGGCCACCACCATGCCAGGTTATTGATTTTTCTCGGCGCGCGCGGTACGGCTGCGGGAGACAGGCAAGGTTCGGCGGCGTGGGGTGTGGGGGTGGCGGCCGTGGCGGTGGCAGAGGCGGCTCACCGTCGCTGTGTCACGTCATATGGAGGGACGCCGGATTATGCGCACCGACAAGACACGCGCGCGCAGGCAGTCGCTGGCCCTTGGCTCTCCTCACGGCCGTTTTCACCTACGTCCCGCTCCGCTCGCTTAGCCATCCTTCGTTTCTTCCTTGTTTTCTTCTTCACACTTGCTCGCTCTCTACGTCCCCTCGCCGCCGCATCCCGCACCCTAATCGACGTACCCATACGCCGCCGCTCTCTCCTGCTCTCGAGGTATTTAGTTATTTACACGTATTTGAGCGAGGGAGAAATTATTGGAGGGTCGGTGGCTTGTGGTGTGCCGGGGTTAGCCGATTCTGCATAGAAGCTCTTATACCTCTATTTTTCTGCCGAATGTATTTTTCATTCTTTCCTTCTCTTCTTCCTTCCTCTCTTTCGTTCTTTTCTTTTCTCCATCTTATGTATATATATATATATATATATATATATATATATATCTCCCTTTCTCCTGTTTCCTCTTTTTTACTTTCTTATTTTAACGGACAATTTAGATGCACGAGACGCGCATTTTCCCATGATTACCATTGTTCGAGTGAGCGAATTTTTTCAATACAGTGGGATTTTCAATTCACACAACTCGTTATCTGCAATAGCAATATATATCTTACCATTGGACGTAACTTTAATATTAGTTTCAATTTTTCTTTACGTTTACATGACAAAGAATGGAATTTAATACGTGATCATAAAGAAACGATTGCAGTTAAGGATGTTCATGCGTAATTTATATAAAGGAAAATGATAAACAATAAAATGCCGAGTGCACAATGAGCGTATACAGTTTAATTGTATAAACATTCAATTAGTGTATGAATAACGATCTTCCATAACACGGATACTTTATCTTTCAACATACAGTCGCTAATTGAAATTTGTATAAATAGTATATAAAATCGATTGCTCATCCATTGGGATTTTTATGAGTTTATTGAGTTTTCATTTGCGGGCGAGTGATGACTTTTTTTAACTCGCCATATAAAATTTATCAATTTAACTTTGTAAATGTTGTGTAAGTATATAAAATGAGAATAAAGTGTCACGCAGAGGTAGGTAAAATTTTACATTAAACATCGCATTCATTGTCGTAAGTATCCATTGTCCTCAACTATTTATTAGCACCGAGCAAGATTTTTATTGTTTTTTTTTTATATATATTTTTTTATCCGTACGGTTTAATACTTATATGTATTTATTTATTTATTTGTATATATATATATATATATATATATATATATATATATATATAAATATATATTGGTGTACCCATATCGGTGTCCAAGGCTCCTAAGACTAGTGAAATAATTTGCTACTCGTCAATAAAACTTTCTATTCACAATTATAAGGGAAATTAATTGCAAAAAAAAAAAATCAATGGAAATCAATAGAGGAAATTTTTACTTTTGTCGAATGTCTCTACTTACATACAATACTCATGCGTCAAGAAGGATTAAGATTAATCTTTTTAATTCCTCATTAACGACTGTAAATACTTTTTATAGAATGTAAATTGCGTCTAATTTTGATAATTACATTTGCCTAATGAAAACCGAACGTCATAATTGCTTTTCTTGCTTCCTTACCACATTGCAGTAAGCGAAATTTTATTATTACTATTAATTCCAATATCAAATTCTTCTTACCTCTGAATTATCAAAGACTTATCATATCGCAAATTACTCTTTCGTATCTTTATGAATAAAAATTCCGAGTAAGACGGCAGTAGGGTTTAATGTCGACATACTTTTAGATTTCTCAATTAATTATAATGGCATTTGTTATATGTAATAATACGGGATTACGGCAGTAATATTTAAAATAATGCGGCCATCGTCGTCACGGATGATCTTGCCAAGCTCTAATTTCCATTAAAAGCGCATGGAGTGGAGAGTCGCGAATCGTCCATTGTTCAGTGATCGCTACCGTAAAGGGATTAGCGAGTCAACAGCGGAGACAGTCGGCTTTAACGTCAAAATAAGACGCTCGTAGGACGTAGCAGGGAAGCCAACGGCTCGATTGGATTCGCCCTGGAAATGCACGGTTATCTATTTCTCCGTCTCTATCAGCGTCTGTCAGTTACCGGTCAAAGCGTGACAAAGGTAGACGCCGCGGCCCCAGAGAGACAGAGGC
The DNA here is from genome assembly GCF_000503995.2 of Ceratosolen solmsi marchali. Lineage (NCBI taxonomy): Eukaryota > Metazoa > Arthropoda > Insecta > Hymenoptera > Agaonidae > Ceratosolen > Ceratosolen solmsi. Next base: position 2,123,310 of record NW_011948432.1, read on the forward strand.
AGCACGCCCGATAAATGCATGTACAAACTACGTGTCAGCATTGCTGCTGTGTCGAGAGAGCCAAAGAAGAAAGAATGGACGAGGACGAGGAAGAAGGTGACGAAGACGACGATGCCGACGATGCCGACGAAGCCGACGAAGCCGACGACGACGACGAAGATGACGAAGATGACGTAGAAGAGAAAGAAAACGACGTAAACGATGCAGGGTGGGCGAGCGGGCGGGTTGGGGGGGGGGGGGG
>NW_011948432.1:2123585-2123821 GCF_000503995.2 Ceratosolen solmsi marchali
TCGAAGGGTGGAAAAAAAGGCTTGAAAAGAACCCCGCGTCTCTTGCGTACCGATCAATTCACCATCCCATATTGCAGCACACGCGTGTTTTATGGTTTCACGGCTACTCTCGTCGGATTATTTCTCGTGTTCGACAGTGTCAACCACGAAAAATACGTGGGAGCAAAAAGCCTCGGAATTAAAGTTATTTCTTATCCCCTCTATTCTCTCTTTCTCTCTCTCTCTCTCTCTCTCTC
>NW_011948432.1:2123856-2128856 GCF_000503995.2 Ceratosolen solmsi marchali
TATATATATATATATATATATATATATACTCTCGCTCACGTCTCGCGTGTGTCTTTTTGTTATTTACTACTTTTAACTTATCCTTCGTATACCCACTGTTTATAAACAATTGTAATGTGCGATCAAGCTGAGAGAATGCAGATTTTTAACGGGTCGACTAGAACGCGAGGGACGAAGGGGGGAATCAATGTGGATATGTCGTGAATAGGATGACGACGACAATATGCTAAACATTAACTCCTTCATTTCGATATCATTCATTATAAGCTCAATATTTAAAAAGTCAATGGACATTTTACTACAACATAATCATTTCATTACTAAATTTAACACTGCTTCCTGTAAAATTAAATTAATTTATGGGCCGATTGGGCCCGATAAAATCGACTACTTTAATGGCTAATTGGATTTCATGACTTTATTACTAATAGATCTTGTTTCAAATACCTTTCCTACGCACAATATAATATTGCTCCCACACTTTATAAAATAACAGAAATTTAATGCATTTGCTTTATTTGTTTAATCTGCTGTAAAACCTGTAGACTCCGTAGGACAGTTACGAATTCACAGCTGCACGCAACGTCAATATTAACGTCAAAATTTAATTAAAAAATGTAATAATAAATAATAATGCAATTATGGATTTCTATTTTAATTCATAATAGAATAATGCCAACGCATCAAAGGAACGAGTAACGTAGAGGCCTGTTTATTAAAATTAATAATATAATGTGGATATTTAAGAGTATGGTATATGTATAGTTTTATCTATGTATATAAATAATACAAAGTAAGTAGTAACAGACGCCTCAACGCATACAAGTTTACAATTTTCCAGATTCGTTCAATTATTTTCTGATGCGCTCTATTTATTTTGAAAAACGCATTATGTTAATTGAAGTATCGAGAGAACATAGAGAAACAACATCTTTGACATAGATTTTTCGCTTACCATCGTTAGGTTTTAATAATAAAGGCAGGAATTTGAAAATATTTTTATAATTATTTAAATTAAACTAAATCTTCAAATTATAAATATAAAGTAAATTACATGACATTAAACAGTGAATTACACATTTAATAAATTTTTGTTATAAATCATTATTTTTTTCCACACCTTAACGAAATTATGAACAATTATCCTATAGCTCATTATACAAATTTTAATATTATTTCGTTTAATTATAAAATACTTAAAATACTTGAAATACAAAGTGAATACAAAGTTTGTAACTTATAGTGCTTAAATGTTATCGAATGTTTATTTTTCAAATTCGTTTTAATCGAAAAACCATCGCTCTTCGTATACATTAAAATGAAAAAATCAAAAACAAAACAAAAAAATCATCCTTTATTTTCCATAATTATACCTCGAGATTACAAAAAAGTCTATTATTAAAAATTAATCAAATTTACGGTAATAAATAATAAACGAAATTTAAGGGCATTCGCAACACCGAATGCTATACGAATTTCGTATAAAATTCCCTAAACGCAAACGAATAAAGTCAATTACTTTCTATCTTTAGCTCACAAATGGAAATTAACCGAACGCGCGAGTATAAATTAATTAAATTTTACCATAATAAATGTTGCCGAGAATTTAAAAAATATTATAACAGTTATACAATTACGTAATGTAGAAAATTAAACTGTAACGTGATTTATTAAATAAATAGTTAAACTATTATAATACGGTTGGCATCTTCCTACATTACAAAAGTATTTGTTTTTATTTGTTGTTGTTGTTGTTGTTGCTTTATTAATTAATTTATTTATTTTTTTATATATTTAAGGGCTCTTATTAAGTGTTAGTTTTATTATCAGTCATTTCATTTTGACATTATTTGAATTATGGCACGCAAGCATTAAGATTAACGCGCGAATCATAAAATTCGAGGATGTTATTAATATTTTATTCGCAATGGCTCGAGTAAAAAACATTCACAAATGGTTAATGTAATTTCAAAAGCGGTCAATTTCTACGCGTAAGGTAAAAAAGGAAGAAAAAAAACGCTCCTGCCCTTACGAATAAAAAATATTCGACTTTGTGTATGGTATTTTGTGATTTATGCTGGTGAGAGCGGCTCAGTCCAACGTAAAAGAAAGAAACTAAGACAAAAAAGTAACGAAGAGTGAGAATGAAGAAAAGGACGGGTAACTTGAGGGGTGAGGAGTGGAGGAGGAGGGGGGGGGGACCTCGTCATTGCGTCAGCTTGCGCCCACATTGTGTGGCTGTTTGGCCTTGTTGTTTTGTACCTTCAAAACGCGCGCGTCACGATAAATACTGATGAGCGACAAAATGCGCACTGGCTGGCTTTCTTTTAGTCGCGGGGACCTTCGTAAAACTTGGGCCGTTACCACCGAGAGCAGCTACAAGCGCTCGTTACACCTCTTTTTATTTCACTTCCCCGTTAAGCTTTGTCGTCTTATCCTCCTTCTAACGGTGTCTCCTTTCATTTTTTACCTTCTTTTTCCATTGCTTATTTTGTTTCGACTTGGAGGGAGTTCGGAAAATTGCTTCGTAGGAATGGGCCGACATTTTTAGGGACATAAAAGAAAGTTGTCAACGGTTCGTTCGTTCGTTCATTGATTGTTTCCTCTTTGTTCTTTCTTTGTCGCTCTTCTTGGGCAATTAAGGGCAGTACTTATCAACTGCTTTACATAACTGCGAACGTAACACTCGGTTGTGCTCGTTGGGACCATAAGGCCATGAGAAGAGCGAGACGACAATTGCAAACGTATCTTGTGTTTTCGACTTGGACTCGAGATGAAGTTGCGCGTTTGACTCATTGATTTATCCACAATCGAGACCGATAATACATTTTTGACTTGGGGCACTTAACACGTGTTTACTGATGAGCTTTGAAATTCTAAAACTAAAACTTGGGCAATACCAAGTTTCTTTTAAATTAATGCCAAAAATGAGAAGATTGTTATAAATTAAGGAGACGTTAATGTACTTAAATTGACCATAATATTAATAAGCCATTTTACTTTATTCTCTCTCCCTCTCTCTCTCTCTCTCTCTCTCTCTCTCTCTCTCTCTCTCTCTCTCTTGTTTCTTTATTATTTTGTCTCTAAAACATCCTTGGATAAAGCTCATTTAATGGAACAACGAGTCTTCGTTAACGTAGCGTAGAGTTATTTAGTAATTTAAAACAACATTTTACCGACGTTATTCTTGACATAAAACAAATATCTAACTTTACCTCAAGACTTTAGCTTGGATATCGCTTGTTTCATTATTAAAACTTTCGAATAATCTAATATTCTATTATAAACAAAAATAATAATTAATCGGAAGAAAATAATCTAATATTCATTTAACGTGTTTTAGTTTTCGTTATTAAAATGCATCATTTATAATTGTATTTCACAGCCGTCGACTATAATTGTCTTCTTCGTTTATTTAAAATGTAGTATTTGAATTATGGAATAGCAGATACTTTATTTCCTGTTCGATCTTAAAGTCATAGGTATTTTAACTACTGAATATTAAAATAAAGCAAGCACAAAATACCCCAGATAAAATCTCTTATTCTATGTGCACATGCGCGCGTAACATAGAAATACATAGAATATTTAATGCAATGCGCAATCTAATTTAGTATTTCATAATCGTTTTTAGCACGCCACTTGGTGTTGCAGGGATAAAAAAATTTTCGCCTCGCGTTTTCTTTCAATTTCGTGGCACTATATCATCATAAAATGTACCTCGCCAGGCCCCTATTTAATAATAACAATACATTTTCATTGAGGATGTGGGCGTGCTTCAGCTTTCCAAAAAGGTGCGAGTTTGTAAGGGAAGGCTCGGTATGAAAATCAAGAGGACGAACTTTCGCTAAAACCCTTGATGAATAAATACCCAAGCAACTTTCAAATTAGTAGCTAAAGGTACATGGTTCTGTATCGTGGAGGCAGACGAACGGATGGTGCGCGGTTGAGGGATTGGCGGTCTTTTGTTTGTTTGTTTGTTTGTTTGTTTGTTCGTTTGTGTGTGTGTGTGTGTGCGCGCGCGCACGCCCGTGTTGATAAGAGGAATATCGTCGATAAAGAGAGACGACTTTAACGAGATTTGCGAGGCTGAACGAACGTGGAGTATTGATGGGAAACGAAGCACCTCGGTAGCCCGAGTAGTAGAAAGCAGGTACAAGGTAACCCTCCCAGAGCCCGACCTCCTTGGCTAACGTTAGGGCCCTCGCTCATGGCCGGTATCACGTTCGTCGTCCTCAGCGTCGTCCGCCGCTCGGATTTAAAAATCGTTTGTCCGCTTCGCGGTGGGCGCCCATGGCATACCTTCCCGTCCGCCGTGGAGTTTATAGAGCACCGCTAGTGGAAAGGAGGGTGAGAGCATCAGTCTTGGGTTACTCCGCCGACGAAGATTGAAACCCGATTCTGGATGAGCGGCCGACAGCGGTGTCCTAACCACGAAAGCCGCACACCCGGAGCGCTCGGCAAAGCGCGCCTTCTCTCTATGAGCACCTCTGCGAGGATATTGCCCTAAATGCGCTAAGCCTCGATCTTGCGGATCCCGTTTCCCCGCTTTCCTTCGCTCAGTCGACGGGACCCAAAAGGTTCTCCCAGTTCTCTGCCCTTAGAATTTAATAACGCGTTTGCTTTGTCGCCGAGTACCCACGGGTGCGCTCGTCTAACCGGGGGGTAGCATTTTAGAAGAGCACGGGCACAAAACTCACCTTTTGCCAATTGGGACGTTTCATCAAGAGTGAACGCGCGATCAACGCCTCTTGCTCGGATATTCCGTTTTCCTGAACTTCGCCTATCTTCCTCTCATCTTTCCAATAACTTTACGAATGAGCGTCAGTTGAATTATATCGGGACATGGTATTTTTCTTACCAATAATCAGTTCCACGTTTAGCTACATTCCTAAGTAGAGTTTTATCGAGTGGAAATATCGCTCAATAAATCTACTGAATAATGAAACTAGGTGTTGGTGTATCGCATCATTGAATGTAAAATTAATTAGACAATGCAT
>NW_011948432.1:2131356-2156525 GCF_000503995.2 Ceratosolen solmsi marchali
CTGAAATTAAATACGCGTTGAATATTTTATGACAAAATCAATAGACTGTATCCGTAAAAAAATTGATGCACTATAGTTACTGTTTCGATTCCAGTTCTGATAGCCATTGCTATCAATTTTCCTTTTCCTCTAGTTTAAAATATTTATTGTAGATATACATTTCTTAAAATTTTTTAAATAGAAGGACCAATTCCTCGTTTTCACAAAAAAGCAAAAAGTGAAATGGAATTTTAATTATATGGTTTTTTCTTTTTAAATTTGAAATAAAATTATTTATTTATTAAAAAATTGTTTAATCGTCTATATAATAACATTTATATTATCGTTATATTAGCACTAAAGAACATCGGTAATTTCATTATTTTATTATTTTATTTTTAATTATTTAGAAAATATTTTAATTTATAGTAAAAGTAACTGCTACTGCTCGCTGTACAAATGATGAATAACATATTCTACCTGCACAAAGATGTTTTTACAATATTTGAGTTTTCGATGCTTTCAAATAGCGTATGTAGCTGTGAGAGTGCAGTTAGCACAATTCACCTTTATGACTTCATATGCATTCGTGATGATAATCGCAGAAAATCGCACAATTTTACGCATATATATATATATATATATATAAACCAGTGGCAAATCGAGTGGCTTATATATCAAAACCATTCTCATCCTATAGAACGTAAATTAAATTCATTTTATCAAATTACTCAACGTAAGAAAAGGGAATATCATATTAATAGTGTCGTTTTTATTTAGATTTTTTAATAGGATTACAATGCTTAGAGGTACACAGGATATTGATTAATTTTCAGTCCAACGAATATGGTAAATATTTCGAATAATGGCTTATTTTTAATTTTTATTGTGCTTCGAGCTGCTTTCAGATAAACTTTATATAGTTTAAAATGTTGCACCCAATCGATACAAAAAAAAAAAATAAAAGAAAAAATTTTTGTAAAAAATTAATATAAAAAGTTTTAATAAAGAAACGTTATTCATATAAAAGAAAAAATTTTTGTAAAAAATAAATAAATAAATGAGAAAAAATTAATATAAAAAGTTTTAATAAAGAAACGTTATTCATAACGTAATTCCGACAATTAAAACGACGATTGATATCTATTTATTATTTTTTTAATTAATATTAATCAAATGACATTTCGATGATACATGAACACATAATGAATCATTACTACATTTTCCAACATTGTGCAATCATGTAAGTTACAGTTGTAATAGCGCAGTCTCATTATATCGTGCGAGTCGCCATTGTCGTATGTGGAAATTTGAATTATGCCCCTACACAGAAGCATTGTTTCTTCGATTTCCGTAATTACTGCGACAGAGAATATCACAAGTCTGCTATCACGCTTTTTTTTTCCTTTTCTTTTTATATAATATATTTTTACCTTAGAACTTATTTCGTTACGTTGGGCAAAAATTATCGAGTGTCATTGTGTCATTGTAATCTTTACGTTGAAAAGTCTCTGTGCGCTAATTGTACGATGTATAAAGGTTTCTAATAAATGAAATTTTATACCAACTGCGTGAATTTCCATTGCGAATATTATGATATACTGCTCCTTATTTACTTTATATTCTAATTCTGCCCAATATTAAATAATAATTATTCTAATGTAAGAATATTTATTACATTATTGCTATTAACGAGACAATATTTATACAGGCACTCGCCTCTCGAGTGTCCCGCTAAAGGACTTATCTTTATTATTTTATCATTAAGATATGCCACTGCTAATGCGCACAAAGCCGAATCGTGTGAAATTACTGCCTCATTGTGCTGTAATATTTCCTAATGATATTGAAAAGCGAACTACATTCATGCTTCGATCTACCTACCTGCGAATAGATCGCACAAACGATCGTATATTTTCATTAGAAAACAGCGGGATTATAATATGCGCGAAACCAGTTTCATTCGTATTCGTGGAATATTATTGATTCAGAGCTTTGCTCGTTTCATTATAAGACGGTTAAAGCTAAAAATGAAAATCGAGGCTCTAATAAGGCAGGAGTCAATGTGCTCTCGCGCTTATTTAGATCGCGGCTATCCGCCTCCCTTTAACTTATCCTTACGCGCCAAAATCCATGCCACACGATTTACCAATTAATAAGCAAAATCAATCGGCCACCTTGTCCTCTATCTCGAGGACCTATACCCATAGCCCCCCGCCCCAAATACCCCCTAACCCGGACACTCAACCATCTCGCAGAACTTAATTATGCAAGCGCACGGATCCCCATTCGCCGGCGTCGTCTGCATAAAAAGGTGACGACGACGATCCGAGTGTTGCAATTGCAGGCAAAAACAATACACAAGCGCTCGATTGTCGGGCCAAAGGCGATGCCGCGTTCCCCGCGTGAGAGCGCGGATGGAAGGAAGAAAACGAGAGGCGGATAGTGCAAAATGACCACCATTCATGCCGCTGGCGCTCGGCCGCCGAAGGCCAAATGAATTAAATTATGTATATAAGCGCGTCGCGCTCCACTCGTGCCGAGGCTCGTACGCAGATACGGCATTTGCCAACAGCTCACCGCGCAACGACGGCAAGTACCTCGATGTGCTCTGCACTCTCATGAGCGAGCACACCTCGTCTGGGTGGGTCCCTTTCCCGCCATTGCGCGCGCCACTCGCGCCACTTTCCGCCGTCGAAGCGAAAGCCGCTAGAGTCCGGTCTCCCCTTTGCTCCGTAGCCGCAATCTCTGAACAAGAGGTCACAGAGACAAATGTCTCCTCCTGGTGGAGGGGATTCGTGGCGAGAGGGCTGTAAGGACGGGGTTGATTTTTTATTCGGTGCACTGTGTAGGTGCTCGATTGGGCGAGTCGTGAATATTTGGCGCTCGGTGGCTTTTCTCATCTTTTGGCACTTCGGACGAATCGCCGAACAAGCACTTAAGAATTTTTAACGACATTATGGCCTTCATCCCCGTCGTTTATCATTGTGTTGAGCAGTAGTAGCGGACTCTGCTGCACCAGGCTGAATCATATTAAAATAAAATAACGAAGAAACAAAAGAAGAAAAAGAGGCGCAGCGCTCTCCGAGAAAATACGTTTATAATTTCAATGTCATATGTATGGAAATTTGCATGATTATTTTGCATGAATGGTAGGTAGTTTTTATTTTTTTATTCTTCGTATTATTACATACAACAGGTGGCAGGATCTTGATGATGCTGTTCACATTTACAAAAGGAAAAAAAAATTTGAAAAAAAAAAATGAAAAATAAAGTTATGATTAAAGCGCTTGTTGCTTAGTATCAAAGCATTTGTCTCTTAAGGGAATATGACTAATAATTTCCGTAGTAATGAAGAGAAGAAGAAAAATGATGAACGTTAACGCGTATGAAAATTGATTTTCTTTTCGTCTTAATGTTCTATTGTAATAATATATTTTAATCGCTAATTATATGCTTATAAATATTTTACAAATGTTACGGCTTACAAATTTTCAGAATAAGTTTATCATCGAACAAAAATATTGAATGACGATGCCTCTTGTCGGTCAATAACCGTTATTCTGACTAGGCAATGACGAATTTGAGTGATTAATAATAACTTTCGGATTAATAATAACTGATATTATATTCATTATCGCTATTTTCTTTCCTTCCTTCGTCTTTCTTTATCATTTTTTCCCTTTAATTTCTTTAATTACTTAAATATTATTGAAAACTTTGTAAATGTTGTAAACTTTGCGCTGACTGCTAATTTTATTTTATAAACTACTTACTTATTTATTTATTCAAGCTGTAAAACCATGTAATGATCACGTTTATTTTCCTTCGTTATGTATTTCCCGCTGCTGTGAGACTCTTTTTGCATTTACAAATATTTTACAACGATCTCATTTTCTACGTTCGTCAAGGTATCAATTATAGATCGATATTTATTTAATATTCTGCAAAATACTTAAATGCATATTATTATTTGATATAAATGTAAGGGACGGAGGGATGTTATGACTGAAATTACATGAATATTAACGTGATTCGTTATTTTTCTAAAAAATTTGAATTTATATGTAATGATATTATAATAGTGAACGTGTCTGGCTGAACGTTAAATATAATTTATCGAATTATTGAATAATAGATTTACGTAAATTAATGAAAAAAATATTAAAGCATAAAACATTAAAGGAATTCATTTTATATAATTATTAATTTATTAATTAATCATTAATTTTTCTGATTATCAAACGGATTATCAGATTTTGTTAATTATAAAAATAAAGACATCATTTTATGACAAATTTCAAGGCGATTGTAATTTACGTATTATAATATGCATATGCCATAATCAATAATTAATATAATAATAGAGTATAATATAATCTAACATAAAATGTATATAATATATTCATAAATATATTCTCGATACAATTATTTGTCATAATTATAATTCCAATACACGATAATTTTAAATCGATATCGTAGATATGAAACTTTAATTTATTCAATAACGGTTAATGTTATTAAAAGCTTAAAATAATGAAAATTTTAAAATAAATTTAATCGAATTATAAGGCTTAGACCGTTATTGCACATCGTTAGACATTAATATATTTATTTCATTAATTTAAAAATACAATTGAATTATTTATTAATTATGTCTTTAGGTGGTCATTTATCTTTTCATCCAATTAATGAAATAATAATTATTTGTCGACGAGAATGGAAATTCTGTGAAGCTTCTTCTGATTAAATTTCAATCGAATAAATAAAATATATATATATATATCATTATATTATGTTATATTATATTTTGCCTTCAATTTTTTAACAACAATGTGTCGATGCTTAGATATAAAAATATATTAAGTGCATTGATAATTATTAATATAGTTTATGAATTTGTATTTGTAATAGTGCACGATTAATATTATTATTATTGATGAACTTTCTTTATTCATATCACCTTGTTTGTTATTTAAAGGAAATAGTTGAAATTATTTGCTTTTATATTCCCGTAAGTATGTTTGAAATATCTTAAATAATCACTTTCATACATTTTCAGCTATGCATTTTTTAATTGAATAATTTTTACATGAATGGTACGACTGTCGTGTAGTCTTAAAAATTGTATTTACTTTTTGAATCTTTCATGCCAAATACATTTCACTCATATTATTATAACATTAACGATCATGTACCCTCAATATTCACCTCTACTACATAAAATATTTAAAGCACTTAAATAATCAACGATGAGAAATCAATTGTATTACATGAATATAACAGTGAGTAAGCAAATAAATCTGGAATTTAAAAGAACTTCTATATGATAATTGTTCAACCAACTTTATTCAGAAAACAGTATATTGTCCGAAAACACGGAGAAAGCAATATTTACGATGCTTCTAGAATGCGTAATTATCATATGTTCTATATCAAAACAGCCTTATCCATAAAGAAATATTAATGAAAATACTTAAGCGAATGAGCAAAAGAACAAACAATAATAATGGCGCTCCTCTTTTTACGGAAAAGTCTACGAAAAGGCTGATTTTCACGACTTTCCTCTCCCCAGGGCCAGGAGGTGAAAGCATCCGCAACTCCATCCTGCAAAATTCAGCTCGAATTCCAACCTACTTTTTACTTGGCTCACCTATCGGCGCACCTCCGGAAAATCTATCGCTCGCTCTTGTTTACCTTAGCTCGAATGAAAAGAGAAGCACCGGGAAAACGACTCCACGTCGTAAGTGGAAGTTTCACGCTAATCTCCGACTTCTCATTTCAATTGGTTAAGTCGCGGTGTCGTAACGAGGACGAGCAATTTTAAGCAGCCAAGGACGCGTTGCGATAATTCGTTTTCGAAATCGCCGGCAAGATCTTTCGGTTGACAATGGAGCTCGTTGGTGGAAAAAAGAAGGCGCCGGCAACAGGCAGATATCAAGCCGAGCACCTATCAGTCAGACAAAGAAGCAAGATCGCGTTATACATATTCCGGCTCGTTTTCATTTCCTTCCTGCGCTGTCCGAAATAAATAATAAATTTTAAAAGGTGAAGTCGGAGGAGGAGGTGGAGTGGGAGGAGGAGGAGCAAAAGAAGAAGTACAAGCTATATATCGCGTGTCCCTGTCTTCGTCGCTCTCATCGACTCTCCCCTCGAAGTTTACGGTTTGCTGCTCTCGTCGTTCCTCTTGGCTGGCTAACCGTTATACAACATCCGCTCGCCATGTTGTTGCCTCCCGTCGCTACCACCACTGCCACCACTGCCACCATTGCCGCCGCCGCCGCCGCCGTCGCCGCCACCGCCACCGCCGCCACCGCCACCGCCACCGCCATCGCCATCGCCATCGCCACGACTATCACCACCACTATCGCCACGTCCTAAAACAGTCAACGAGCGAGAGGGAAAAACAACGAGTGATCCATTGTTCCGCTCGTTACGTAATCGTTGGATGGATGTAAGCGCGACGTCCGAGCCTTCGATATCAGTCAACTCGTAGGGATTCGCACTCTTTAGCGAATTACCGCGGCCAAGGTGATTGGCAGGGGGTTCGCCAGCGGTTCCGTTTAGCCATTATCGAGAGCCTGTCCAGGATTGGAAAGGGGGAAGGCGATGGAGGCTACGTAATGCGTGGGTGTGCGTACGCTTGTGCGACGACGACGACGACGACGACAACGACGGCGAGGGCCGTTGTTACGACTTGACGGGATGTCGCGCATCGGCTACGAAGGGATGAGGACGGATCGAAGGTGCGACGCGTTATGGATATGTGTGCATCTGATGTCCCGTCGACGGCTCGTCCTTTGTGCGGTTTCTCACACTGGGCGCGTGCATAAGTATGCGTGTACGCGTGAGAGTTACTCTCTTGGAAGGCAATTGGTTTTTACTTTGCAACGAAAGTTACTGCCTGCGGGTCGTTTATCATTTTTTTCTTTCCACATTTTTCATCGCTTCTTCTCTTTTTTCCGTTCTTCATTTTTCATCCTTTTCCATTTTTTTCGTTATTTCTTTTCTTCTCCGCGGAAGAAATTTAACATAGTCATCGCGATGACACCGATGCTTATCCCTTAACGTATTCGACGAGATCATTTTGTAAAACGACGATGCAGTTATAACCTTTAGTGCTTACTCTATTATTTCATCTTACGCTCCGCACTCGCAATTCACGAGTTTTAAAGCATCTTGTGCCACTTTTAAGATGCCGATTCGGTATCTAGAGTTTCATTTAAGAATGAATTAGTTGATTAATTAAACCGAATACGACTTTGTTAGTAAGTCTGCATCGATAGTGGTCGACCATACAAATAGTTCAGCTATACAAGTTAATAAAATTTTTTAACCCTTTCGTTAACTTTCCTAACGATTTACCTTCGCTTATGGGCGCTCTCGCGGAAAGAAAGAAGCGGGGATACACAACTGGATCCAACATGAAGCGCGAATCATCGTTAAATTGCTTTCAAAACTCACTTTTATTTGTAATCCTTTTGCCTACAAAAATTAATACCTCGTCGTTTAATTGCAATCATTTAATTTCTGCTGTGTTTAATAATATAACGGTGCAATCCATTATCCCAATAGAATCCACAATGATTTATTATAGTACGTCTTATAATAACGATAATGATGTTTAAATTCATCGAAAATTTATTTCAGATTTCCTTAAGAGAAATAATATGCTTGACTATTATTGATACACGCGACGTCAATGAAATAATTGGCTATTTGTCTCGACGACCAGAGTATTAGCGTCGAATGTCAAGTACCCTTAACCTATTTGTAGGCAAACAAAAAAATATAAAGTTTAGCAGCGATCTAAGCAAAATTCACCAGTAATATTGGCAATCGATGCCGTTAACATTACTCTAAATCAAAGATCAATGATAAATGCGAACGAAGTCGGATTCGTTGTAAAAGAAACTACAATCGAGCACCTGTCGGAATAAAGTTGATATAAAAAGAATAATTCATAAGTAGAAATGGCACGGTGATAATAATAAGGTAGGCTCGCTAGAAAGGAAATTAGATACCCATGGACGTCTACTCCAATCAGGAAAGAGGTTTAGGATGACGCAATGATAACGTCGATAGTGGCTTAGGAAATCAGCAATCAATAAGGCATTCCCCCCATCTCACGTCGATTCCTTTTCGCGACCAAATTTCTACCTTGGCGCGGGCTTCGCGGAGCCGCGGAGCAACAGGAAGCGGGCAATACGATATAAGGATAAGATAATTGTCGGGAATCGTCGATAATCGTTCTGGCTTTAACCAGACCACGCACGGAATAAAAAACTCGCAGCGCGGTTCCGACATTGGCAATGGCTTCTTACTCCTTACATTCTACACTCCATTCTTCTTGGTCGTACGCCGGCCCCACGAATCTTTTCAGCATACCTACCACTGCTTAGCCAGCCAAGTTTGTCAGCCAAGTTTGTCAGCCAAGTTTGTCAGCCAAGTTTGACAGCCAAGTTTGACAGCCATGTTTGACAGGCACGTACAAAGAGCAATGCTGAAAATAAAAATTCGATGGACTTTCTAACGCTCTCTCCTGAATCATACAGCGCCAAGCGATAAAGTGCGCCAAGAGTTAATAAGAACGTATGTCGAAAGCCAGGGGTGCCGCGCTCAATATAATACATTCAATTTTTCACTGGCATCGACGTAGACCGTCTGTCGGTCGCGTGTACTAGCGAGACGTTGGTGCGGTGCGGGGGTGGAGCGGGTGGGGAGCAGGAGACCGTAGGGGGAGTCCTGCGCGTTTTCTACCTGGCGATGCGCGCCGCCGTACACAACGTCGACTAACTCTATTTATCGATCGCCTTTTCGGACTTTGCCTGCCGCTGTATTTTTTCATTCGCTTTATTCCCCCCCCCCCCCCCCCCCCACCCCCCCACATCTTCTCCGTCTCTTACTTCTTCACTACCTATTCTGCTACTTTTTCTTACGGCTTTCGACACGCGCCGCCCCGCAGCACGGCGACGCTGCATTGCACGCGCAAGATTGTTTTTTGGTTTATTCGTTGGATTATGATAGTTCATTCGCGTAATGGAGTCGTCGCTGGCAAATATTCGCAGATCTTAAATGGGATTTATATTCTTTCTTAGTTTTGAGAGAGACTATTATATAATTAAACAGGCTTTGTTATCTTATTTGCGACTTTAATGGGCATGGCAACATACGCTACATCCTTGCGAGACAAAACCGAGGTACTCTTCGCTATTCATTGTTTGTTTAATAAATAAATTCATTTTCCCGAGTAGTGAGAGGATATTGGAAGGCGATTTCAGGTGTTTCGTTAACAGCGATATTTCAATATAATTCATTACTGTATATTACTTCATTATTACGTTATATTTTTTATTTTAGCAAGTAGTTGAAAGTGCGTAAAAGCGTATCTCAAACTTATTTTGTATCGGCCTAGTGAGCGCTGGAAATACGTGTGTCTTGGAAAATTTGCTTTAAACTCCCTGTAATTTCGTTCCACTAATTACATTCGGAATACATTAATTTCCCATTAATGAATAATTTTGTAATGAGAGAAATTGAGTAAAGGGTGAAACTTAAATGTGATCAATATAAATATTCGTACGCTCAAGCTTTTCCTAAATAGATATATTGATCTAATTCCTCTCTCTCTCTCTCTCTCTCTCTCTCTCTCTCTCTCTCTGTCTAAGCTATTTACTGGGTCATAAAGTAATTCCGTAAAAGATATATAACAAGAAAAAATAAAAAACAATGAAAAAACCCATACTCGGAAAATGAGCACTTGCCTACTTTCTTCGTTTAAAGTGTTACAAGAAAAAAAAGAACAACTGGAGAAAAGGCGAGCGATAATTCAAATAAATTTCTGCGACAATGTTCATACATTATCGTCGAATAGAGCACCTAATCTCGCACAATTTTATAAGGCGTACTTTTGCCAATAATTCATGATAATGTGAGCAACTTTTGTCACTTTTGACGAAGCAACCGTTTCCATTAAAAGGAACAAAATTGAATGGGAACGTGTGTCAGCGAAAAGCATATTTTTTATCTTCCAACGAGTCATTTCTCATTGTATTATTTGTAGAAAGCGACAAAAAGTATTATGCAAACCGTAAGATTACACTTTTTTAAACATTGAGAAAGGATGGATATTGCTTTCCGTAAATCAAACCTCCTCATTAATACGTTACACGTACTTTCGTGATTTTCATACGTTTCGCATTTAGTTGTTTGCAGTTCTTACGAAAAAAAAATACTTAATGCCACTTCCTTATTGGAATAAATAAATTTGCATCAAATCATTGGAAAGAATAATAAAAATTATTTGTCCCCGTGAATTATTTATAACAAGTTATTTATATATACGCCACTTTTCATATTCTAGACGATAATTTAGTATTCCTTTTTATAACATAATTATAATTGTCCACAAAAATACACGCTTACAACAATTATTAGCGTCGTCTATATAATTTATGCATAAAAAATCAATAATAATGATAATAAAAATAATAACAACAACAATTATAATTATAATGTAGAAAAAATGAAAAAGGACAAAGGAAAAAGCGTCGATAAAAGAAGGAAAAGTAACTTCGAAAAAGTTAGAGAACAGTTAGTCTTTTTCTTCTATACGACGATTGTAATTGGCATAATCATGCGTTACACTTTCATGAGTCAATACACCTGTACGTTAAAATCGCGCACGCACGCGCGCGAGCTCATGCCTCAGTGTGCGTGCACATAAACGAATATACAAGCAATGGTAATGCGAAAGCAGTCACGAGGTAGGGCGTACTGCAGTGAAAATGCGAATCGATTTTTATCGCGAATCCGGAGCTTTTACGAGCGCGTACGTTTCGAATCGTAAAGAATAATCCTGGCGATTGTTGAATAATAGCCAGACGGAAGTATTACAAGGCACGCGCAACCGAATAAGAGCTCGAGCTTAGTATAAGGAGGATCGATATTACCCTACCTTACGATATTTCATGTCCACAAGATCACCAATGTGTATTGCTGTCACATCGTTCGAGAATTGGCCATTTTTTTTAACATATCACGTTCGTTAAATTTAAATAATGAACAAAGAAAGGAGAAGGAGAAGGCCGTGATCACGTGTAGAAGTATATTTAAAATTTTCAAAATCATTTCCATAGGCATTTGAAATTTGCACTCAGCGCTTCAATAATGTAATGTCCCGGCATGTCTAATTACTTGCCTAGTAATAATTAAGAAATAATAGATTAAAGGGAAATTTTCGTGTACGGAAAACGCGTCTATATACAAGATTGTGTGTACTTGAATAGTAGCGAGCGGCAAAATCGCAGAAAGTGCGAGCGAGTGCATGAAGCGTATATATTTGTGATATAGTCAAAGACAAACGCCCTTTCTCAGTTTATCCCGCTTGTTCGCACACGTTTAGCCAAGCGGATGTATCGATTTACGTTTTACGAGGAAAAAAGTAGCACCCGCACGCTCTCACTCACTCTCACTCACTCACTCTCTCTCTCTCTCTCTCTCTCTCTCTCTCTATCTCTCTCTCTCTCTATCTTCCCCCCCCCCCCGGGAGCCATCTATTCGTACGCACGTGCACACGCGCAAAACTGCTTGGTAGCTGAAAAATTATGTTTTCTCGAATTCTTATCTTTCGCTTCTTCCTACTTTATTCTATTATCGGTGCACTGGCGACTTGAAAAATATTGCAGAATTTAACGCGGACGTTAATTTCATGTACGTGCGAAAACCCCACAATTTTTTATTCGCCATTTGCTATTAACGCTATAGAAAGGCATCACTACCTTTCTGTTCTGTACTTTAATCTATTAGCCTACTTTATTCGGCGTTAACTTGATATTTTATCTGATTTCCTTTATAATTAATGTATTTTTAACATTTCTTTCTAGCACATTAAAATTCGACGTACAAAATTTGTATTCAGATATAGAAAAGAAAACTGTGCCTAGATTTTTTTTTAAAATAACCGAAACTACGGTCCAATCTTGTATTTCCAAATACTGAAACGATTGCTTTTACGACATTTTCCATCTATAAAAGTATTTTCCAATTTTAAGACTATTTGCTGTAAATATTCTAATAAAACTGATAACTTTATCTTAAAATTATTTATTATTTTAAAGTTCATTAATGCAAGTTTCCAGTTTTCATTTAATCTAAAGATTTTTCAGTCAGATTAAAGTTTTTTTTTTTTTTGTATTTTCAGCAATAATTTCACTAGCTTTTAGTCGTACACAACGAACACGCGCACATATATTTATTCATAATATACATATATATATATATATATATATATATATATATATATATATATTATAAATAATTTAGTTACGGTTATTATAGATATAAATGCTATTGAACGGAATAATTCACTCGACAGTAATAGCTATTTTAGGTGTATCTCAATAAAATAATTATTTATTCCTTGAATTTTTTTTATTTCCTCGTAGCATATAAAATACCTATGTTGTAATAAAAGCTAATAATATATAAGTTAATAATTGAAGAAGTTATATTATTTCTAGTGACATATTATTATTGCTCAATTATAATATTGTATTTTCGAAGTGCGGCGTGCTTCTTTCAATTAAATCGATATATGGGTTTAAACGAATAAAACAATTTTAATTTCGTCTCAGGCACTGATTATACCTTATCTTGCTACAAATACTGACTAACTTATCTTATTTTATTTTCATCTTATATAAAATTTAAAGAAAATGCACCATACAGTTAAATCTTATTATTAGCCTCATAATATAAGTTTTCATAATCAACAATAATATTTAAATATGAGCAAAAGATATTCAATAGCTTACCAGGAAAATGATTTTATTATAAAATATAAATATTTCGATCTATTCGGACCTGAAACATGCGTGTGTGCTAAAATTGTGTTTATGTCGAGTTCAAGTAGAGTGTAATGCATTTAAAATTAGCTATTTCGAAAGCATATAGAGGACAACAGCTCGCATAATTTTCCTTTTCTTTAAAAATGAAAGTTCATAGTTGGCGTTGGCCCTTCTCGGCTAGATATTTAAATGTTTTAGCAGTGATTAGAGAATTTTCGTTTAGGAAAAAACGAGCGTGAGAGAAGAGCGAAAGAGTGAGCGAATGAGATAGAGCGATGATGGGGGGTCGGGAAGGGGGAGATTAAGAAGAACGGAGTGAAGTTTAAAATTGCAATAGCATCGTCACAATCTATATATCTATGATATAAATGCCCGGATATATGCGCAAATGTCAATCGACAATTCTATTTTTGAATTAAGAACAATGAAAGAGTCGCAGGTTATCAGATTGTGACTAGCGGAGCTACGGCTAAGCCCCGAATAGTTGTTGAATCGATTCGTGTCGATGCTACGTACTCGACAGAATCGACAGATGCAATGACGCACGCCTCGGAAATATCACCGGTCAGTTTGTCACCTCATTTATCTCAGCCTCCAGCGCTCAATTGCCGATCTTTAGCCAGAATGAAGCGATCGTGTCAACGGTGCTCATTATTGCGGAAAAGCTGCGTTAACCGGAAAAACCCGGCTGGGGTGTGTTCTACTCGTCCCGAGATGGACAGTCGCTCATGTAATTGAATATTTTAAGTCGCCTTCGCGGAACCCAACTCGCGCTCTTCTCGCCCTTTGTAGTACGTTTGCTTTGGACGATGGCAATTTCTGGTCGTCTTTTTGTCTCTTTTAATTTTACAGAGGTAGAAGGCCGGCCATTAAACATCCTTCTCTCTCTATCTCTTCGTTTCGACGCTACGTAATGGCTATATCTTGCGTAATGTCATTCAATTTAATTCTACGTTCTTTAGAAAGATATGCTCTTTATAATTTCCTTAGAAATGATCCTCCATTACCTTTAAAATAGAAGTATTTCAAGAGGTTTCCTTCCAAGGAAAACAGATAGTGAATATAGTTTTTTGGTATTTATTAATATAGTCGAGAGGTAGAATAATAATAATACGTTTAATATAATGAATTTCGTGAAATTTGTGCTGTAGCCTCAAATCATTTTTAATATTATCTGCGAATAACCAATACTTGCTTAAAAGTATCAAAAAAAAAAAAAAAAAAAAAAAAAAAAAAAAAAAAAAAAAAAAAAAAAAATCTCGAGTATGTGGAGGAGAATCAATGTCAAAAGATTTTCTCTATTTATAATTAGAATTATTATAATTAATAAAATATAATTTTTATTTTTATATTCACGTGATTTATAAGTAATATACTCAAGGTTAAATAGTATAGAAAAGCCATAAGCGTAAGTGTCTTACCGCAATACAAATACGTGCATATAATTTCCATTGCAGTAATGAAATTCAATTTCATGCGCCGCTTTATACATTCTGTATTATAAATTGAAATTCTTTTGATGAATGTAGGAGCAATATCAATTTAAAACATTAACATTAAACTTATTCTACGTTAGTATAAAATCCGAAATTAAGTTTTGCTAATTCTCTGCAAATATTGAAAATTATTAACATCTATGAAAATTTTTTTTCCACGTATTGATTTATTTATGATAAATTTTGAGCTTATATGAAAGCTTAAATTTACATACATTGCTTGATAAATTGATTATTTATAGTTAATAAATCTAAAATATCACAAGATAATAATGTTTGTTGATATATTAAAACACAAATAGAATTTTATCATGATTATAAATTATAGGCTAGCGAATCATTAAACCGCAACATATTTTAAAATATTTTTTGTATGACGTTATTTTAGCTGAAAAATTTGTAGTGCAAATTATACATCAGACATCGATTAAAGCTTTTAGGTATATGGATCTGTGTTATGCTGTTTCAAAATTATTGTTCTTAAAAATAATTACTATTTCGAGTCAAATAAAAGCTATGAATTTTTTAAACGACTACAAGTCGTACAAACTCATGCCACTACTCACTATATTATTTAATATTTCTGATGCGATAAAATTATTGATAAAAACTATTATTTAAAAGTAATAAATAATAAATAATAGGCTGAATAATATTATATTGCGTAAGAGGAAGATTGGTATATAACTTTTTTTTTCTTCCGCGATATACATTAGACGAGCTAATTAGCGTTCGGACATAAATTCATAGAAAGTTTTCGCAAATGACGAAATATAGTCGCTTCACTAGCTTGTAAATTTGCATGTTTATAATTACATGTAATAAATACATGGTACGTATTTTAAAATTTTGCCAAGAATGAGTAAATTTCGTCACATTAAAACTTCATTTTCATTATTATTCGTCACACAGCTACTTCTGCATTCCATTGTCTTTGTAAATTATTTTATAATTTATTATTATATTATATAATAAGTTACATTTTTTTATGGAGTTTCGAATTATAAAATTCTTATGCATTAATATAACATCTCCACGATCGATCCAAGTCCAATTAATTGTTTTTAACTATCCATTGATAATGATCTGACACTGATTTTAGAAAGAATAGGACGTAGTGATTGCCAAAACGCGTCTGTCGTTCGCGCCCATTAACTGAGTGAAGATTCGTTTGTGCTTCTCTTAAACCTTCTCCACATAGGCATAGTGAATCGTTATGACGCAATATGGGGTTACGGTATCGAGAACAATTTCGCGTAATACAATCATACTTTAAACACGATGTTCACGCCTGGATAGTCAGTCTGGCACGCTGAGGAAATTGTTTCAAGTTGTTGCAGTTGCTTTTAGATACACATATTTGGTGAATGTATTACCGATTAATATTAACAATGTAGTGAGACGACCGAGGACCGTGGATCATGCGATTCTACATCAATCAACCTAACATTTCATAATAAAATCCTTTTCTGTTTAACTAACTACTTTAATAAGGATGAATTGGTTAAGTCGATTTCACTAACGTGACTTCAGATTTTCCCATCTCTTTAATTATACATTTAATGCGAACGAACATAGGCTAAATGATAAAGCATCACGTTTCACTCAGTTTGGAATTAATAATTTTGAATAATAATTATGTAAAATTTTTGTGCACTTTCCTTTTATTATTTTCACTAACAGTATCAAATTAAGTAGTATATTAGTATTTATTTTTAGACGCTATTAAAGTATATTTTTTGGCATTTTATAAAAATTATATTTATGAAACTCTATAAATTAATGTCTATACGATTTATTATGTAGTGCGGATAATTAATTATAACTATTTTACGTGCTAATTAATAATAATATTAATTAAATATGCATATATAATAAATTATTATTGTTTAAATTACATGTACAAAATATTATTGAAAATCTCTCTATTAGTGTATATCGAATTCTTAATATAATTAATATTAACGATTCCTATTTGCAATAATCGATGATACCCAAGAGTAATAAAGCAAACTCAGGCATATAATTTTTTTTTTTTTTTTAAATAATTAAAAATTTTAATTATTACATAATACGTTAATTACTATTTTATACTTGTAATTATTTGGAAATAGTCTACACGATAAGATGCTGATTGAAATTATATAAACAAAGCGCGTTTAAAGTATGTATTGTTTCACCTTCCACGTTTAACAATAACGAACTAACCATTACGAGTATATCAAAATAGTTTATTCGCAAATTATTCCTAAATAAACGAACTTATTAAATATATGTTAATAACAAACGAACAAACGAACAAACGAACAAAAATTACACATTCGATGAATATCTTTAGAAATTTCAACTCATTACATGTCATCGCGAATGGACATCACTGTGCGACGTATCGTCAATGCTTATATGAAAAGCAATAAAGAATTCCAATAACCGGTAAAAGGAAATGCAATTTTCTATACAAAGATCTATATGCAATATATATTTTTAAAATTAATTCATTTTTCATAATTAAGCGTGCCGCGAACAGATTGTTTTGCAAAGTATTCAACCACTAGTTATGAATTTCATTTGGTTGAAAAATACATGTGTCCCTCGTGGAAATAAAGCAGGGGCTTGAAAATTGAAGAATAAGAGAAAAAGGGAGAGCAATGAAGAGATGATAAAAAAGATGATTGAGAGAGAGAGAGCAGTTTCGTTTATACAGGTAATGACTATTGAAAAATGTAACAAACAATCGGATGTTTGTTTCAACAACAATCGGCGTTGTTTAAGCTTTCTTTTAGAAAATAAGATTTTTTTCATTATGATTTATATTCTTTTTCAAAATAAGCGCAATACATAACAATTTTTTTTTTTTTTTAATTATACATAATAAATACATTGTAATAATATAAAGATAATAAATAATTACCTGGTCATTAAAATCAGCAAAAATGCCTATACATCATATGTAATTATAGATGCAATTTGATTTTCATATAATATTAAGAAGAACGTATTTTTAACCCGAGAGATTAAATGCTTCTGAAATTAGAATTAATTTGACGTAATGCATTGTTGCACGGCTATTATCATTTGTTTCGTTTTTTTGTTTTTGCTCTTCAAAGTACGTATAAAATCGAAAAAATGTAAAAAAAGGGAATTATAAGGGAAATTCATTATCTCGATGTTTTTAAACTCGTGCATGATGCCAGAAAAGTGGCATAACAACGCAATAAATACGCAAGGTAAATATCCGTAAGTTATCTAGTTTCACTGAATTTTTCTCGAGTCATAATTTGATCGTAGAGCCGTGCAAGTAAACAGCAATCGTCTTGATAAGTCGACAAATTTTAATTGAAATGCAGAGGGATAATTGAAAAAAATCCTCCCCACCCCGTAGCCGGGACATAATACGTGGAGGTGCTCTTAAAGGGTAAACATGACTAAATAAACGCCAGGTCGAAAAATAAAAGTTATCACTTGGCGCACTGTGATACGCGCTCATAAAAATCGGCAAGTGAGCTCGCGATTTATATATCCAGTTAAAATTCCATTGCGCTATCGCGCTAACATAACTTACATAATATCCGTGGGGTACAAATACTCTGCTGTCGGACGGCCCTGCAAAAGAAAATTCCATCGTCGTCAATTGCGTTATCGTGAGGGCAGAAGAGGGTTGAGGGGGAGGGGGGGGAGCAGGGATCAAGACGAGGTATAATGTCTGATACGCTAATTAGATCGGTAAACAGGAGCCATGCAGCGATAATGACAAAAGGCCCGCGGAGAGGCTGGGGGTTCGACGAGAAGAAGAGCAAGTATAACAGCCAAACGGTCAACGGCGCATATTGTTTCAACGGTTATCATGAAAGGCCGGCTGAGGCAATTTCGAGAGTGATTCATCCGCCTCGTCCGCGTTAGTGAGAGAAAGAAAACACAGCAGCAACAGTAAGTAACAGCAGCAACAGCAGCAGCAGCATTCGCGGCGGCGGTGGCGGTGGCGGTGGTGGCAGCTCCGAGTTGCCAGCGGCTCTTTAGAAGAGTTCGATGACCCTGAACTACCTCGTCACTCTCCTTCTTTCTCCTTCCTTCTTCCCTCCCCCCTCCCTGTAACGCGCTGTCTCTCTGTCTCCCCTCCTCCACTCTCCCTCTCCGTCATTCTCTCTCTCTCTCTCTCTCTCTCTTTCTCCCTCCCCTCTCACTCACTCGCTTTCTATAATTCCCTCTACGTCTCTCTCTCTCTCTCTCTCTCTCTCTCTCTCTCTCGGTATCGCCCGCTACCTTTTACTCAACCGGCCGGTGTAACTGCTCGAGTAAGTGCGCGAGAGCTGGAGGATCGTCTTCTACCTGTGCTCACGGGATGCTTATCGGTGAGTCCACTGTGATTTTATGATGAACTTTTGAAGTTCATACCAAGTTATCCTTACGCGGATTTGTAAATTCTTTAGAATTTGAACTATATTAGCTGCGGTTATGTGATGTCATCGGACGGAAGACTGGAGTTGCATATATACACACACACACACACACACATATATATATATATATATATATATATATATATATATATAGATCCACGTGCAGACGGTAATTAATATTTCTTACGAGTTCCAGTGGCTTTACGTTGAAATGCTCAAAGAGCGCCATAAATTTATAAGCTATTATCAAAATGTCAAACGTTATGCTGTGGTTTTATAATTAACCTAGTGGTCCTGTATTTATCGTTTCTCGCAATAGTTAAAGTTTCTTGACGACATTTTACATAATATAAGGATATTTTATTTCGATAGTGCTAATGATCCTCCTCGTGTCACATAATATCATCGTTAAACTTGTCAACATTGATAATCATATTAAATTTTATCCATAAGTTTAAAGTCTCGCGTAATAATGTTTTTGTCAGGATAAAATTTGTATTTTACTCATCGATTTATGTGTATTTTTCTATTTGTACATTCTGCTTCCATTCGCATTTTATGTCTTGTGTGTTGGAAAACATTTTTAAGGGAAAAATCTTGACAATTATCTACATTCAATCAAATACAATTACTTCCTGATTTTATCGTTGAAATTAAGATTGTCCAGTGAAAATGTTCATCTCATCTTATCATGCTGAATGAAGAAAACGGCCAAAGATATTGCGAGAAGCTATTTCGATAATATAATTACTAAGTTTGCGAATAAGAAAGAAATTAATATTACGATTATATTATTAAAATTATTTTATAAGAACTGAAGGCAATAATCGTGCAACTGTTTAATGTTGTCAATCTCTGTCTTATTGTAAAACAAAGACAAAAATCTATTTGTTAAGTCGAAAGTTATTATAAAATCAAAAGTTTTCTCGAAAAGAATTAATTCTTTTTATAACAAACAAGTTTTTCATTTCGTAACGAGGCACGCGCGTACATAAACTCTTATATCACTTCATCTCCAAGAAAATTTGCCTTAACTTTAGTGTATGATACTTCTGTATCATATTATTATTATTATTATTATTATTTATTGTAATGGATTATCTAAGGAACTTAAAGTATCAAATATATTTTTATGAAGAATTAAATTTTAATTGTAATTGTATTCTTGGAAAATTTGCAATAAAGTTGACCAAACTAGACCAGTAAACTAGCCGTAACGCTGTCATAAATATCACATTAACGTTGTTTCCCTCATTAAATTAATTGAGCAACATTCCTTGAATACTCAAATTTTTCATAATGATTATTCATTCATGTAGAATCTTGGCTAAGATCTTGTAAATAATCTATAATAATTACATTTTTTCTCTTTTAATAATTACGTTTTATAAATAACTAAAAAGTTTATTAAAATTTATAGTTTACTCAAATATTATTTAAATATTAACAAATGTTAAATAATGCGATTTTAAAACTTGATAATTGTATAATATTGATGATTTTTATATCAGTATTTAAATTATTATGAGTTTGTAGTATTTGTAATTTTGAAAATTTACTTCACACTTTTAATTCACAGTACAGTAAATCCAGGCTTTGTTCACTTTTTTTCCTCTGTTCACTTAAAAACTAATCTGTAGTACTGAATTTCCGTCCTGAATTGAGAAAATATAGCTCCATCAGCGCAGCGACCATTTCAAATTTCCAGAAAGATAATCAGGCACTGGCCAGCGTGGCGACAGGAAACAATTTTTCGAAAAATGTCATCTTAAATCCATGAAGCTCGAACAACGATGAGCAATTTGTATCCGTGAACTACTCTCCTCGCGATTCTCAAGTTATCGCTAAAAACAAATCCGTTGTCGGCTGTTCCCCGTTTGTTGGGCGGACGTTG
This sequence comes from Ceratosolen solmsi marchali, assembly GCF_000503995.2. Classification (NCBI taxonomy): domain Eukaryota; kingdom Metazoa; phylum Arthropoda; class Insecta; order Hymenoptera; family Agaonidae; genus Ceratosolen; species Ceratosolen solmsi. The sequence continues at coordinate 2,151,971 of NW_011948432.1, forward strand.
CGCGTCAGCGCGCTCGGAGAGATCGAGATGCTCGCAAAAAGAGCGAGTTACACGCCCGGGAAAGCAATAGTAAGCTGCGTGGGGCTGGGGGCTCTCGGGAAAATAAAATCCGGGGCCGCAAAAAATCGTGGAGCGGCGCGAGGTGGGAGTGGAGGGGAAACGTTTGAAAAGGCGCGCGATATCGGGGCGCGGGAGGCCGGGAAAATTATTGACCACGCACGCGAATCTCGCGTACTCGCGGACTTTTGCGCGTACCTTTTCCGGGCCGTTTTCCGAGTCTTTTGTAACTGTCGCTTGCCCGCTCGTGACTTTGAGCTCGCGTGTGTGCATACGTGCTATGTCGGTGTCGTAGTTACCGGGCCGAAGACTCGACGCGAATAGTCATGAAAATTCTGCTTGGACAATATTTGTTTTCTTCTTGGGGAGAGTGGGTGGCAGAGTGGGTCGAGTCGATCGTTGAATTGTCATGTGGCTACGTCTGAATGGATAAAGGTTTTTGCAAAGGGAAATTTCAGAACTAGATTTCATTTTAGTTTTTTATTCATGTGGATCTAGGCATTGAAGTTATTAAAAGTAAGAATTGTTCAGAGTCGCGAATAAGGAATTGAGAGCGCAATAAGCATAGTTATTTTCTTGTTGAGAGCGTGCGATATGTGAAAGTGAGTTGAATACTGATTTAGATGTCGAAGGATAGTGATTATATCTGGCTCCAACCTTTTTTTATGCAATTATTATTTCCAAAGAATTATTATTATCATTACATAATCGCAGTTTATACATGTATACTCGCGCCTATGTGTATAAAAAGCATTATTTTATAGATAAATCGAGACTTAAATATAAAATGCTAAGTAAATATTTTTATGGTATTTATAAATTATGAAGAATTATCTTGAAAGGAAAATAGATATAGACTTTTTTGTGTGTCTAATAAGAATGTAATTCAAACATTAACATTCTTGCTAAAATAATTATATTTGTAGTTTTACATACAATTTCTTGTCTTGAAATATTATTAATCGGTTATAAGTTTGCTATCTCGATTGCTTTAATTATTATTAATATTTATTAATAAATACATAATTTCTTACATATTATATATAGATATATATAGATGTAATTCCGAATATACTGATGGCCATTCGAAAGATTTTACTTTTATTCAAATAAAATTATTTACATTATATATTATTGCGTAGTGTAAAAATAAATTCTTATCCTAGAGTTTCGACTTTTTAAATTAAATTTTTAATTAAGAAACAAAATTAAATACAGATATTTTAATTCAATTTCCGACGAATGTTTCTTTTCTAGCCATATAAGTGGACTGGCTGTTTTAAATTTTCATTAAAATTACTCCGTCGTGTTTATAGTAATTTTGGTGCTATTTGGTTATTCCGACATATTTATTCCAGGTGTGTAGATCACGCTTTTACTACATAAATATAATCAAAATAAAACAAAACATTAAAATATTATTTTTAATATATATTTTTATCAATTGACAGACTGATTTAATTAGCGTTTGATAAAATTTTATCAGAAATAGCAATCTCATTTTACACGCGTGTGCTTGCTTGTTTACATGTGTTTGCAAACTGACATGATATTAAGTAACAGATGAATGAAAATGAATATACATTTAAATCCTCTGTTAGAAGTTTATGTTAAAAAAATTAAAGAAAAATAATTAAAAGAATGATTACGGTTATAACGAAGAATTAATTACCATAACTAAAAAATGATAATAAAACATAACATCATTCACTTATTTAAATTTCCACAGCATTGACAATATTTAGTTATTTATGCTCGTACGTGACTTGAAACTTTCAAAAAGTGAGAAAGTTTTGACAGCGATGAGAATAAGCAATGAACTTTCATAAACTAGTCTTTTCGAATCAATACTGCAAACAATTGTGGTATATGAAAATAAAAAATAAGATACAACTTTATTGCAAAAGAAGAGAATGCAATAATACAATAAGGATAGAAAAATAGGTAAATCTAATATTCATATTAAAACATTATTATTTCTTTTGAAAATTTACTTTGAAACTGTAATGCCTCTTACCGCCATAAAGTAGATAGAACAGAAGGCATTGATGCAGCTTACAAGATATCTTCTCATTTGTACTCCAAACGTGGAAGCATCTGTCTCTCTATCGCTCTCTCTTTATCTCCTTCTTTACCCCTCTATCTACCCATATATCTCCTTTTTTTACGAAAGTATTAGCTTATAGAAAAGCATATCAGTAAACTCGGGAATTTGAGTATTAGATCTTACATATATACGTACACACATATATAACTTTTATAGGGGTTGGGAAGTAGAGAAATGAAGGGAAGGTTTGTAGAGAGATAAGAGGAGAGAGAGAGAGAGAGAGAGAGAGAGAGAGAGAGATAGAGGGTGAAAAGAGAATAACAGGATAGATTTACGAAGGACTACGGAAGAAAAAGTATAAGGTGTTCTATAAGCTGCTCGAATTTTTTCTTTTTGTTGGCATTTTTTGGCTTCCACCTAATGTGTATTAGTGATAGAGTAGAATAAAATGTTTGATGTATATTATATTGCATGTTAATTTATATGCCTGATTTAAAGAAAGTATTTACACACTTAAATTGATATATATATATATATATATATATATATATATATGACTTAATTGTTTAACAGTATAATAGTAGATAATAGCTAATAAATGAAATAATAAAGATTGACAAGAAGCTTGGAAATAATATTTTGAAAATATTTATGAGCAGTTTATTTTGCAATTAAATTGGATAAGAAAAATATAAGTTTGGTGGATGAGCATTAGGAAGTAAAATTGAGTCATTATATAGATTTTATAGTGACACGAATTTTATTGCAGTGACTTAAATTTATTGTTGAATACTTTTAAAATTCAAAATATTATGATATAAGATTAATTAATAAGGTTAATATTAATTAAGTATTTGAAATTAATAATGAAAGTCAGATGTTGAAATTAATCTTTTTAATATAATGAAATGTATTTATTAATGAAAATTAAACATACGATAGTAATATATTAAAATATTAAAATAGATAAAACTAAGAAATGAAGAAGTTAATAAATTAAAAAAAAAAAAAAAATTAAAATACAGAAAATGAAATTATAAATGTATTATTTTTATCTATTGTATTTTCTAATTTTACTATAATCAGCACAACCAATTAAACCGTGATTATACAAAGACCGATTGTAAAAGGAAGATTTGTTACTTTTTAAAATGACGTATTCACTGCTCTACTAAATGACAATCAAGTAATTCGATTCAAAGTGTATATCACTCAAACTCACTCTAGAATAATAGAATGTCTAATTCATTTTAAATTCTTGAGTGCCTAACGAACAGCGGTAACTTATTCAAATAGAATTATTCCGTTTAAAAAATCTCAATTTATTTTAATTATTGCATAAGGATTTTTAGACAAAATTCTTTTATCGCTCCTATTACAAATGTCATTTCTATATTACACAAAGTAAAAAAAAAAAAAAAAACAAAACAAAACAAATCCATCTGCGGTAGTCGTATCTTTTCTACCATTCAAAACAACGATCGAGAAACAGTAATAGTTGCATAAATCATCAATTTTAATGGAATTATAGTACTTTGAATGTGTGATGGATTTATTTTGTAACTTTCGTAAAAACAATTGTAATATTTTCACCGCTCGCACGTCAGTCAGAATTACGAAAGAAATGCGCGGGATCAATTGTCGTTACCCACATTTAACATTGATCGTCAAACTCTGTTTAAGTTGCATTCTAATATTCTCGTAAGTCAGCTCACGCAATTATCACCTTTATCAAAGTGAAATCCGGTAGTGAAAAATACTGAAAAGTCTGCATAAGAGTCTATTAAGTAGAAAGAAAGGAGCTTACCGAACGAAGGAAAGAAAAGGAGGGATTTTGCAACTATTGTGGTAAGGGAAATGGAGAAGGAAGAGAGAGTGAGAGAGAGAGAGAGAGAGAGAGAGAGAGAGAGATGGCCGGAATCATTTCTCGAGCTATGAATAAGTGAACGCCTGCCGTGCGCTCGCTCACCTTCCCGTTCCTTCGCCATCGAAGCAGACTTGCCGTCGCCAGTGACAGGCCGCACACCCAACCTTTCCCCGCTGGCCCTTTTCCCAGCCCCAAACCGTTTCACAATCCCTCCTTCCCGTCTGCCCCTCTGTTGCTTGCTCGCTGGCTCGCTCGTTCCCACTCGGCTGTATAACTTTATCCTTTTTTGACTTTAGCCACACGATATAAACTTAGAGCCGTTACGACGACGGCAACGACGAAGGCGACCCCTGCCTTTTCAAATTCTTCTATTCCGCCCAGTCGTTATGTTATTCTCTGTCGATAAATTTATCAATTGATCGATCGATCGATATCTCTTCTTCGTACCCAATGTAAGAGTTACTTTCGGATCGTTTGAATCCACTTATCTTATAAATAGCACCTATCGCTCACAAAGTCAAGGGGTATTTTCTAACAGCGCTTGCTCTCGCTTCGATACGCGATTCACATTTGAAAAATTAAGA
>NW_011948432.1:2156549-2160094 GCF_000503995.2 Ceratosolen solmsi marchali
CACACGTCTCTTCCGAACATTTCAATACCAATAATAGACAAGATAGACATTGATAACCGCGATTATCTCTTGGCCCTTTGAAAATAATAACCAAATTCCAAACGATTTTTTTATCACCAAGGGTAATGTGATTAAACAAATAAATAAATAAATATATATATATATATATATATATATATATATATTCAACGAGATAATACGTAGAGTCATAAAGGAGTATTTTAAATTATGTTAAACTTTAGCGAGTGCCTTGATTCTCTCTCTCCCTCTCTCTCCTCTGTCCTCTGTCCTCTCTCCGTCTCTATCTCTATCTATGAAAAAAGAAAGAACGCAAAGACGAAAACAGAACAAAACAAAAGGAAGAGCAAAATGGAAAATGGCAAGATTTAAGTTATTTAATTTACCGCGTAACGGTACACGCGCACACGCCTTTATTATAATTGGCCTTAAAATCCTCTCGAAGCTGTAATGGAATGGGAGAGCACATAATTGCACGTCCATTTTCATTGCGCCTTTCGATCTTAATTTGGATGTTGATCGAAATTGGCCAAGCTCTTTTCATCGCCAGCGCTGAACGCGTAGAGTACGCGAGGTCAGGAATAATTTGCCCAGAGCTTGGTCCGGGCGCGAATTGCTGAATTGACGGAACACTCCGCGAGCCAAGTCGGCGTAACGTAGGGACGATAATAATGGCAAATCCCGGCATGACACCACCTCCCAAAGAGCCTAAACGTCTCCATACGACGGATGGGATGTTGCGCGGCGTAGGTAAGGATAAGATGCGCCGCCGGGAAAGAGAACGGCAGCCGCGGGCATTTCCGTCTTTCCGAAGCCGAGAAGAGCATCTATCCACTCCATTGTTGAGCCATCCTCGGTCGACGGGACTTGGCCGGTGGGATGGGGTTGGGGGAAAGGGGCCGGGCGCGCGTTAGTTCGTACGCGCTATCGATTTAACGATTGCCACTCGCTTCCTCCGCGTGCGCATACGTGTCCCGACCTACAGTTTCGTATATCCCGTCTCGAACTTTTGTTTTTGCCTCGAGCGCCCGGGGCATCTCTATGGCTTACGAGGGTAAGAGGGGCGTCGAGTCGCTGCCGTCGAGGGGAGCTTCGGTGGGAAAGGAAAGCTTTGGCGTCGATTGATAGGTGGAGGCCCGTCGTTATGTAGTACTTAGGACCTAATGCTTACGACGATCGGTTGGCTGGAAGGGCAATGGAAGCGTAAATAGCCGATGGACATTAGTCGCGGTAAAATGGGCGATAATTCGAGCCTGCTTCGTTTGAGTCTATACGAGATTTCTTTCAACGAGCGTCCTCTCTCTCTCTCTCTCTCTCTCTCTCTCTAACTCTCTCTATCTATCTCTAACTCTCTCTCTCTCTCTCTAACTCTCTCTATCTATCTCAAACTCTCTCTCTCTCTCTCTCTCTCAAACTCTCTCTCTCTAACTCTCTAACTCTCTATCTCTATTTGAAGACGGAGCCGAGTCGGGTGAATGGAGATTTTTACTTACGAGACGCGACAACTTATCGTGAATATCAGTTTGCGCTCGTATGAGGATTAAGGGGGAGTGAGCGAGGTGGACAGGCCCGGAATTTTTAAGTGACTTCCTGTTAATTGACAGCTGGTTTTCGGGGCGTAACAGTGGCCTCGCGTCACAAATTTGCAACGTTAAACCGAGATCGTTTCCACGGTGGGACCTTGATGAAGAACTTTCGACAATGTGGTTGAGAACAATTACGACAAGCTCCGACTTAATAATTATCGATGCACACGTAAAGGATAATGAGCGATTTAAGCGGAGAATTAAATAAGCGGGGAAAAGAAGTTTAGAAACTGTAAAATTTTAATGCGCTTTTGTTGTAGCAGTCGTAGTCGTCCGTGTCTTTAGCGGGAGATGCGCATTGATGACAAAGAGAGGCAAAAGAAAGGGCGACAAGTGGAATCTTAATGCAAAATTGCAATGAGTGCGTCATTTAATGAAAATGTACATGACGTTATGATGCAAAGGCGTATTATGCACACATTGGTCAAATAGTGCGATTCAAGTGCCCGGGTAATTTTCTTACATCGATGATGGTCAAAGTGGCTCTCCCATTCGATTTTCATATATTTACATTCGTGGTTTGGCTAGCGAATGGACTCGCGAGTAGAACTATTTTGTTGCCAGAGTGGGCAAATTACATTTTACGATAGAAATTCGATTAATTCTTCATCGCATAATTGTTTATATCAATGATTGAATTGCGCTTAGAGATTAGGGCGATGAGTGGAGCTTTCATTGTACGTGAATCCTTATAAAAATACCATTTCGACGTTATAAATATCATTCGAATGTTGTTGTTGTTATTATTATTATTATTATTATTATTATTATCCGATATTTTTAGCTCCATCGACGTCTCGCTTTAATATGCACAACAAGCAGTTTAGCATATTATTTAATTTCATACGGTCGATATGACGACCGGTTTATTATTTATTTTCACTGCTTGTCAAAGGAAACATATATAGATGTAAATAATTCAGTCTGATACAACTCTAAACTTGAGAGTTGCATAAGTGTTTGGTGATATTTTTCGGCTTAGATGAACGGCTACGTTAGACAAAAGAAGAATACATTGACGAGAATCGCGAGCAACAACTTTGACGCTACTCTTACGATAATATCATCACAACGAAATAAATAAGCGAATAAAATAAAAGATACTTAAAATTGTGTATTTTCGAAATATTTTTCTTTACGCTTTCTATTCTCTCTCTCTCTCTCTCTCTCTCGATTTATCAGTTTTTCCAATAAATACGGTACTATCGAAGTTTTCTCATCTACAAAGGCAAATTGAAAGGAATATCCGTGCGTTCGCAAAAGTCTCGGGATAATTTTATAAATATAATGACATTAGAGTGGAAAATATTAAAAATAGAAGAAAAAGAAATATAATAAAATTAAAAAATCCATACAATATAAAGAAATGCAATTATGAGGATCGATTTATACATACGTCTTCGATTGTAGACAATCAGCAAACTAGTTAGTGCATCTTTATTACATATATACGTGTGGAGGGCGCGCGCACAAACATTACATTTTCTTTTCAAACTTTTAATACACAGCGCCATTGTTCTTTATTTTATACGAAGTTAGAAATAAGCAATTTTATAAATTGAAGCCACATGAGATGCTCGTCAAACTTCTTACAGCCTTATAAAATGCTTGCTAAACTGAACAAGGAAAATAACTCGTTACAAATTCATTTTATGTAAATTCGCGGCGCACAAAGATGCTCGCGCGAGCGTGCGGATGTAGTTACTATGCGAAGGTGTAAGTTTCTCTATTCGTGAAGTGCCCTGGGAAATTTATATGAACTATGAATGACAAATTGAGTGGAAGAAATTGAAAGATGCGAAAACGCGAGTCGTAGAGATCATGGAGCACTCGATAGAAGAAAAACGAGGGCTTATCGTAATTGATGTAAAGCCGTGGGTTCATTCTAGAAATCCAGGCCTCTCGTCGAGGCTCGACATCTTGGTAATTAATGCGACTTAC
>NW_011948432.1:2160530-2171307 GCF_000503995.2 Ceratosolen solmsi marchali
GGGGGGGGGGAGAGCACGAGCAGTTGGCAGACGAGTGTAATATCATTCTCGGTCTATAGATCCGTCGATGAGCTCAATACTCCATCGCCGGTCATGCACTTACTCGTCTACTATGCATAGGCGAGTGGAAGCAGCAGCTAAGAGCTATCAATAATAAAATCGCGCGAGGTCGAATCAATTGTAATGTGCGGCGTGCGACGAGTGCCATCAGCCACTGCTCTTCACTTCCCCGTGGCTGGGCTTTTGCAGCGAGCGAGCGAGCGACGCGAGTGAGTTGGGTCGGCGGGGGAGGGGGGGAGGATCCTCGTCCTCAGGTCTTTCGCGCCTAGGGTACAAGTAAGGCGACGCTCCAGTCGTCCGCTGCTTCGTTATTCACGAGGCTGCGATACCTGAAACTCTCCCTCTCTCTCTCTCTCTCTCTCTCTCTCTCTCTCACTTTCACTCACTCACTCACTCCCTCGCTCCCTTCGCGTCCTCTACCACCACAACCACCCATCTTTCACCCTCGACTCTACTCTAATCTGCTCTTCTCTGCTCTCTCTCTCTCTGTGTGTAAAGCTATCGCGTCCAATTGTTGGCGGCAGTGCGCGCACGCTTCCCTCAACGGCCTAACCATGTCATGTGCATTTCCTACGCTCTAATATTCGAGGTTAGGAGGCACGACTCGCGCTACCAGTCCACTAAATCTCCTTCTCGATTCTCCTACTCCCACGTCGAATTTAGCGCGCCATCGTGGCGACGCCGGTCAAGCCGAGTTCAGTCTTACTCGACCTCGTGATTAGTTTGTAATTTTGTCCCATTAACTGCAATTTATAACGCGCTGAGCATTCGCAGTCACCGCGGTACGTGTTATTTCTTCTTTATAGCCGCAAAATTGACCGATTCGTTCACGGTCGCTGAAAAACTATATTTATGATGTAATAACGCAATTATTTTCTCCTCCCTCATTTAGAATCCTATAAAAATTTCATTTCTTTAATGCCGACCGGGACACTATGCTTTTATCCCTTTACGTTTCATTTATTATTTTAATTGGCGCTATAATCAAATAGCTTTTACGTTACTTTGGCCTTCTATCCCGAAATTGATAATCCAAGGCATACAAGGAGAATTAAAAGCGTGTCGATGTGTTTTTAAGGCTGACCGATGCGACGGATCCGAATTACACGTAAGCCGAGGTACACTTGTACGTTCGTAAATATTAATTGCGGCGATGAAACGAGTATTAAAGTAAGGGGATCGAAGCGCTCGTTGAAAATCTCAAACCATAAAGCTGCTGATCGTAATATTGCTAGTTTGTTACAAAGCTTATTCGTATGGGCGATTTAAATGGCGATTCCCTTTGATGCGCTCGGTCCTCGGTCTGTATTACATCGAGCGAAATGAAAAAAAAAGTAGACGAAGATGAAAAAGGAAAAAAGACCGCGCGCACATGAGCGACGGCGTTCCCCGTTAATTTGCCAAGATTGGCCGTGAAGCTATCGTCGCCGATCTTTCACGAATAAATAATAATTACCGAGCGATCCTCGAAATTAGCCGTTGCGCAAAAAGACTCGTGGAGCATAAGGCGGAGGTGCGCCCATCGGCAAAAAGTAGACTAATCGCGCGCCCAGCATTATGATAAAACCGTTAAAGTTACGAGTCGCTGCCGATGGAACGCTCGTGACGGAACCTCCGGCAGAGAACGAGAGGGGAAGAAGATGGAAAAGCTAAACAAAGCCTCGACTTAATATCCCGTAAACACTTACTCAGCGGTGCACTTGAGTCTAACTCCGCGCCACGAAGCCTCTCGCCCCCGGCGACCTTAGCAAAAGCAAACAATGCAAGCGCGTACGGCACCTAGGCCATAATAAAAGAATCGACCACTCGCCCCCCCCCCTCCCACCGCCTCGTCATCCCTCCCCCGCACCATTCTATGACAACATAATAAGATGACTGGAAAACGAGCAATAATCGCGACCGGGAGGTGCGTAGCCCAGCGACACGAGCGAGATCCGAGCTTCCGTCCGTGAGCGCCGAGCGTACTTCCGCCTCTTTTCTCTACCTCTCTCTACCTCTCACTACCTCACCTCTCACTACCTCACCTCTCACTATCTCTCTCTCTCTCACTATCTCTCTCTCTCTCACTATCTCTCTCTCTCTCTCTCTCTCTCTCTCTCTCTCTCTCTCTCTCTCTCTCTCCCTGCCTCACCCCTCTCTCTCTCTCTCCCTGCCTTACCCACTTCCGAATGCGTGAAGAATAAAGCGCCGGAGCTCGGGTCCGATAACCAGAAGCGGCGCTCGCTTTCGTCCGGCTTTAAAATCCAACACGCCTTCGAGCGGCGCATAATAAGCCGGAAGTTTTATTGCCAGCCTGGCATTCAGCCCGTATTTTTCACGTCGATGTTACTTTTCTCCATTATCTATCCTCCCCTCTATCACCGACCACGACGAGCTTCGCATTTAAGCAGGATATCGCGAAAAACGAAAATTGGTCTTGCGACTCGTCGTCCATTTCGTGATCCAACAAGGGCGACCTGCCGTCCATGGCCAGCTCGTGCCCTCGTTTAATCAGCGGCACCAGGCAAAAAGGCCCTAAGAGTGAGACAAACGCACCAGAATATTCCTTCGTTTAAACGATGAGCCGCATTACGTCAGCATTTTTATAATACCACCACAATGAGCGCGAGCGACTGACTTTTCAGGTTCGAGTGCTTATTGGCCGAAGGGTCTGGAAACTGAAATTTTCTTCACGGTTTATCATCAGCGGCTTTATTAATTTCCATGAATAACTGTTCGTTGTGAGATGAGGGACGTCGTATTACGATGATAAACAACGTTATTCCTGTGCATTTATAATAACCCTAAGGCTCTGAATTACAAGATATTATTTTATTCAGCCAGGAAACAAATTAACCGAGACATCACTAAGTATCTGCTAATTAGCGTTGCACAAGGAAAAATCAACTGTGCATTCTTGGCTAACTAGATGCTGCTTATCTCTCTTTACTTCCCAAATTAGAAAATGCCCGACCTACGAGGGAATATTACTTATGACAATTTACGTGTCCGTTAACTCGTTTGACATAATATCTTTTCATAAAATCCTATATTTCTCATCTATACGAGTTTGTAAGTGAATTCCGTCCACTCTACATATATACATACATACATATATATATATATATATATATATATATATATATATATATATAATCTTTGCTAGAATAGCGAGAGCAGCGAATCTAAGGAAAGATTCACCTCTTTTTTATGATTTTCATTATGTAAATGGACTTGACTTGTTGGAATACGAGGCGCATGAAAGCCGAGTGGAGTCGAAAAATATCGCCTTTATTAATTCGACAATTGGTTTTACCGCTACGATTAAACCACCCTTCTACTTTCCCTCTTACGTTCTACCCTACCCCGCCGCCTTTTCTTTATTTTTACACTAAGCAATTACCTTAATTAAGCGTATTAACGTTCCTTCATTCTTCTATGTTTTCAGGTGCGCACTTTGTTCGTCAGTGGCTTGCCGATGGATGCCAAGCCGAGGGAGCTTTATCTTCTTTTCAGAGCATACGAGGTCAGTCTACGTTTCAAAAGAATATCCCTTTTATCCAACGTACTTCAAAAATTTATCTTCGTTTTTTTTTTCTTTATATCGCTGTTGAGTTTTAGCCGCTATATGCCTTTATTATTTTCCGCCCGACTCGTATTAACGTGATTAGCACGATAGTAATCAAATTTTTATATTTTTATAAATCGTCCCCCCCTCCCCACAACCCCCCCCCTCCCACACCCCATTTAGCATCAATTTGACGAACCAATTGTTTTTTCACTTTACGCGGGTCATTCGGAGCCCCCGAATACATATTAAAATCAGCAGGATTAAAATATTCTTTATTAATACGTCATTAAATTTAGTGCGACCATTCACTTAAAACAGATTAACAATCGATAGAGTTCTAATGTAAATTAAAGTGTTATTTTCGTGCCGATGCAACATTCGCGCAACTCTAGTCCCTGGACATTTTATATTATTTAACGAGCCAGCGATTAATGAAGAAGAAAATTAAAGGCTTATTCTGATAAAACATGATAGTGAAATTACAGCATAATAGACAATGAAGCACTAACAACTTTATTAAACAATAAATACAAAGTTGAACTTATATTCCATCATGTGTAATTCATAAAATTAATTTAATGTAAAATAATGACAATGTCTCTATTATATTGACATGGTATAAGCATATTTTAAATTACACAATTAATGTCTATTTGCACCATTAAAATAATATCAATTGTCATTAATTGTAGCAGCACAATGTATTTAACAACTTATTTGTCCATTTTATTTAAACGAATTTAAAGTTCTGTTGGTTGGTCAACCTGTGAACAATAACATTTTCATGGATACTATACGATCCAAACACTTATAAGTAATTAAATGTTGCTTTTAATCTGTATAAGCAATTTTTATTTATATGTAATTTTTCTTTAGCTAAATAATTTGCAAAATCACATGTCACAACCATCAAAACAAATTGCCTTGGCTATTATATATTATTTAAAATACATGTTGTATATCAAGTTTTATATATTAATACATTGTTGATTTATTGAGTCACGCGTACTTTTATTTAAGTACATTTATTTTACTTCCAAGTCGGCTTACTTTCCATTGTTTAACATTTATTCATCTGTTATGCATATACAATAATAATGCCAAGAATAAAAATGTATTTTCAAACCATTCATTATTTGGTTACAAAGAGGAAACATACAATATATATTCTGAAAATATATTATAAAAATATAAAATACAGTGATATATATATTTATAATTTTTATATTAACAACTTGCATATCTAATTTATCACATTGAAATGTGATAGGCGTAGGAAAATATAATATGAAATAATTTCTCATACACATGCAAATGCTCATACACGGGTTGATTAACTGGTTGATGAAGAGAATTCTATAAAGCACAAATACTTATCGCTATACCTATATATACAAAAAATGTGTACTAACTTATTCAAAGATAAAAGTCATAGTTTTCTTTTTTCATAATATTGGCATTTTAATAAACAATTTTACCTATTTATCAATATATTTAATTGAAATCACTTTTTTCCATTAAGATATGAAAATTCAATGTTATAATGATTAGAATAATAACATAATAATTAAATTTAAGAAAATAATTAAAAACATCTAGATTTATAGATATAATTATATAAGAAACATGGTATAAAAAACTTTAAATCAAAGACTTTATTTAACAAAGTAGAGTGTCGAATTGTGAGAAAAACATCATCTTTATCTTAATATTTATATTATGTTTTGGGAGATTTAAAAGCCAATAACTTAAATAAAATTGTAAAATATTTATATACAGCAACAAAATAATATACATATATATATATATATATATATATATAAATGAAAAGAATCACATAGATTTGTTAAAAATATCCGCGAAAGATTTTTTTCTCTTTTTTTCTTAATCTCATACCATGCGTGAAGCAATGATTTTTCGAATAGTACCAATGTTTAACATTATCTATTATTAATAATAATTGTGATATTTTATTCCAATGAAAATATGAATTTGCGCGGGCATGTAAATTTGTAAAAAAGACATAATTCCAAAGGTAAAATACATAAAGCTTTTTAGTCGTACATTTGACGACAATTACTAACGATACAAATGCCACTTTAGCAATATCTATAACGCTTTCATTGCTATGTACAAACAAATATTTCTCAGTTAATTAGATAATAAAATATTTAGCTATATTTTATAAATTTTTAACTATATTTGAATTTTTTTTATTCAAATACGATGGCTACATAACTATTCCTACATAAATACAAAGCAGACTACGTGCAATATTATTAAAATATAATATTTCTGCGAAGCGCTTGTTTACGTATTTTGACCTTAAACCTTCTCTTTGAGAATAAGCTTATAATTCTTAAAATACATTATTTAATTTTGTTGTTTGTTGCCAGAGAAATATTTTCACTTAAATATATGTTCGATTTTACAAAATATATTATTAGAATTAACAGTAATCAGCGATAAAATAGTAAATAGATAAACGTATAAAGCTTTTAAATAAAAGAATTCAACTCTTTTCCGTCACAAATTAAATACTTTATTATCTTGATGAAATATTAATTACAAATATTTTAATTATAAATACATTTTAATATATTTACATTTCATTTACATTTTAATAATATTACAAATTGTCTAATTGTATAGATAAAATTTATTACAACGATGAACGTTGACGGGCAAGAAGATACTTATTATTCAGTACCTTACGCAGCTTATCGTTCTTGTAAATTAATTGTAATTAGTAATGAAAATAATTTGTAAAAGAAATATCAAGTGATATTTGTTATATAATCATTTGATTTATGAATAGAATGAATTTTACTCGAAGGAAACATTTATTAATGAAATTCGAATTTATTCATATATTCAAGAGCTAATAAATAATTTGGAAAATTATTGAATATTAGAAATAGAATAAGTACAATTGCTAATAAAGAATTGATCGATAAAATTCTCGTTGTACAAATCGTTTGTCGTTTTTTCCTTTTATCAACAAAACACGTGAGATAAATTTATAATCATCGTCATAATATATGGTTGAATTTTTATTAAAAAATACATTTTTATGTTTGTATGTTAAATTCTCATGCAGGAAAGACTTGTAACTTTAAAAATTTAAACGTTCATGTTATGTTCTTGCAAACATATTTATTTGATGCTCGTTTGAAATAAATTTTTCATAATTAATATTTAATAACTAATAAAAGTAAGAATTTTTTATTACTCCATTAGGTAGAGATTGCAATTTATAATCATTATGTAAATTAAAATCGTTACATTGTTAAATTGAAAATTCTAGATATATAATTTATATTGAATAGAATTTCATGTTTGCAAGATTTTTAACGCCTCTCTTAAATCGCGTAAAAAAAGCACTAAATGTAGATCGTGGTTCTTGCAATATGAATGATATACCTGATAAACTTTTCTCTTTCACAGGGTTATGAAGGCTCTCTGTTAAAAGTCACGAACAAAAATGGAAAGTCCGCTTCGGTAAGTACATTGACATTTTATTATTTTTTACCACTACTACTACTACAAATTTTTTATATCGTAACTACATATTTTTAGACGACGAGCTAGATCAGATGAAAAAGCCTTATTTCTATTCATATTGTATATTAATAAAGAGTGAATTATTATGATTATAGAAAGTTTAATTAAAGGGAATGTAATCAGTGAAGAATTTTCCACGTAACGCCATCATTATATATCGCAAACTTTCTTTGTAACTCATACGCACACATGCAGAATAAACGTACAATAATTTAACAGGCAATATCAAGTCGTATCGCGAGTGTAGATTTCATCATCTATACGTTTGAATGGCAAATCTTGTATTGTAATTATTGAATTTCGAGAATTACACAATGTCCTTTTGTATTCAATAATACCAAGTAAATTAATCAAAAGCAGCACTAGGACAGTGCTGTTGGTCCTAGAATTTTAATTTCTCGATTGAAATTAGTTTTCGATCGCAAAATAAACTTTCGTTGCGTCCAACGCGTACGAGGACATTCGGGCGCCCGACTAGCAACGAAAATGAAAGTGAAAGACCGTCTAGATAGCCAAGCGCGGCTTTTCAATCCTATCAAGCAGATTTTCATATTATTTCTACGGCCATGGGCCAAAGACCTTGCCGGCGCCAATAGCATATTTCATTTCCGAACGGAACGATTTGCCGCCTTAACGCCGCTGGCACTGCTAGGTACGACACTGGGCAAATCGATATTCGCGAGTGGTGGCTCGTCATCGCCGAGCCCCTGGTAGATTCGATCGGATTTTCCGGAATCACTTTCTGTCGCTCTCCTACCTACCTGATCTCGACCTCTGTCTCTCTGTCTCTGTCTCTGTCTCTGTCTGTCTCTCTCTCTCTCTCTCTCTCTCTCTCTCTCTCTCTGTATATATATATATATATATATATCTTCTCCCCAAACCACCACCTAACTCCCTCCTTTACCCCACTCCGCCCATCATTCGCGCATTCTCGCATTCTCGCATCCATGCATCCTCGCATCGGCCGCTCTTCTCAGCTTGACGCGACGTCCATACGTCACCCTTTTATCTCCACGTGCAATTAGTCTACGAGTTTTTAGCACTAGCGGGACGATAATTGGATTCCGAGCTTATACACTTTACTAATATGATAGTCATGATATTATTATAAAGTAAATGTGTCAAAAGTCTCATTCCGATAAGGTGTTTACGATTCGGTGCAATTATGTTTCCTTAACGATAATATTTTCCTTCCGGCAATAATATACATTCGTTTACTTATAGTTTATGCAATCACAAGTTATATTACGACGCGATGATAGGAATTTTGTAAAAAACATTGCATTTATTTTTCTTCAGATGCTCGCGTAATCTCTTAAATTAGAGAAAGAGAATGGAGAGCGAATAAATAGTTAATTGTTCTCGCAATGCTAAGTAAATTATAGTTAATATTTGCCATTGTATTGTTGTAAAAATAAAATAAAACTGGCTGTTATGGTTACTTACGCGTATATTGATAAGAATAGAAGGGAAAATTGATTTTACTTTGTACAATGCTATAGTATTCTAACACTGGAAGAAAAAATTGTAAAATATTCAGGAGTATTAGATGGATGGCATAAGCGAATATATTCAATTGCGATCGATTCATTTTACATGTGATATGGCTTTTGCTGTTAGCTTTGCATCAACTGTTATGAAAATATAATATTTTATACTTCCTGTTTATTTAATTTCTCCGAGTTACATGACCAAACTCTTAATTACATAAATTTTTCTCTGCACGTACCTTATAAAGCAATTTATACGGATAGATAGTCAAAGTATAATCATATGACTTGTATATTATAGGAATATACTATTCGTAAAAGTATGACCAATCTTCTTTTTTTTCTTCCCTGTTAAGTACCAACATTTACAAACAAACAATATAACAAATAAATAAAGTTAATATTAATTAGTATGCCAGGTATATTGAAATCCAATCCGCATGTGGATTAAAAAACAATGGAAGAAAAAAGAGAAAATATGAATTGAGGCGAATAAGGGTATCGCGTAGACAGATGAAAGCATATTGAAAATATCAGGATGGGAGTAGGTTGTTTAGCTTGGAGGTGAAAATGAAAACTATCAAGAACAGACGATGTTTTTTGTTATTTCAGCCAGTGGGTTTTGTGACTTTTCACACGAGAGCTGGAGCTGAGGCGGCGAAACAAGACCTACAGGTAAATCAACTTTTATTATTTATACATAAATATACGACGTTCGTATCGATTTAAATAAAATGACAATCGTTTAATTTTAACTTCGCACTCAAAGCCATAAGCGAGCGAATATTTACTTGCATACACACACCTCGGAGATCGATCATGAAAGAAGATGGAAACAAGAAGCGACTAATAGACTACTACTGCCTTTTGAGTTCCTTTTCGCTAGATAAAACGCGCCGGGCTTGTTCAACCCTGAACACGCGCGAGCTCTCTCATCTTACTTGCGCTCCTCCTTTTTTCTTGTCTAAAAAAAAAAAAAAAAAATTTTTTTTCTTTTTTTTCCTTTTCTTTAATCCCCTATTCTTGAAACTTCTATATATCTACAGAACCGTTATTCTCTGTCTATTTCCTAATAGGTCCGAATCTCATCCAAAATCTTACTCTGTTGACTATAGCTGGCACGGGTTAATGCTACACAGCTATTTCATTTTTTTTTGATAATATTTGCTCCCTATGATCCTTTTACGTGGTTTTTAATAAAGTACTTTTAATATTATCTGCAAGTTTTTTTCTATGAACCTGCCCTGATAATGGAGTTACGTAATTAAGCTTATATTTTTGCGACTATATGTGCTTTGCCATTTAATATAAGTATAATTATATCGATAATAATAATAATTGTAATGAATAAATAATTGATCAGAATAATTAAGTATACTTCGTGCTTTTTGTATTGTCAAAGCTTACAATAATAATACGCTTATTTATGTAGAAAACAACTTGCAAAATATTTTATCCGAATATAGTTGCTGCAGTATTGATATTAAAACTTTGATCGCACAATTATTTTAAATGGGCTTTCAAAATTCATTTGTAAATTTTTATAGAAATATAATCAAACTCTTATTAAATTAATTAGAATTATGCAGGAAGTTATGATACGTTCAATCTGAAAATATAACAACCGAATTGAAAAGTTGAAATGTACAATTAAATTAACAAGCGTTAGATGAAGTTTATAGGCTCATTTAAAAAGTAATATCGATGCCTTCCAAACGCAAGGGTGAATTCACGTTGTTTTGTATCTTATTTCCTATCACAACTAAGCAACAGACAAACTATTATGCATATAATCAAAGCAACATGTACATAAAGTAATATGACTATTAATTCAATCCTTTCTCTCTCTCTCTCTCTCTCTCTCTCTCTCTGTCTTTCTCTCTGTCACACATACACACACGCGCGCGCGCGCGCGCACACACACACACAAACTTCTCAGTGTATTCGTTTAAATCTATAAATACGTATGTTCATAAGAATGGCAAATCGTCTAACGAACCTTAATCTGTCTACGAGTCATTCAGGTTCAGCTTACCGCCACATTATTAAACGAACAACTAAGCCGAAAGAAGAGGCCGACTTGTATTTTACAAAAGACAAATAACACGTAGAT
>NW_011948432.1:2171327-2225957 GCF_000503995.2 Ceratosolen solmsi marchali
TTCCCTACAAAATACACGCACGTATACACGTTAAAGCAGGCACATTGCTACGAGTACACAGAAACACAAGCACACAACATATGCAAACAGACATAGCCGAGAGAAGGAAAAATGAAAGCAAATCCCACCACATCCACGCTGATAAAAGGGTAATGAGTAAATACACAGTTGTCGAATCCAAAGGCTCTCCTAACAGCAGCACCACCTCATTATTCAACGGCACATTGTGTCTGCCTCTCATTTCACTCCCTTCCTCCCGCTGTCGTTTTACTAATTTAGGGCTCTATATTTGCAGCAGGGGGTTAGATTCGATCCTGAAATGCCACAAACCATACGTTTGGAATTTGCAAAAAGTAACACAAAGGTTAGCAAACCCAAGCAACCAGCCGCTGCAGCAGCCACCTCGCACCCCGCTCTGATGCACCCTCTAACTGGACGTAAGTATGCACCGCCACTTGTACACTCGCTGATAATAATACGTCTCTATCTATCTCTCTGTCTATCATTTTTTTATTTTATTCTCTCTCTCTCTCTCTCTCTCTCTCTCTCCATATATATATATATATATATATATATATATATATATATCATCCACAATTTTTTCACTGTTCACCCCACTCCCATCCCCTCACCAACACTCTCACCCCTACCCCGCCCCTCTCTAACTATTTAACCATCCTTATCTATCTGTATCGCTCTCGCACTTTGTCCATATTTTACCATTAATTATATTTCTTTAATACCCAGCTTCGAGAAATACTAATACTCAAATTCGAGAAATCACGCGCAAATATAAGAGAATACGATACTATTCGACAAAAGTGTCGTTAATTAATATGCAGAAATTAAACCAAGTTTTCCACAATATTCCATGATATGCAGATTAAGAAATTGCATAAAGTCATTTAGTTCGTGTACCTTCAATTATTATAATTTAAGAAGTATCAACATAAGCATAAATAATATCGGCGATAACTTTTTTCATTTCAACAATGAAATGAATATTATAATTAGGACTACGTACACACACAGACATATATACATACACGCACACGCGCGCGAGCGCGAATATATTTCATTTATTAATTATAAATGTATTTGTTTCAAAATGTTTGATTAACACTAAATCATCTTTCTAATATATATCATTTTTTAGCGCTTATACTCAGTGTCATATTTATATTGTTTAGAAAATATGCAAATTCTTACTATTCAATATTATCGGTAAATTCGTATAAAATTAATATGAATTATTTATTATTACAATAAAGATTTAAGCCAACATTCTATAAAGTTATATCTGCTTGAATTGTATCGAATATCTTTTTTTGATTGTAATATGAAACGAAAGTTCGAAATTGCAATTCACATTGAAAGTTGAATACGAAGTTTAAATGAGCGGTTGGAAATACGTTTTTTAATATCAACTAAATATTATAAAACATTTTATTAACCTTATCAAACTAAAAATGCTTGTTCGTAAAAACTTCTTTCTCATCTCGAACGATACCAAAGTGTAGAAAAGGCAAATCTTTCCTTTCAATATCTTTCCTTTTCTTCCTCTACTCTTTTCAACTCTTTTTCCATTTACCCTTATATAAATTTTTCTAGTCTCTCTTTTCACGTAAATAGCAAAGTTTCTCACTTCCACAAATTCGGGATTTTTCACGATTTTTAAAGCCATTGCTGACGCGACGGCGTTCACTTAAATTTTATTATATTTTTAACGTACATGATTTTGAATAGTTAGTCATGTATATGTATAAAACAAAAAAAAAAACAAGCATTTATCGACATACGTAACAATATTTTTCCCACAAATGTTCACTTATTTCTATGTCCATTATAATTTTACATTCAATTTACAATTTTATAAAAATTGCATAGATTTTAACATTTATTTTTAAGTGCACGAAAAAGATAAGCTTTAATATAAGAGAAGCCTCGTATTATGTAGCGGTTAGTCTCTTTCTCTTTTTAGTTTAATCGTAAATTTCTTTATTTATACTATATTGCATTAATATTTTTATAATAACTACCAACCTTTTCTAAAAAATAGCCAAAAACCCATAAGTGAATGTCTATTGGTTAAAGTAGAAAAAATGATGTTTCTCAGTTTATGTTGATCATATAAATATTTTGTACGTTTTTAATTAAAAATATTAATAATATATATAATACATGGAAAATGCATCTATCGATTAATTTATACTTATTTGTATGTACAAAGTAGTTACTTAAGCATAATTTTATCTGTCAATGTACTATTCATAAATTGACGAATCACAACCTGCTATTGTATGTAAATTCGTTAACTTTCAAGTAATATCAACATAAGACAGGTATTATTTAAAAATAGGATAGAATTGTATTTGACTAAAGTTAATTTTAAAAAGTTTGTATGATTATAAAGGTCAAATAAATTATGATGTGAACAGTTCAAAAGGCATTATTAAGCCATTTAATTGATTTAATTTATAACTTAATTAATTTGAGTTCTTAATAAAAAATTGAAATAATCGATCCTTAATATTAAATGTAGTATTTAATACATTACGAACGAAGTAAGCATTACACAATGAAAAAATGAAAAAAAGCGGATATCGCACATAACTCAAGATTGAAATTAATCTCATGACACGGATGTACAGTTACATCATTTTGTACTTGAATTGAGTTAATGTATGCCTCTAATAAATTACTGACATACATGCACAAATATACACAGACACGCAGAACTACCGTATTGTTCTTCGATATTATATACACCCCGACATCATTTCATTTATGAAGGAAGCTAATACAAAATTAAACCACTCAGTCAATGAATATTACTGATTTATTTTTATGCGCTTCGAAAGAAGTAAAAGTAGAAGGGTAAAGAGAAAGCTGTGAATGGGTACAAGTAGTCTTTAAAGCATAAACCAAATATAGAATGAAGTTAATGAAAATAGAAATATTTCAGTATTTATAATTTCTATCGTGTATTTCTAATGTTTCAGACAATTTCCCATCTGTTTGTTAGTGTTAATTTCACATAAGATTAATCCATCATATTCAATTCAAAATAATAATATTTTTTAAATAAAATATGGCAAACAACTTCATGATGAATATGTATGTATTATTTACTGAAAATTAAAGAATCGTCAATTAATCGAGGTATTCGATATTATAATTAAGCCTGTAAATTAATTTCTTAAAATTACATATTCTAATTTATTAATTATAATTTGCCGTAGTTATTTTGGTTATTATAAAATGATACGTAAAATAATTAGTAATTACAGGTTCTTTTTATAAATTGTCTGTCGTCATTATATACTCAGTTACGCATAAATAAACAGAAATGTCATTTGAAATTATAAGGGAAATAAGGGGTATAATATAAATAATTTCCTATATTTTTGTAATTTTGAACTAATTTTATCATTAATATTAAATTTACCGTTTAAACGTGCAGTGAATAATTTAACACTCGGCAACAACATTTATATCATTACGTATACATGGGTAGTAGTGCATTGAAATCGCCCATTCTTCTTAGAATATCGATAGTGAACTTATTTCATAGTGAACTCTTATTCTTAACCCTGTTAGTCAAAGACTGTTTCATGAATATAATGAACATAATAGTAGATTTACTCAATGCCTAAACGTTCATTAAAAAAAATAAATAAATAAATAAAAAATAAATAAAATCTTTTGTTAACTAATAAGTAAAATTTCATATGAATCATATATTATTTTTATTATTGTTATTATTATTATTATTATTATTATTATCGTTATTATTATTAATATTATTATTATTATTATTATTATTATTATTATTATTATTATTGTCATCTATTAGTAGGGATTAGATATTAAAGTACGTATAAAGACAAAATTAAAATATTCGATAAATGCTTCGATACGCATTCGTATGAACTGCTTTATTTCGGAAATTTCGTAAATAACTTACGAAGAAGCATTTATGACATATTCATTATGTCAATAATCCTGGTTCTAAGATCTAATATGACGAGAATTGCTTCATACAATGAAGCCTTATATTTACAAAGTGTACGTCGCGTACTCGCGTACTGCGCGCCGCCGATTAAATTCATCGCTTCGTACACGAGCGCAAAAACGCAAGAACAGCAATTTCTCCGGCGAGCCAAATAAACAATAAAATAATCGGAATCTCGAAAAAATTCGGTGGGCAGATATTACAATTCCAGAAATAATCCCCCGATCGCTATAACGATTTTTATCTAAAGAAAATGCAGTAGTGGTGAAGCTCCGCAAACTACGTGTTCGAGGGAGTCGGAGGTATCGCGCGCGAACCAATTAAACGAAACATTATTCGTGGCGAGGAAAAGAGAGCGCAAAGAAAAAAAAAGCGGAGGAAAAGCAGCCGCGTCAGAGTGGCGGGACGTACGGGCGCGATAACCTCGATTCGCCGAGCGCCTGAGCCTCGCTCCTCTCGGCTCTCGATTTTACCTCGGACACGTGTATAATTCCGACGATGTCGTGGGTGGAGGGGTGGGGAGGGGGAGTGCCGCGAACGGGAGCGAGGAAAGCACCGGCGATGGGCGACTCCGTGGACGCGGCTCGATAAGCCAGTGACGGACAGCCGGAGGTGGCGGCTATGCGTACGCGTGCGTCAACGGCCCGCGTTAATAAAGTATAATGCAGCCCCGCGTGGTCGGGGTCACGCGACGACCTCTCGAGATGGAAGGGGTCTGGTTGGCCGTTCGGAGCGGGAACTGGGGGCCCGGGGAGGGAGAGTCGTACGCGCGGAGCGGAGAAGAAATTTGCCCCCGAGTCCATCGAAGTCCATTGGCGCGGTGCATCGGCGACGACCTAAGGCCATTGGCACTTTGTTCCTCCAGTGGTTCGTCAATCACTCGGTCACTTGCTTTTCGCCGAATGACCGACAAACGCAGGGATGAACCGTGAATCTAATTTCACATAAACTACGCTTCTATTACCGCATTGGTTTACTCAACTCCGATGATTGTTAATACTGCTGCGAGAATTGGGAAATGCGGTTGCCCTTAAAATACATACTATGCAAGATCCTATAGGCTAGCCCAAAATGCCGAATTTCACTCGTGAGATTGAAATCGCATGATTTATCGATGATTTTAAGTTATCGCGCGATAACTATTAATTATTATTTCATTTTAACGTATTCGCGTACAATGTGCCCCTCTTTCGCTCCGGCATTCTGTAATTGAGCTAATTAAATAACCCGAATCTGTAGAATTTGATCACAGCATTGGGACACCCGGACCAGCCATAGACAGCGAGAAAATATTAATAAATCAGTAATATGTTTTTGGTGTTTATGCTAAGCTTCCATTAAGACTATATAAATCTCAGCTTCGTATTAAATTTTACATGTTTCTTTTACTCCAATATTTTACGCCTATTCATTGATTAATTGATATTTGTAATTTTATTTGACGGTATGTGAATGGCCTTGTGCTCGCGTATTTCTAGCCAATTGTCCCGTTAAAAATTGAGCTTCAACTTGAGTCTGGTTATCACGTTCGCGGGCGTTTCGTACGCCCGAGCTTTGTAACAAAGAAGCTTTATCACTTTGGAAAACCGAACGTTACATCCAAGCGAAGTTCAAAAGTAAATGCATTACCGACGCTAGATCGCCAAGTGGCAGTTGCGTCGCCTTAAACTTCATTAGAATCGAGCATCTTTTCGAGATACACAACCGATTCCAAAACCGATCCAAACACTGTCTTACCACTTATAACATGTTAATCACAAGCACTATGACGACATCACTCAATGATAACGATAAGACGTAGGCGAGTAAAATGTTGGCTCAACGAGCATTACCGTGCCAAGCCCATACTAACGCCACCTCGTGGCCCCGTGTGTTTCCGTTCTGTTTCAGCGCTAGGAAGTCCATTCTTCCCAGGCGGACCCGAGCTCTGGCATCATCCCCTGACGTACTCGACGGCGGGAGAGCTGCCCGGAACCCTGCCGCACGCGACCCTCGTCCATCCCGCGTTACATCCACAGGTCCCCGTACGTTCCTATCTTTGACTATCTGCGGACAAAGCTCTGGAGCCGCCGACGAGCGCCCCGATGCACGTTAGTGACTTCAACTGATGCTTTCATAAACAACAAACAAAAACAAAAAACAAAAAACAAAAGAAATAGAAATAGAAAAACCACTTAACCGACAAAGGAATAAAGTAACAAGCATAATCGGTAATAAAGTAAGGAGCGTGATCGGTGAAAGTAGTTAATGAATGAAAAAGCAATATCAGATTTGAAAAGACGGAGGAAGAAAGCAGTTAATTATAATAATGGATTATATTTGATAAAAGACGATGGAATAAAGGAATCGATGGTCGGCATCTGCAAAGTCAATCGGTGTTCGAACGTCGTCGCGACTGAATAATCCGTAATCGCGAGGCTGCCTATCAAAACTCAAGAGGTAGCTCGTGCTCTCTGACACGGGACGTTATCTTCTCCAGGAGAAGATAATATTTACGTTCTGCGTAGACGCTTGGCCTCGACCGACGACTGACTCTGACTGTTGCACGTACGTGGAAATTCAACAAGCGAGCGCACTTGGCTGGGGGATCAGTAGCCCCCGTAAACTTGTGCCGATTGCCGATTGATGTATTGACGAGGCAAAATCGTGAGATTTTCACACGCAAAGATTAAGGTTCGCTTCCTCTCATCTCCCTCTCCCCCATCCACCCCTCCTCGTTTCTCCTCCTTATCTTATATCAACTTATTTCTAAATTTTTTAGCTTATTGTGTTTAGCTGTTGTTGGCCGGCGCTCCAAGGTTTTTACTCACTTGTTTTGCTCTTACCGAAATAACTCTCATTAACAATACTTATATTTGTTTTCGCGTACTTGTAGGCCACACGCCATGCCATCAATACAATTTCCCATGCAAATATCCGTCAGATTTTCCGAAACAAGCTATAAATTTGATTACGATGAAAGAGCCATTTGTAGCTCGAGTCATTCGATTGCCCCGACCGGTAAAAGTTATGTACGCATTGATAATTAGCTTTTTGTAAGTTGATTAGTGCCGAGTTTCCTGCAGCGATCGGTGGAGAAGTTGGTATCGTAACGCGACCGACCAGTAATCGTCCGATTAAAGGAACTTATACGCAAAGTTTACCAATGTGAGATAAGCATTTTTTAATTTGACTACACGCTGAAAATGATAATGATAGATTGTCCAGTGAGTAATGTAATACAAAGTCGAATGAGAATGGGGCAGTGTGGGGAGACGCGACGTGGCCATTTCGAGAGAGCCCATTATTTTATAAGCACAGTACTGTTAATTATCCTACCTAGATATCACTTAAAAGAGTATCTTGTCTTCTTTCATTATTTTTTCTTTTTCCTTCAACCTGAACCCTAATTCACGAAAGACCGTCATTTAAGACTTACCTAACTACGAGCCATTTAAAAAGTAATTCACGGTCGATAATGTGATAATCGAAGATGTTGCCCCGTTCAATAGAGATGAAAGTCCACGTAGGATGGGACACGTGTAGAATGCGCATGAATTTCACATTCATGAATTAAGAATATTTGTTCGCGATAAGAACAATCCCGCGAAGGAAATCGATCCGCATCGACGTCCTGACTTTGCAACACCTCAAGCCCTTCTCGTATTGATACTCGAGAACGATAGATAGATAGATAGATAGATAGATAGAGTGAGAGTGAGAGATCGATTGAGTGTGAGAGTGTGTGCGCGAGTGAGAGTGAGAGTGAGAGTGAGAGTGAGTGAGAGTGAGAGTGAGAGAGAGAGAGAGAGAGAGAGAGAGAGAGAAGGAGAGAGGTACCACGAGGATAGAAAAAGAGCAATTTATACAATCGTCGCTCTCGATGTAAACCTTAACCAAACAAATGAACAAACAAACGAGAGAAAAAAGAAAAGAAGCGAAATAAACAAAGATAACAGTAAAAACAGAAGAAAGAAACGTCAGTCAAAGTCCGAAAAAGTTCGAAAAATTTTGAAGGACTCGTTGCCAGGGCTGCTCGCGGGTTGGTGGTGGGGAACGCGCGAGCAGATACCGGAGCCGAGCGCGACTACGCGATAACGACGGAGTGAAAAAAGTTAAAGGGAGCCACGTAGCGTAGCGCGGCCGAGGCCGACTCTTCGGTGGACTAACCCTTCTGTTGCCGTTGCCATTTCAGCAGGCGCCGATATCGCTGCAGCATCCGACGACCCTCACCTCCATCCACGCCTCGCTGCCGCACTTCTTACCCTCGCCGGCGCTGGCCTCGCCCGTCGGCTCCTCGTCCTCCCAGCCGAGCATCGCCGTCAGCAACGCGCCCTGCTCCACGCTCTTCGTCGCCAACCTCGGCCAGTTCGTATCCGAGCACGAGCTCAAGGAGATCTTCAACAGGTCAGTGCCGTTAATTTAAGCTCCCGCAGAAATCGCTTAAGCGCGTGCGCGCCTCCTCGCGATGCACAGGAAGGAGAGCAGTAGCGCAGCAGACTACCCTCTGCCTCTTCCATCACTAACGGCTTCAACCCCTCAATCTCTTCAGCCCAGCTTATTCGCTCTCTTATCTGCGTCTCGACTCTTATCATCTCGCGTGTGTGTGTGTGTGTGTGTGTGTGCGTGTGTGGGTGCGTGCGTGGGTGCGTGCGTGTGACCGTTTATATTTAACGCAAGGGTATTTGCCCGGGGCCAGTTTGTTACGGGCTTAGCGCTTCTCTGCAGCATCCACACGAGCTAACGTCGTCTGTCGAGCAGACACGAGCTCTTTCATTTCTTTTCTGCATGCTACCTCACAGTCCGTGTTCTCAACTATAAATATTTTCATAGCTATTAACGGACACAATGTCACGTGACAATGTGATTGTATGCTGACAAGTCAGTGGTGGCAAGATACCGCAAGGTAAACAATGATATTCCTTCGATTGGCCTTTGTTTTGCCCGAAACGCGACACCCTGAGCTATTGATTAATAAATTAATTGTAGATGCCGATCAATTATCAATTTTAGATGTCAATTTAGAGTTATCGTGCGTATTTTACCGAACTTTTGCCAAATCTACGTAATACGTGGACTAGAGGAAAGATGGGCATTATGCCATTACCACTACCACTACCATTACACCTAATACGACATATTATGGCTTAACGCTCGTTTATACCTAAATAGTAAAATTCAAATTACCATTCTCTTTTGATTTTATATAGATATTTCGTAAACGAATGCGTTTTATATGAAAGCATTTTAATAGGCATTTTATTTATCGTGCATCGCCTCCTGAACAATTGCATCGGCTCAAATGAATATACAATTAAAGACCATCGGTAATTTACTATATTGATCTAAAATTTGTTTGTTAAAAGATTCGTATTCATGTCGTTGTTAATTGCAGTATCTTAGCCTTGAGAATATACTTTTTCAATTGTGGATAGAAACTGACTTCCAGCAAACAATATATGCTTAAAGTGCAATTTACCAAGTCAAAAGATCATTAGAAAAAGAGTGAAAGTTAAGAATGCATTACCTAGAATGTAGCTCCGGTGAATGGGTATTGGTATAAGGATTTTTATTGATTTGCTCATTGCAAATCATCAACAATGTATGTAATTTCAGCTTTGATCTTAAACTGTATCAACTTTTCAAAGTTTTTTTTTCTCGTAACTTTTCATCGACCATTCTTTTTTTCTTTTATTGCTTGGCTACTATTCAGTACTGATAGTACTGAGATTAAAAAAAAAAAAAAAAAAAAAAAAAAAAAAAGCAAGGCTAATAAATTATAGAAATTTAAAGTTGTCGAGAGCTTTTAATAGAATCCAAGTATGGTAAATCGTCGTCTGCCAATTAAATATCTAACGACAAAACAGTAAATGCACGTGATAAAATCAAAAGTAATATCCAAGATCAATTTAATAAATGGAATTTATAAATAATATAATTAATAATATGTAATGAAGACAAAGTAGATACGATATTAAAAAATCTTACGATATTAAATTAGCTGATATTACTTTTATAAGGGCTAAATATTACGGTTGACATATCAAAATAAAAGATTTATATTGAATATCATATATTAAGAGAAATGCTATGTATAAATAATTTATCATTATTTAAGGAAAATTAAGGGAAAAAATTTATAACTACTATTTATTTTAATTCTCATTTCAGAGAAATTTATTCGTAACCAAGTATGGTAATATGTGTAATATATATATATATATATATATATATATATATATAATTTGTCATCTTGCTTTATTTTTAACTTTAATACTTCATTCACGTGCATAATGTATGGGACTCTGACTTTGATAATTAGTTTTGACATTAAATGAATAAAGTGTTACTTACCATACAATTACCATGAAATATCTCGTGTATACTGAATAAGCCACTTTTAACATGTAACAGTGATAAAATAAAAAACCATTCGAATGCACAGAAACATATGAAAAATTCACTAGTGCTTATCTCGATGTACATGTGCTTTCTGTCGCAAAATGCCTTTGATTTCAAGCAAAAGTCACTTGGGGTTGTCTATCATCGAGACTTATTATTATCAGAATTACGTAGGCAAATGTAATTGAAGACTGGATGATGGTTACAGGTACTCGAGTGAAATAACATAGGTCTCGATATCAAGCTCGACACCGAACAAAAGGGAAAGATTGCGAGGAGGTAAAAATAACTCGGTAGTCCAAGATAAAATATATATTTTTTTTGAGAAGGCGAGTCGCTCGTACGCATATTATGGGTATAATTTGCAATTGTGCGCACACGATAAGACTAATCGTACTCTTAGCGCATTATTCACTTTGCCTGTACACTCCACTTCCACTGTATATTTTTGATTTTTGTATATTTACGTGTATAGAGATGCCTTAAATGTGTGCTGCAAAGCTTCGGAGTGATGGACGAATTGTATTGAGTGGCGCCTCATCCGCTTTCTCATGATATTCTATGGGCAAGTTCATTTGCTACCGAATTCAAACGAATAAAGTTCTTCGACGCGTTTGTGCAAAAGAAATTACAAGGAATTTTCAGGGGATTGAATTCGGTATCTAGTGATTTTCTTTTAATACCAATGGACTTGCAAGAGTAATCTCTTGCAAAGTGAAATATTTTATTTTCAAACGATTTCGATGATTTTTTTTTTTTTTTAATTACTTTGGTGGTTAGGTCAACTAATTCAATTGTTTTCGCAGCTACATTTGAAAAACAAAACGATCGCAGAATCCGTGGATCGTAGGAGAAGAATGAATTTTCTTATTATTGTATACCATTATCAACCTGCCCCAGTAATTTTTTGTATTTCGCGCTTTTCACTCTTTAATCCATGTACTTTTGCACTAAATTAAAATTATATTTTTTACTAGTATTTTATCATTTGTCATTTGCGTGAATTAATAAAATTCGATAGTGTATTCATTCAATATATATTCCTATTAACATAATTAAAAATTGAAGTAAAATTTTAAACCATTTAGAAAAAATTTTCAACTTTAATTACATGAAAAATCAATAGTTAATGAAATATAGAAAGATTTCGATATCATTATTTTGTGTGTTTACATTATACTCAATAAATACTCAATCAATACTCATAAATACTCAATATATATATATATATATATATATATATATATATATAACTTTTTGTATTCAATAAATTGTACTTATCTCGTAATATTATTAAATTTAAGCTCCAGTTAGCTCAAAATACATGTCGTAGATAATGAAATTTAACTAAAGTATATTAATTCAGTGAATTTGGTATTATTTCGACTTTGGTATTATTAAGACAATCGGCAAACCCTTAAATATTAAGTGCTCAATCAATTATTAGTATTTATAAAAGCTCAACAATTTGCAAAAATTCTTTGCACATCAGAATTATAGCTAATAATATTGTTAATTCACAATTAAAGAAAGCAGAGTTTTTTTTTGTAATATTCCTCGTTAATGTCAAATTATTTCATATTTGATTGTCTATGTACAAATTGCTGTATTTTTCTTATAAATCCATAACGATTGATTTTCAATGTTAAAACGAATTCAAGAATACAACAATATGGTATGGTATCTTTCGGTTTTGCATCATACTTGATCATTGATAATTAAAAAACGCTTCAAACGCAGAGCCGTGCTATACGAAAAGCTATTATAAACAATTATTCATTTCTTCCTTTTTATCATCGATACAGTAATCATCGTTACGATAGCGCGAGTACCCGTACCTATGCACCAATCATAGCGAGCAGATTTACATTCACAGATACATACGTCATTTTACATATATAGATTCGCAGTGGCGATGAAAAGTTCTAGATTGGAAAATGGAAAAAAATTAACTTAGCCATATTAAAAATAGGATATTTCATAGTATTTATTGCATGTCACTTGGATAAGAAATTATCCATTTTAATAGACTTTTCGTCACAGTGATCAAAGTATTTAAAAATACACTGTTGTATATACAATTCATAAATGCTAAATATCAAATCATATGTCAAATCATAATGCACTCCACGCCGTCCCAAGTCTTGTAATTTATAAAGATATATAACGATTTCCTGGTTTGAAATAAGAAGAAGCAATTATCGATGATCAAGTGTAATCGGGTCTCGATCTGCTAGTCTTCAATTTCTTTTTAAATTATTAAACACAAATTAAAGCATTCGCTGTAGCAATTGTGTAGTATAGCCAACAACTGAAACTCAATACGATTGTAAATATATTGAAAAGAACTTACAATAGGTCTACGTTTGCTCATCTATCATGTTTGTCCTTGTTTTTCTCTATTTTTTCTTCTCTATTCCGTTTTCTCTCTCTCTCTCTCTCTCTCTCTCTAAATAAATAAATAAATAAATAAATAAATAAGTAGACACACGCGAGCGCTCGCGCCCACGCACATATCCATATACTTTCTTATCGAGTAAAATAATAAAAAAAATTAAAGATACGAAAGAATTGAAAATTCTGAATAAAATCGTATTGACGTAGAAGAGTTTTTGACATATTACATACAAGTAGTTGTGTGTAATAATTACATGCATCTTAATGCCATGCTTTAATTAAATATTTAGATAATGCAATGATTTTCCTTTATCGGAATTCGCTGTAATTTTAGTCGTACCAACATAATGTCAAACGCCAATGACCGAGAGCTTCATATATTAAGAAAGAAAATACGTGAAATTGGAGGCATAATTCGTTGTGTATTACTAGTGTATCGAAGTTTTCCTAATATTCTACCGAACTCTAAAGAGAAGGACGAAAAATAAAAATAAAAACGAATTTTATGAGTTGACCGCAGAGTTGGTTAGTAAAAAAGAGAAAAATTTTTACAACAATGGTAGGGAATTAAAAAAAATGCTCTACTGTTGCACAAACTTGATATTTCGCAGAAAAGCTTTCCATTCGTAGATCTCTAGATATTGAAGTACAGGTATTGTTATCGGATATAAAACGATAACATCCTCGTGGCAAGTGTTAGCGCGTTAGAAATAAGGCGTGATTGTCATATCAAAGGCTTGGATCAAGGAAGCGAATCAGTTGGAATAATTTAGCGAACGAGAGTGAAATGCATCGAGTCCAGAATTGCGCGCACTCGGCCGTGGCGATCGAGAAATTTTAAAAACGAAAGAGGAAAGCAGCGGGTTTCTCAAAGGAAGGGCGGTTAGTTGAAATTGGCCTCCCCGGATGAACCTGAAATAGCACCCATTGCATACTGTATTGTACGCTTGTCTGATTTGTGCACAGTTTTCCTGGTTTCCGTCGGCTTCGTATGTACACAAAAGGCGGCTCGCCAGTGGCTTTTGTCGAATACCAAGACGTACGCTACGCGGCCCAAGCGATGGCTATGCTCCAGGGATCCCTCCTAGTCTCCTCCGACCGAGGAGTCATAAGAATCGAATACGCAAAGTCAAAAATGGCCGAGGTGGGCTTAACAAGCCTCTGGATGGAAGTAGGTTTCACTCATATCCAACTCAAAGTTAAGCGATATTAAAGCAAAGCCAAAAGTGGCCTATCTCTCTCCTATGTAACAACAAGCTCTTGTGGCTTTCGTCCCTTCGTCATCTCTACCTGCGCATTAATTGTTTTATTTATTTATTATTCTGTTATAGGCTTCCTTTATTTATCGCTCGTCGCTCGATGTTTGCTTTTGTTTCAACGGACGATTGGCGAGCTTCCGATTGCTCTCGCTTTTATGAAACGCGCGTGTGTACGATAGAGTAGTTGGCAATTTTAGCTCCACTTTTTATATCCTTCAACTTTTTTATCGCCCCTTGCCGACGCGATGGAAATCTGCTTCGCTTGGATGTTCCCGAGATAATTAGCTGCTTAATTCACGTCCCCCCATTCCCCATTTTCTAGGAGTATCCAAGCGAATATCCATTACACCTGGCTTCTCTCCTGTTTTGCTTTATCATTTGCGTCTTAGATCGCTCATTGCTTATTGTTTATCTACTGCGCTGATTTTGTAACTGTACATGTGCTTGAGTTCGTCCGACGCAAGACGCCATTGAGACAGAACAAAAACAAAAAATACTTTGATCCACGCGAACTTTAATACATGCATATGGATATTTGTATTTTTAATGATACAGAGGAGCCTCTGTAACTTTCGTTGATAATTGTAGTTTAGCCGATAAAGATATGAATAAATGAATGAGTACTAGAGTCGGAGAACATTCCCTGTTGATAACTGAAATAAATATTTATTTCGCAAAATATTTATTCATTTCAGTTATATATCTTTCGATTTACATCAAAATAAAATAGCCGACTTCTTTTGTTAAAAAAAAAAAATTTATTTCAGTTATCAACAGGGGCGTCCCGCCACCCGTGATCGCTGCATTTTTTGAAACGACTACTTTTTTTTGTGAGTTTGAAGATGTTTTCAAAAATATTTTTATATATATATATGTGTGTGTGTGTGTGTGTGTGTGTGCGTGCGTGCGTGCGTGCATGCGTGCGTGCGTGCGTGCGTGCGTGCGTGCGTGCGTGCGTGCGTGCGTGCGTGCGTGCGTGCGTGCGTGCGTGCGTGCGTGCGTGCGTGCGTGCGTGCGTGCGTGCGTGCGTGCGTGCGTGCGTGCGCGCGTGTGCGTGTGTGCGTGTATGTGTATTTGTCTTATATTTAAAGTGATTTGTGCATTCTTTTATTATTTTTTATTTTAATTTTACGCTTATAAATAAATGAAGCTTCCGTACTGTCTGTGATAACCAAGATTTCATGTCATTAATATTTTCTTTTCACTTTAATATTTCTTTCGAATTATTATAACATTAATTTAAGCGAATCGTATCATTAATATTTGCTATTGTTGTTCACGACATTTAATTACCTATAATAGAAGAATGAAGAATAAGGACAAAAAGAATTGTTTTTCGTTGTTTGACGAGCCCATATATATATATATATATATATATATAGTTTGCTTAGACGCGAAATTTAAAAGAAAAATGGCAGATGTCTATTTCGTGGAAACTTTTATTATTGTTATTTATTTTCAATGGATACGTATACGGGGCATACGTTCAAATGTAAATTATATTACGTACGAGCATTGGACGTACACGTTTGATTAAAGTAAAATTCAATTTAATCGTCATTTCAAGTTTTCTAATAAACTGCAAGCCAATGTATTATTTCACTTCAATTCTGTTTTTGAACGGGAAATCAATTTTTCATTTTGTTTTCTTTTAGAGAGCACATAAAAACGTGATTTACCATTGAAATTTTTCATTTTTATAGGATTCAAAAATTTGTTCACTACGTAGTGATAAATCACACAGATAACGGACTGTTTTATTTTCTTATATAGTTGCTCTTTGTCAAATTCCTCTCACATTAAAAGGTATGAAAAGTGTACACCTATTATTTACTGCTTGTACAATCGATTAATAAATGTTTATTCCTATTTTATTAGTTCATTAATTTTACTCGTACGCAACATATGAATAATTGTTATTGAATTATAAGTTGTACGTTAACGTAACTTAGCATTTAAAATTACGTGTCCAATAATTTATGTAAATGACCTTATTTGCCAATCATCGTTCGTCAAAATTAAATTGACTTTTGAACATGAATTAAAAAAACCGAGCACGATAATTGCTTCTTTTTCTTCATAAGTTTTTCTCTTTCTCTTTGTTCTTTTTCTTCTTCTTTTTTTTTTTTTTTGCCTTTTTGATTTTGTTTTTATTAAGTATTAAAAAAAAAAAAAAAAAAAAAAAAAAGTTAACGAAAAAAGCCAGTCTCAAATCGCGCTCATTTGAAACTCCAACGAGAAACGATAAAGCACTGGGATCTAAATAAAGCACAGCCAAGTCTTGTATGCAGCGCCAAACAAGCCAAGAGCATAAGAAAAATAAGCTATAAGAGCGAGATAGAAGAGGAAAGAATGTTGTAACGCCTGTGTTTGTTTCTTTGTAGGGATGCAAGGGAGAAGAAAACGGGCAACCTTAAGATCGATATCAACGGGATGTGAGGCTGACGGATCGCGTTATCCACGGACTCGTATCCAGGAGTCCTGCATAGAGCGCCAACGACGAGAGACTGCAGTGCAGCGGGAGAGCGAAGCCGCATTTGCGAGGTCGTCGCAGCCACGGCCAACTTCTAGAGCTCGGGGCACCACGTGAAAGGGCCCATGGGACGTCGACGAGACAAAGCCTTGGGCCTCCAAGCTTTTTATTTTTATCGGATCTCCGTGATGGCGTGGCAGGGAGGATGCAACACTTTTGACTAGACTTTACGTTTTGTCTTTGGCCTTCTTTTTTTCTAACGCCTTTCAAGAGCCTTTGTTAATATGAAAAAGTTTGCGCAGAGCTTGCGTTGTGGCATAGCACCAGTTAATCTAAGGATAGACAATTGTAGCGGGCGACCAGAGGTCCCAGTGTCCTCGTGGATGGCGAATAATACCGACCGGCGGTTACGATATAGTGAGAAGAACTAATGTAACTAATGAAAGTAAGGAAAGTAACGAAAGTAACGAAAGTAACGAAAGTAACGAAAGTAACGAAAATAATGAAAGTAATGAAAGTAACGATAGTAACGATAGTAACGATAGTAACGAAAATAATGAAAGTAATGAAAGTAATGAAAGTAATGAAAGTAATGAAAGTAATGAAGGTAATGAAACTAATGAAAGTAATAAATATATACGACGTACATATATAAATATTATAATGTGAAATGAAAATGAAAGTATGATAATCAGGGTGTGTAACACAATGAAAGTAAAATACAAAGGGACGAAAGTAAACGTTTTAAAGTAAGAAATAAAAATAAAAAAAAAAAAAAATGATGAAACGGGGCCTTCGAGTCGTGCGCACGCGTTGTTTTTACATTTGGGTGGCGCGTGAGGCACATCGTAATGTGAGTAAAAAATGCATGAGTAAGAAACAAAAACGTAATAAATCGTTATGTCGCGAGAGAATGAGCTCGATCGCGATCGAGCCAATTTACTGCGATCTCGCGACCAAAAATTTCGTCGGTCGTAATGAATGTAAAAAGGCACTGTTAAGGTCACGAAGACACACACATATATCACACGCAATTAAACGAATATTACCTTTTATAAGGTCGCGTCGAACTGAGCAAAAGAGACTTGGAGCAACTTGTTCATGAGAGTGAGAGCGTTAATGTCTGCGTAAGCGCGCGAGAGAGAGCGAGGGAATGAGAGAGAGAGAGAGAGAGAGAGAGAGAGAGTGAGAGTGAGAGGGGGGATAAAGGGATAGAGTGAGAGGGAACGCGAGTATAAGAAAGTATTGAATGGAGAGGGAGAGAGAGAGAGAGTGAGAGAGTGAGAGAGAGAGAGAGAGAGAGAGAGAGAGAAATGTAATCTTGCGAAGGAAATATTAGAGAAAGCTGAAAACTACAAAGTGGTTAAATTTTTTACTTTAAAAATTCTTTTGGATTTTCATGGTAGCGAATGTTTGCTCGGCGTCTCGCTTTTTAGACACGAGTACGAGTCAATTTTAATAGCGGCCGATGAGAGTGATTGCATTAGAAAAGCTGCGAGGGAGAAAATGTGGAAATTCGAAGCGATCGTTGATAAAAGGAAGGTCGGCGTCGTAACGCCGCTTAAACTAGTTGGAGAGGCGAACATCAAGCTTAATACCAAAGGTGCCCTAAGAAAAAAAAAAAAAAAAAGTAAAAAGTATTTAACATTTTATTGCGTCTTGTTAAAAGAATAGGGGGGGGGGGGGAAAGAGATAAGAAAAACGTGAAGGCTCATTAAATGTCCTAGCGCATGAGTCGTGGCGCGATACGGGGAGTGGGTAGGGGGCGGTGGGAGGGGAGGGATCAGGGTGGGCTTGTTTAAATGAAAGTAAAGTTAATAATTGAAAATTAATGCGCATTGGCCGATTGGTGGGGTGGGTAATTACGATAGAGATATTATACAAGTAGTGTTGAAATGATCTTGAGAAGCGAGCATAACTGAGTAAGCAAAAGAAGAAAAAAACAATTATGATATTACTATGTAAACGAATGCGAACATATCATAGGCTTAAGTCTTTAGCGAGAATTGTATAAGTGGATGAACTTATTTATCGTACGTATTGTCATGAGCAACTTATGCTAAAAACAAGATAGAACAACAACTAGGTGAAAGTAACCACGATAGAAAAGTGTGTGGATGATTATGTGTACGCCTGCATATGACATGCGTATGCGCGTGAATGCTTGTGTTGAAATTTTCATGCTGTTTTGAGTTTTTACATAGATGACAAAAGATACCGACTAATGTACGATTATAATTTTGACCTTGTTATAAGCAAAATATTTATGAATTTGTCAATTTTACGATTTTTCACGTTCCTATGGGTGTACCTATTCAATGATAATGAAATCGTTTTGCTAAGCGAGTTGGTTCTTCATTTGAGGGGAGACTGATTACTTATATTTAAACGATACACGTAATTATTACAATTAGTTTTCCGTCCCTTATTTGAATGAATATCATGATGGTATAATTTGTAAAAGAGCGACATCATGGACTCCAATGAACAATCAATTAATTAGGAAAATTTTAAAGTAACTTTTAGACTTGAATCTCGGGATTAACTTAACGTTGAAAGGTAGCGTTAAGTCAAATCAGACAATTAAATAATGATGAATAGCCGCGTAGCATTATCATTGTAAAAGTTCGAAGAAGAAGAAGAAGAAGTAAAAGAAGAAGAAGGAGAAGAAGAAGAAGAGAAGAAGCGAGAACGCAAGACAGCATGAAATGTAGAGTTGGTAAGAAATGAATAAAGAACCAAGAAAAGGGCGGGAGGGAAGAGAGCGAGATAATGAGAGCGAGAGTGAGAGTGAGAGTGAGAAGTGAGAAGGGGAGAAAGAAGAACGAGTAGGAAAGAGAGAGAGAGAGAGAGAGAGAGAGAGAGAGAGAGAAAGAGAGACAAACGAAGAGAGGAAAGAAGGAAGGAAGGAAGGAAGTAAGGAAGTAAGGCAGAATGAAAAAATGAAAGAAAGAAAGAAAGAAAGAAAGATCTGTCTCTAATCGCGGCGATCGTCAGGCGAGCCGTTAAGTCCAAAAAGCCCCGTCCAAAGGGACTCGACCTTTTTCCTCGTTTTATTATTTTGTTTTCTTTTGGGCCACAAGGTAGAACTCCCGGGTTCAACGACCGGTCGAAGCCAAACGTGACTATACTCTTCGCGTCTTGGGGTCTCTCGCGCATCCTTTACCGGCCGCGTACGGGCACGTAAGACAAACGTGCAAAGAAAAAAACGAATGGCGTCGGAGAAGGGTACGCGAGTTGATTATTCGGCGCGTCGAGAGCCGAAAAATACAGAGGGAGTTTATTATTTTGTGAGGCCCGGTAGAGGAGTACTCGAGCGGAGTCCTCGCGACTGCTACGAGACGCTTTTTGTTGCCGAGGGAGGAAGGCCGATGCTCGGATCATGATCCCATCGACCTTCTCTTTAGCTGGTCCCACTTAAAGAGCCCAATAATCGTTATCGATCATTCAATGAGAATTTGTAAAATGCGTGTACCAGCACGAGGTAGAAGTGTGTCAGTTACGCGAATTTATTTGAAATTTTCCGGGATTCGGCGGGATGGTTGGCGACGGGAATGGCTATCGGGCCGCACGGGTTGAGGAAAAATTGGATGGGGGCTGGATGGAAGGGGCAGACGAAGAAGAAGAAGAAGAAGCAACGCAGGTC
The DNA here is from genome assembly GCF_000503995.2 of Ceratosolen solmsi marchali. Classification (NCBI taxonomy): domain Eukaryota; kingdom Metazoa; phylum Arthropoda; class Insecta; order Hymenoptera; family Agaonidae; genus Ceratosolen; species Ceratosolen solmsi. Next base: position 2,191,499 of record NW_011948432.1, read on the forward strand.
GCCTCCGTCTTCGACAGCTACACACAAATTTCGTCAAATTTATCTTACGCGTAATTCATAACGGACGTGTATATTACTGTTACTACCGCGGGAAGAAAAAAAAAAAAAGAACAGTTACGGGAATTATTTTCGACTGTACAGAATGGTCAGGCGCAGGTGGGTGGGTTGGAAGCAGGAAGAGGAGAGAAAGGCCGGAGGTAAAAAAGAGAGGAAGAAAAAGTATCGCCGACGGAGCGACGAGTCGCAGGCACGTGTAATCTTACTCGAGTGGTCGAGTCGTGCTCTCACCCTCCCTCTCTACCTTTTCTTCACTCCAGAGTACACGGGCCAAGATGTTTTTTCGAGAACGACCCGGAGAAGTCGAAAGGACGAGTCAGCGAGCATTGCCAAGCGAGTGCTTAGAAGCGCGTGCGTCGCGTTCGGCGAGGAGAAGCAGAATTACGAGGTGGCGGTACGAGCGGCAGGGTGATGTCGGGGGAGCTGGACGGTAAGGGAGGGGACGAAGGGCGAAAATTCCGACGGTCGGTGCGCCGAACGGATTCGATGAAGGCGCGTGAGAAAGTCGCGGGGATCGGGCACCGGGGCTGTCTTTCCAGCGATAAGCCGCACCACTTCCCGCGCTGCCCGCTGTCTACACGTGCTCAGCAGGTATTATCAGGTACGGCTAATTGCGCGTCTCGCTCGATAAGAGCCAACGACGCTCAAGTCGCCGCGACACTTCGAGTCGCTCGGATAAAAATATTTTTCTAGTCCAGTAGAGAGGCGAGAGAGCGAGATAACGCCATTAAACGGAGCCATTCCCGCCCCGTGTAATGAGAGCGCAGCCGAAATGTTCCTAAGCCCGTGTAGTAAACCGAAGTCGCGTAGGTGTCGAAGTTCCTTTTGGTCGCGGAGCCGAGGCCGTGGCGTTGTTGGTACTCCCTTGGCATTCCAGCGGCGTTGGCGTAAGTTTCCCGAGCATTCGAGATGCAGGTGACGCTGGCGAGGGGCGTCGCTCGTGCAGGACAACGGAGACGAGCGAAAAGTTTTCGCGCATCTCAACTCCGCCGAATCCGGAGGTAGGCGAACGCGCCAAAAAGCGAGAGTCGCGGAAAAAGGGGAACGTGAGAACGCGAGCGCGCGCAGCTTCTCTATTTCACGCTCGACCGACCTCCACGGTCTAAATGTTTCCGTCGCCGCTCCACCCCCTCCCCTCCCGCCCTCCCTCCCGTCCGCCATTCCGCTCGCCCCATCCATACTCCCGAGATCTCGCCCTCTTTCTTCCTTCCGATCCGCCACGGCGAACCACGTCACCCCCGACTCTTGCCCCGACCAACCCGCCCCCATCTCACGACAATGCGCGCTTGACCCAACGATCTTTATTCCTATGCGAGTCGACACTACCTACCGTTTCAACCTTCTCCTCCTCCTCCTCCTCCTCCTCCTCCTCCTTCCTCACCCACTCCTCCTCTTCTTATTCGTCTTTTGAGTCGCATTTTACGAACGATGAGTTGCCAACGATTCAGCGGTTATCCGCTCTTAGTCACAAGCACCAATTCTATTGGACCTATTCGCGAGAGTGGCGAGTAATCGTGGTTTTAATCGTCATTTGAATTGCACGTTTCTCCTTGGCTTTGTCTTTCATTGGTAAATTAATCGTCCCCACGTTATTTATGAATAGGTATGATCAAGGTCGAGGATCATTCGTTGCTCGTTCTCTAAGGAAGAGTACAAATTCAATTTATTTCCCTAACGCGACGTTAATTTGTTCGCGCACCGCTCGCGTTTTGGAAAACAGATACTTTAATTTATGTATATGGAGGTTATACGAATCGTCCTACTTGCAAAGAAGGGATATATTATTTACGATAATAAATTAATAATGTCCGATTGTTGGACTAGACATATTAACCATCCTCACGTGGAAAGCTAGTGAAATTCAAAATTATGGTCAATAGCCCAAGTCCCCTCCGCATTTTATCGCTACGTTAGTTAATTCGCGCGATTCCGCGATTCCGCGTTCCGCATATTGTAGCGTTCCTTCGGATGGCAATAAGCGGCGATCGGTGAGCGCGGAGAGAGAAAGAGAGTGAGAAAGAGAGAGAGAGAGAGAGAGAGAGAGAGAGAGAGAGAGAGAGACAGGCAGGCAGAGGGATAGCGACGAACAAACATGTGAGGATAAAATATAAGCACACAATGTTGCGAAAGTAATAAATGACGAGAATGCGTAATAATGATAATGATGTGGCGCTCGTCGGAGTCGTATATTTATTTAAGACGCGCGGTGAAATGGACAAGCGGTGGTGTAGGTTGAATTTAAAGTGCTTTAAAAATGAACTAACTCATATCAGTAGGCTTAGTTAACGCTATTATAAGTCAATATATTATTATTATTGAAAAATACAAGTATATAGAGGTAAATTATAAAGAATAATTTAGAGCGGTTATTCGCGCGTAAGTTTTACTATGAATATAGAGGTTATTTACACGATACGTTTCTTTTTTCGTACCTGATTGCGTTTACATTGTGCGCGTTACATTATGCGTACTCGTCTACATACTCGTAATATTATATGATATATTATTGTATGTGTATCACTTATATGATGTTTCGTTATATATTATTATAATTTTTAAGGGATAGCGCGAGGAGCAAAAGCATAAAAATAAATAGAATATCTGGACGTCGAACTGAGCATATGAGTTTTAAACATGTACAACTACCGTCTTTATTTATTTTAATTTTAAGCATAATTCGTAGATTATAATTCGTATTCGTTGTAAAAGCAATTTATTTATTAGCGAATGCATTTGAAGTCCGGTGTACGAAATCACGATGAAATTATTGTTGCACTAACGGAAATATCGGACTAAATTTTGCAAAAGTCCGGCAAACAATGACTCATTTCGACGTACATACCACTGCAAATGTAATGTTTGTATAAATTTTATTTATTCGTCTTGAATGAAAACACGAGTAATAAAGATCGATGTACACTTGCATATGATCATGAAAAACATACGCAATCTCGAAAAGAGTAAGGCGTGGCAAATGCTGTCCAGCCCAATCTCTTTCCATGGTCCACACTATTGTATTCCTTCTTAAAAAGAAAAAAAAAAAATAATAAATAAATAAATAAATAAATAAATAAATAAAAAATATTAAATAAAAAAATTAAAAAACAAAACAAAAATAATTGAATAAAATGAAAAAAACGAAGCAATGTAAACGTAATCGTCATAGATGAAAGTATAATAGAATATAAGCTGTGTCGCATAACAGGTTAAAAAGAAAAGAGTATAGAGTAAAAAGCAGAGAAACAAGAACTCTACTCATCATATAGTACGTGTGTACACGCTGAACATACAGACGCGCGCGCGCGCACGCCCATAATACAAACAACACAAGCAACACTCACGCATATACCAAGCAAACAACCGTACCACTCGCTGGCATGCATGCAGATATACATAAATATGAACTTGCGTACATATTTACAAGCGCGCGCGCGCGCGCGCGCACACACACACACAAACACAAACACAAACACACACAGAGAGAGAGAGAGAGAGAGAGAGAGAGAGAGAGAGAGAGAGAGAGAGAGAAACAACGACAAGAGCGCGCATATGTATGAAATCAACCAGATCAAGGTTTACATGTCAATCAGCTATTTTATAACGTGTCAATCTAGGAATACCTAACATCAATGGAGCCCCGTTTCTTTTTTTCTCACAGGTTTGTCTGCTGCACTCGCGGATACATCGCTAAAGTTTGAGAAATCGAACACGCCGTGCGTACGTTTGTTACACATGCATGTCCTCTCGAGCGTATATTCGGATGCTCTAATTAATTTGCCGATGACATTCCTCAAAAGGATTTTTAATGAAATAATGCCAAGAGCTATAAAGCAGAAAGTCACTCGAAAAAGCACTTGAAAGCTCTGAGCGAGTAACATTCGATCCTACGCTCGCAGATGGTTTGTTCGTGTACACCCATGAATTTTCAGTCATAAAAAACATAAAATAAAAATGAACATGGAAACACATAATGCATATATGCCCACAAACGCGAGCGCGATATATGATAGGACGAGGGTGCCTGTGCATGTTTGAGTGCCGAGCTTAAGAGATAATTAAGAAAGTAACGCAATGAAAGTATAGTATCAATTGTAAAGATATATTCATATTGCGAAGAGTGCGAGCCCTTTTTTATAGTTCTTTTTTTTTAATTTTTTTTTTATAATTTTTTTTAATTTTTTTTTTATGAAGTCTGGTGCGTATTTAAGGAAACCGATGATGAGAGTTTAGGATGATAATCGTCAGTCGTCGGGAGAGAATTTTTATGCGGGAATCACCAAAGATGTCGATCCAAAGACGTATTGAGCCGAAAAGAAAAGACGAGAAAATAAAAAAAAAATAATAAAAAAAATAAGTAAATAAGAGAAATTAAATAAAAGATTAAATAAAAAGCATAATTAAAAGAATATGAAGGAGAAGCAGGATCAATGTGAAATGAAAGCAGTGGGACAAAATAGAAGAGACGAGTCTCAATGTCACGACGATGATACACTGTATGGATAATATCGCCAGTTGTGAAAAAGACGATTTTATTATTTTAAGGATTACGAGTTTGAAATTTTCGTTGCGATATTGCATAGCTTAAGTCAATGGCATTGTTTGAGAGGAATAGGAGAAAGAATGAAAGTGCCGCGATGAATTCGTCGTGCCGATGTGATAAAGTCAATCATAATGGAAAAGTGTAAGTTGGCGATTTGGGAAATTTCCGAGGCGCTTATTCCCGATGAATCTTTCACAAACGCAGACCTTTCTATAAATTCCTTTATGAATGCGTTTGCAACGTGAATTAAAAATCACTGTAATTGATGATAGATAGTATTCATACATATCATTGTAATGGGAAATTTTTTAACCGAAGCTTGGGCAATAAGCATTGCATGAGCAGTTGATTTGTCGTCTATCGAACGAAACATTATGAAGTAAGTAATGCAAAGTGTCAATTTAACGAAACTTATTGTATTTTATAAATAAGAGCCTCGAAAATGGACGAGAAATCCACGTTATTAGATTTTTGATTCGTTAAATATTTAGATAAAATGACTCTATTAGAAAAATTGAATTGAATTAATAAAAGGAAGTGCGAACGGCTGCTCGCTACTCCTTGAATACGTATGGGAGCAGCCGGAGGCGATAAATTTTCAAAGATTAAGTAATTAATGCAAACGACGAGGAGCGTTTTAATCGACTGTTAATTAGTGAACTTACGTGCAACATGTTAAGAGTCGGCGTTCAAAACGCCGAGCCGCGCACCATTTCCGATGTTTAACGACGAAAGTAAATTAAATCAGATTTTAAATTTAACCGTTGATCTCGATCGAGCCGCAAGCTAAGGAATGATGGATCCCTATGGGCGAAGGCTTTCGTGGCTCGCTTAACTCGCTCGCGTTGCCGCTTGCACGCGCATCGACCCTATTGGGGAGGGGGAGGGGGATTGGTGGGGGGTAGAGGTTCCGTGGGTGTGCGTCGACGGGGGAGTGGAATAAATAACCTGAGAGCAGGTCGCGCTGCACTAGGGCGACTCTCGAATCGCTCGATTTTATCCTGGAAAGGGGCTGGGCTTCGATCCGCTCGCGAGTGGATCGATTGGTAGCAGCGGGATAATTGGTGACTTCGTAGTCTGCTTACATTGTAAATGTCGGACTAACAATAATAATGTATAAAATCAGGAGTACGTATTATTTCGATCGATCGCCGGTTTCCTATATTATGCATTCGTGTGCTTTCGTGTACATTCGTGTCCCGCAATGGCTTTTCCAATAATTAGATGTTCGCATTCCCGAGAAAGCGTTTCGTTCTATCATCTAACGTTAAAACTTCAGGTGGAAACTGACGAAATTTTACGTTGAACATTATAATGACTTGCAATCGTCGCGTACAGCCAGAATCGAAGACAAAGGAATTATTAAGGAGAGAACAAAAATAAGTAGAAAAGAAAAACAACAAAGAAACAAAAACAAACATCGTAAAATATTTGAGAGAGTCGTTAAAATATGAATCTTAATAATAATATTAATAATAATTATTATAACAATAATAATAATAATAATAGTAATAATAATAATAATATTAATAATAATAATAATAATAATAGTAATAATAATAATAATAATAATAGTAATCATAGTAATAACAGTAATAATAGTAATAACAGTAATAACAGTAATAATAGTAATATTAGTAATAATAGTAATAATAATAATACTAATAATAATAATAATAATAGTAATAATAATAATAATAATAATAATAATAATAATAATAATAATAATAATAATGTTGTCGTAAATGCCGGCGAAGTTACACTGCATGAAATTGTGGGAGTGAACTTTTTCGGGATTACTTTGGTAAAGGCGTCGAGTTTTTTCAAGAGAATAAATACGCGGGAGGGCAGAAAAGTGCACATGGAAAATGAAGCGAAAGATAAGAAAATTAAACAATAATAAAAAAAATTAATAAAGAAAGGGGCTTGTAAAAGTAATAAGTATAGTTACAGCTTTCTGTGTGAGGTTATTGTGATACTTAAGAATAAAAAAAAAAAACAGTTATGCAGTAGCATAATGTCGGCGTCGCAATGACGCCTTAGGTCATGAATATTTACATAGAATAACTATTCGATTATATATGAATAAACGATGAAATATTTATTAATGTCGTAAGTGAAGAGAAAAGGTCGAAATAGCGGGTGATAGGATCGGGAAGACGGGGATCGAAGCTGCGGGACAACCACTGCGAGGACCGTGCGCGATAGATCGGTGAATCGAACGCGGTCCGGTTCGAAGTTCCGATTTCCCTAACTCGCTTCGCTCCATTGATCGATCGGTCGATCAATTGCCCTAAGCAGTGGACCATCATTGGACCATGCAAGGATCGTTCCTCCAGCGCACGAGGGGGAGGGGGCGGAGGCGGAGGTGCCCTCCTCGTTCGATAGCGCAACGACCTCCATCCAAAAACAAGTTAAGACGACATTTTCGTTTGCGTGCGATGACCATCGGGGCAAGTAGAGCTTGTCGCGACGAGGGAATGATTCTTCCGGACCGGGAGAGGCTGTTCTCGAGATCGCGAGGAGAAGCTCACCTGAAAAAAAATAGTAAGCCGCGAATAGGAAAGCCCATAGGGGCCTAGCTGAGCAGCGATGCGAGATAATAATAGATATGAATGAATAAAGAAAGAAAAGTGGAAGATACAAAACACAAAAACAAAAACAAAAATAAATACAAAACCAAAAAAAAAAAAAAAATCAAATAAATAAATAAAAAAATACAAAGAAAGCGAATAAATAAATACGTTGAAGAGACAATCCGTGGCTTCGTCGATGACGTGGGCGCTTTGAATCTGCCGGAGTAACGTTTTTGGTTGTCGAGGATTCGCGCACTAGTAACCTGGGGTTCCTCGTCGGGGGCGCGTGGTCGTGGTGATGTTGTGAGAGTCGGCCGAGCACGGCCAGGAAGCCGAGGGTTAGGGGGAGAGCAAAAGGAAACAGTGGCCCTGGGATTGGTTGGATCGATCGCGCGCGACGATGGGAGCTAACGATGCCCATAATCGAGCTCAATTAGCACGAAGGTTGATGAAGTGCGCGGAGAGAAGAGAGATGAGCGCGACGCGAAGCAACCGAGGAAGAGAGTGTAGGTAAAAAAAAAAAAAAATACATAAATCCGTCCATAAGCGTGGCCCGCGCGCGACGTGCGCAAGTATCGCCGACGGGGCGCGGGCGACGCGCCGCACAATTACGTGCATATTAATCATTGGGACTACAAAAACATATCATCGTAATGCTGTAATGAACTACGATTATTAATTAGCAAACAATTACAATTATATTATAATGATTATTATTATATACTTCTTACGACTATGACGATATATATTATATATAATATATTACGAATTATTTACTACTGAAAAAAGGAAAAAAAATGAATCGAGAGAGAGAGAGAGAGAGAGAGAGAGAGAGAGAGATTGTGTGCGTGTGTGCGCGTGTGCGCGTGTGTATGTGTGTGTGTGAAGAACAGAAATTGTAAAAGACAGAGAAAGTGTGTGTGTGTGTGTGTGTGTGGTTTGTGTGAAGGAGAGGGGGTGAGGGGGTTGTATCTGAGAACGAATAGTGATTGGTTTGATAAGAGGGTGTGAAGCGCATGGATAAAAGAAATAAAAATTGTCCGTAAGAACTTGTATTATGGGTGCACAGGATATGCAATATTAATGAGAGAGTGAGAAAGAGAAAGAGAAAGAGAGTGAGAGAGAGAGAGAGAGAGAGAGAGAGAGAGAATCGAAAAAATATAAAGAATGAAAGAATGATCTAAGCAATAAGATATATTCTATTTAAATTAACGCCCCGTGTAAACGTCGACTCGAGTGCATAATTGCAAAGCATATATATATTATATATATTATATATTTAAAGAATTATAAGCTGCGATGCATTCATTGTAATACATACATATTAATACATGTGTGTGTGTGTGTCTGGGCAAGGATTAGCTTACTATTGATTAATTAATTAATAAATTAATTATTATAATTATTATGATTATTATTAATTACATAAATTACATATTCGCAATGATGACGATCTAGAAGTGGTATATAAATATTAATAATAAAATGTGTGTATGAGCATGTGTGCATGCGCGTGCCAATGCGTGTGTGCATTGATACGTATTAACGCGCGACCGCGCGCACGCACACACGCAGTTATGACTACGATATAATCGATTAACTTCTTCGTCATCATCGACAACAGAGAATAGTGTTAATGTTATATGGATAAACAACTTATGTAAATTTAAGATTTCATTGGTGAACGACATCAGTATAATAGTGATTATTATTATTATTATCATTACGACTACTACTACTACTACTACAAATATTATCATCATCATTATTATTATTATTATTATTATTATTATTATTATTATTATTATTATTATTATTATTATTATTATTATTATTATTATTATTATTATTACTATTACTATTATCATTAAATTTATTACGATTATTAGCAATATTATTATTATCATCATCATCTCACATCATCATTATTATAATTTGTATTTTTATTCTTTCTGACAATTACTCATATAATTATCATTTTATGTAATTATACGAATGAGTTAGTATACTTTAATTGTATTAATTATGAGTATTCCATCAATTGGTTATGCCTACTATAGACGCGTTTATTATTATTATCATTATTATGAATATTATTTTGATTGTGGTTATTATGATTATAGATTCACTTTAAAGTGATAAATGTATTAAGTAAGAGAATTACCAATGTCGGAGTATTTCTTTGGGTTTTAAGCAAAATTTTGGCAGTAATAAAATAACAGTTAAAAATACAACATTTTGTTCAATTTTTGTTGTTATTTTCATCATTTTCAATCCCAATATTTAAAGTAAAATTTTTGAAACTTTTGTTTAAATTATGTTTAAATACCATTTGCAATTATAAACAGCAGTTCTTAAATAATTATTTCGTATCGATTGAAATTAATAATTTTAATAGTAGCATTTAGTCTGTAAAGTTGCATATAATAAGACAATCAATAACAAATATGTAAGTGAAAACAAAAAAAAAACAAAAAAAAAAAAACAAAAAAATTAATTATTCAGTAAGTACATCTTTTAAATGGCAGTTTATATAATATGATTTTTATATAGTTTTACCGAATTCATCAATTAATTGCATCTGCTAGTTATTCTGAGATAATTGTAAAATAAAATTTCATACTATACAAATAAAATCTAACTTACAATTTGTATGTCTAATTGTGGCAATAATTGTCGTAAATATTAATAATATTTATTATTCCTATTTCCAAATTTATGTTATATAAATAGTAAATAAATACAATAAATGCCGCAATTAAGTGACCTATTTCATAACAAACGAATAAAGATGTTATTATTCATCGAATCTTCTTGAAATTAATAAATGATAAATTAAATAATTTCGTAAATTTTATTATTTCATTTAAGTAAATTCAATTACTCTAATGGTTTTTCAACATTTTCTTTTATATTATACTTTCTTGAACTTTATCGTTGATTGAACCTTTACTTCGACATATTACGAGCTCCAATTTTGTTCGTTAATTTGAATCGAAATTCAATTATTCCAAGAAACGTAATACATAATTCGAATATTCAATTACTATCGTTTGAATGAAAAAAGAAAAAGAAAAAACGAATAAAAATTGAAATACATTATTAAGATGGAGATGAAAGACATATCAATTAATTGGATGTTTAAAACATAGGGCATATTTTTTACTTTATACAAGTGAATTCTAAACATTGCAAATATTATTTTTTCATTTTTGTTTGTGCGTATAAAAGTATCGATTGTAGCTTGTATCACCTATTTTAGCAAAAATTTCTAAAACTCAAAAAAAAATCAAAAATAAAATAAAAAAAAATATATATATATATATATATATAACGTATATACACATGTTCGTATGTCAATCGTAAATATACGATTTGGAATTTATCGGAATACTATATCCACGATCGCATTTCACAATCAGATTATCGGTATATTGAATCATCTTTTGGATTTGCCATAAAGCCATTCGCCATAAACCAACCCGAGTTGGAAATATTTCAATTGAAAATAATCTTAGGCATAAATTAGAAATGAGGCATTTGTCGATGATAAATTCACCTGATCGTGACGCGGCCATCTGGCGGTGAATGAACCCGAAACGCGAAAATGGAATAAATTTAATGGCGGCAAAATATTAATTATTATAGATAAAATAAGGTTAAATTTTGAATTAGTATCTCGCGAATTCGTTAGCGGATAGGGTAAAACTACTTTTGAAAATGATGCAAAAGGAGGAAAACGATAGTGATGAAAATAGCTGTGTTTTCGAACGACAAACGGCCGAATATTCCGACCAAACGAGCCAATTTTCAAGCGAAAACGATAATTACACGAAACAATTTGCACGATTATATTTAAAACGAATCGAAGAATTATCCTCGATACTTAAAAAGAAACTTCTAGCAAAATGGGGTACGTATTTTCATTACAATTGAAATAAATCCAATGATAAGCAACTTCTTATTCATGATAATGGAGATAATAAATTAATAATGAAATATTTTTAACATTAAGGGTCGGATGCTAATTTAATTCCGTTATCAGAACTTGGAGATCAAAATGGAAGACGTTGTGCTATTATAGGTACTTTATACAAATATCAAAAATATAAGCCCTCAATTTTACAAGATCTTAGTGATAAATGCCAATTATCGGCCCCTGAAGTAAAGGAAGATTATTGCTCCGAAGATGACCAACTATTTCTAGAAGATCAAACATCACGTATTAAATTAACAGGATCCCAAGTAAATGTTAGAGAGTCCGTTACTGGTGTAGTTTGTGCTGTAATTGGCACGGAAAATAAGAAAAGTACCTTCGAAGTGAGCATATACTGTTTTTTATACTACTTTTAACATTGTACGACTATTAATTAATACTATTAATTAATATCAATTATAATAATCATATTTTAAACATTAGGTTGAAGATTGGTGCTTTTGCGGTTGTCCTATTCAATCATCAGTTTCATCAAATTCCACATCTTCGGGAAAATTAGTTTTTATATCGGGTCTAGAATTTGCATCCAATCCACCAAACAGTGCTTTATCTTTATTTATCGACTGGCTCGGAGGATTATTAGGAAATGAGAAAGTTCAAAGGGATCAAGCATCCGTTGTTCGGCTTGTAATAGCAGGTAATAGTATAAAAAATTTTTCGCATCATCATGCCAGTACAGGACATGCCAGTGGAAAAGCAGAAGATACAGCGACTGCGGAGGAAGTATCGAACGGAGTAAAAAGATTTGATAAATTTCTTGAAACTGTTGGCATCAATTGTTATATAACTGTCTTGCCAGGTGAATTTGATATTACTGCACTAATGATGCCACAAAGAGCAATGCAACCAGGATTGTTTCCTGGTGCTAGAAAGTATGGGAATTTTCATTTCAATAAAACAAAAATTAATCTTCTCATTAATTAATTGCATTAATTGTAATTGTATTTGAATGTTAGATTGAACACTGTGAGTGGAGTTACTAATCCGTGGATAGGCAAAGTTTCTAATAGGATTATTACTGGAACCAGTGGTCAGCCTATTCAGAATATTCAAAAAGTTTGCGGTAAAGACACTTTGGAGCCAATCGAATGGTTAGAGAGATCTCTAGAATGGAGACATTTGTGTCCGACAGCACCAGATACTGTACCATGCCTGCCATTTTATAAAAGCGATCCTTTTATTTTAAAAGAATGTCCTGATATTTATTTTTCTGGCAATATGGAAAAGTTTCAGACAAGATTATATGAAGGTTCCATTAATATAATACTTATTAATTTTTCTAATTACGATGAGAAGCAAAAATAATTTTTGTTTTAAAAAAACAATGTTTTCTTTTTTAGGTAAAGAAGGTCAAAAAGTATGTCTCTTATGTATTCCAAAATTTTCAGCTACTCAAACTGCAGTAGTCGTTGACCTAGAAACTTTAGATGCTAGACCTATTTCATTTGGATTTCATTAAAATATTTTTAGTACTTCTTTGTAATATTTAATTCGCATAATTATGATATATTTATATGTATTTTTAATAAAAAAAATTTTTAAACTAAAATATAATTATTGTAAAAATTAATGTATTTTTTTTTATTCCTAAGTAAAATTTATTTGAATATATATTTAATAAATTTGTTTAACAATGTAAAAATCATTATTACCAAAATTTGTATTGAATATGAAAGTTCAAGAGAATTTCGTTATACTATGCTATTAGAATTCTAGTGACAAATAGGACAAATATTTAATAAACAGATTCAAATTAGAAGAATTCATATTAAGATCTAAACGCTTGTTTATCAACATTTCATGGATACATAACTTTTATAAATAAAAGTAAATAGTCGTACGTTACTTATAAACGATAAATATACTATTTATTAAAATTAAAGATTTTTTTTCAGAAAAATGAAATTTTACAATGTGAATCACATACTGTAATACATATTGACCATTGGATTTTCATTATTTACGTATATAATGTTACCGTTCTTCATTCACAAGACAAAGACATTGTCGATCTGGAAGTTAATACTTATTTTATTATTATCATTAAGGATATTTATAATTGAAACTCCTAATAATTAATATGCCCTTACAATCATTTACCTAAACAATCTTTAGAAATCTTTATTACATGATAGTTTTATTACTTAAAGAATAAATAAGTGGAACAATTTTTTTTTTTATATTTAAAAATTAAAGAATTGATGTAGAGTAAACTTTGTATAGTATTAATAACTAATTTTGGTAAAATAAATTAATAAGCAAATTTTACATTTCCCATATGACTCTTAGAACAATGATACTTAAATATTAATTTTTCAGTTTATTCGCCAACATTTTGAAAATATATACATATAAATTTTTTTATCTTCAATTCAAAATTAATATAAATATTTCGATTATTATTCATTTATTACTCAACTGTCTGATAACTATACATTTAAACAGAATAATTTTGCTTTTTTTTTTTGCCAATTTATAAGTAAATATAATGTTTAAAGTACCACTGTAATACTCACCAAACACTCTCCACGATATAAAAATCCATCATTGGAAGTTATCAGTGAGTGGGGTACATTTATATTGGAATCAATGAAGCAGTTTTATTTACTGGCACTTAGTGAAAATAATTAATGAAAATAAATGATTTATATGTAAATTATATAAATGAATGTTAATAGAAAATAATCGATTATCTTTAATTATTGAAATATCATAGGTTTTTTTTTTTTTTCTTTTTCTTTAATGTTGCAATGTTTAATAATATAATTTTATTGTATATATTTCAAAGTATATTTAATGTATTTTTAAAATTTTCAATTTTGTCTACATAAAGAATTCTATATACACTACTTAGTTGATGGATGTTATGGGTATTGTGATTGAAAATAAAAACATGTTATATTTTATCAAATACATGTTATCGGTTTATTCAGGAAGTCCTGAATTTAATATATGCCATATCAGAAAAGCTGATACGCATGAAAAAACTTATAAAAATCTTATAAGCTTACGTAATAAATGATAAACATTTTTAACTGCTTTAACTTCTTGAAACCTCTTTCCGTCGAAAGAGGCAAGATACTTAATAAAATAACATACCTAATACAAAGACGTTATTTTTAATTGTAAAAGTTTCGAACGTCATTAAAAAGTTGTTTTATTTTGATTTAAGATCAATGATGATTGAAAATGTTTTTATAAGAGGTAACAAACAACACGTTTACCGACAATAAATGCACTTTGGTGTATTATCTGGCACTTATGCAGCCATTTTCTCAAAGACACAATTCAGTGATTTGTATTTTATCCTCGAAATCAGTCTCAATTCCGCACAATCATAAGCGAGCTTCCATTCCATTTAAAATTTCTTAATTTTTATGTACAATTTTTAGAGGTCCTATATCGCTGTTTCATAACATCCTTGGACTCTATATATAAAGTTAAGCAAAATCTCGCTATGTGCTGGAAGACTAGATTAAGAGCTGTGAAACTATTTGAAATTACTAAAATTTAATTAGTTTTAACACTTAATGCCCTTAAATTAAAAATACATTACATTGGCACCTGGTTTTTATCGAGCTTCGTTTAAGCAAATTTATGTTTATATGGCGGATAATGGAATTGCGTTATAAAACTCTTTTAAAATCGTAAATAGTTAGCTTGTTTTGTGTGTGTGTGTGTTTTTTTTTTTTTTTTTTTTTTTTTTTTTTAACATTTTTAACATTAAGAAAATTATCCATGTGATTTTAATGTACAATTTGCAAAGTTTTGGCGAAAATGATCATAAGTTAGGATCAAATTCATGATATCCTTCAGCTCCAGTGAAAATAACGTCTACCCAAACTCGCATAGCTTCTGCACTGGGAGCCATGAAATGATAAGGTCTTGTCG
The DNA here is from genome assembly GCF_000503995.2 of Ceratosolen solmsi marchali. Lineage (NCBI taxonomy): Eukaryota > Metazoa > Arthropoda > Insecta > Hymenoptera > Agaonidae > Ceratosolen > Ceratosolen solmsi. The sequence continues at coordinate 2,206,560 of NW_011948432.1, forward strand.
TTGTCTTGACGATAAATGTTAACGATGGTTGGGGTGATTTAACGGCATTCATGTGATCTATGTAAACTTCTTCGATTGACTGAAAACATAATTTAATTCTTTTCTTATAATCTAAGATATTTATGGATTTACTATTTATTTTAAGTTTATGCTTGAATAAATTTTAAGTAGGTCGAACTCGTGGTCAAATGACATTATAAATACTTCCGCCATTTGTCAATTAAAACATCAAGTATAATATAAATAATAATTTAATGTAACTATCGTTACAATTCTAATTTAATAGATTTAATAAGCATTTACCTGGAAGTATATAACGCCTCGTGGCTTTCTTGAATTATTGTCGCTAAAATACGTAAGCGTTTTACGCTTTCTGTCAAAAACAAACCATCGCTTGTTCCAGTGGTGAAATTTTTTACTCATTTTAGAAAGATATCCGCCACAACTCGTTGTATCCACAGTGACGTCATGAATTAAAGGTAATTGATGACCTGCTGTTTCGATATGATGCCGTAAGTCCAGAGACTCCGATTTTATTGGCAAGTACCTTGTTAAAGGCCTCTGAAAAATAATTGTTTCCAATTACTTTGAGATATAAAAACTTCAGCCTTTTAATATATATTTAAATGAATATTAGGTACAATTAATTGATTTTCTATAATTACTGATAAATAAAGTCGTTAACATAAAGTACGTTGATACTTAATATTATATTATATTTATCCATATATATATTTACATATATATGGAATCAATAGTCAATGCAATTGACAAGCTATGGTGTTTAAGTATACGTGAGTTAATTTATATTTTATAAAGGTAATTATAGTTTTTCCTAATTATGTCTTAACGTATAATTTATTTATACATATATACATATACATATACATATACATATACATATACATATACATATACATATACATATACATATACATATACATATACATATATATATATATATATACATATATATGTTAAATACTAATGATCGTCTAATTTATTTAATTCTTAAATTAAATGTACTTAGTCAAAGGAAAGCATTTATATTGCTTGTTGCTGTTTTTTTATTATTATTAATTATGTATTTTTAGACAGCAATATTTTATATTCAATTAACGGTACATCAAAGCTATTATAATTTTCTAATTAAGTTATACTATATTTTACTCTCTTTTATTCAGGTGGTATTTTCATTTTTTAACATGCTTCTTTTATATCAAAATATTATTTATCATCTTTATCATATATATTGGTTGTTGTTTTTTTTTTGTTTTTTTTTTTTTATTTTGTGAAGAGTTAATTAAAGTATTTCTCATAAATACGTATTCGTTGAAGAAAAATTTCTTGAAATTTCCTGATCTAAAAGCTTTTATTTTATGAAGCACGAGCCAAGATATAAATAACATCTCAATAAATATGTATCAAAAATAATTACCGTTACAATGTCATCTAATATAGTATAAAAAAATTTATAATTATCTAAAAACTTTAACAGTCTCTTAATTACTGCCGATACATATTAAGATACGGTTTGAATAATAAATATAAATATAATTTGCACCTCCTTGATCGATTAAAGATCTTACAAAAGATCTCCTACTATTTTATCAAGCAACTTTTTCAATATACCTGCAATTTTGGCTTATCCCGGTGTTTAACTTGCAAGGAACCCAGGGAGTCTAGCTCACTGGAAGTTTGAGAAAGAGGTCGACTTCCACTGTCATCGGCAATTCCACTTCCATTCCCATTGAATCTCTCCGTCTCCATGGACGTCGGCCTGCCGTCTCTTACCTACATAATAAAGTGACGCAAGGGCGCATTACTAAGTGAAACGGACCTAGGAAATTCCACTCGAACATTTAAAATTGCCGATCCACTTAAGTAATATAATAATATATATCTTAGATCTTATAAGTTACGTAAAGCCACACATGAATATTGTCGTAAAATTAATATTTGCACTTTTGTTTAACATTTAGACATTTGTACTTTAACATTTTCGTCGATGTTTATATTTATTTGGAAGCATTTTGAATTTATGATATTCTAAAATATCAGGAGAGTCGGACAGTTTTAATATTTTTTTTTTTCATTTTACTTTAATTAAATTTAAAAGGAAAGGCAGGAAGTTAAATTGCGTTCGTTCATTTAATTAATTTTTGTCCAATTAAGGTAACGATATTATTTAATTAGGCTACGCGAGCTATGGTCTTAATATTAGTTTTTAAATAATATTTTTCAAGTTTGTCGCAGTAATAACGGCTAAATACATAGTTTATCTCTACTTGTATATTTAAGGAAGGTAAAGCGAAAAGTTTTCAATTCATCAAGGTTAAATTATTGCGAGCTAATAAAATCGATTACTTTATACAATTAAAAAAGTTCAAATAGTCAACATCAAGATTAAATATAATCCGCCCTTTCAATTATTTCTCATGTATCGTGTGGAGCAACATTTTTTTGCAAGCCTTACTCTTTTATCCCATTGAAAGTGCATATAGTAAGTGTACAATCAATTAAGAAAATTAAATATGTGAAATAATAATCTTGTGATTTTTTATAATATTTTCTCCAAATTTTTTTTGCAAATTAATTACAAAGTCCAGTAAAATTTACCGCGAAGTTTTAATAAATTTATATCCTTTATATTTATCATTGTGCTGAAAAATATGATAGAAGTATCAAACGTGCAATTAATTGTCCCCTTATTCTAGTCCAACAAGCCTTAAAAATATAACGAACAAACAAACAAATAAACATATAAACTTTTAGTAAGCCTCTTGTAATATCGAAGGGCCCAAGTTAATGGCGTAAAATTATCATTACCGAGATTTTATTCTATCGCTTGCACTTATCGAGCCGAGCGAATGAGTCCCGACTCGATTATGTAAAATAAAAGAGGAGAGATACTTACATTATCAGTCTGTAGTAGTGTGTAGGAATTGCCTGACGGGCCCGGACTGGGTGTTGTAAATTCCGAAAGTTTACCGGGCGATAATTTTTCATTGGTGCCATTATCCGCGCCGTCGCTGCTTCCGCTTCCACTGTAAAAAATACAAAATCAATATCAAACTCTATTCGCATGTCTTACAAAAAAAAAAATTCACAAACGTATTCCAATCTCAACTTGGCCAATAACATCATTTTATATCCGTTAGTTGTTGTTGTTGTTGTTGTTGTTGTTGTTGTTGTTTTAGATTAAAAACTTAAACGGAATTCATGAATTGTAATGAACTGCAGCATTTATCTTTCATTTTACGAAGTTCGGAAATAAATGCAATAAAACTGTCTTTTCGTTTGTGAGATTAATAGAGCTATTTATTATAAGTGGAAGGGAGTTGCATTAAATTAGTGCGATATTGTCGTTAAAATTAAATGGACCGCGTAATAATGCGCAGATAAGTATAAATAAAGAATTATTAATAAATGTATACTTAATGATATATTTATTAACTTTATTATCCAATGGATTAGCGAGATGTGGCAAATTCGCACGTTACAAATGCTAACGTCGCTGTCTTATCGCTATCTTTTTTTTTTTAGCCTTTCCACTTTTGTGAATATCATGAGCATTTGAAATACGTTATTGACAAAATTACCTTAAAAATATCCAATTTACTCATTATTGATATAATGAAACGATAAAAAGATAGGCATCCTCTCTAAATATTTTATCTATTACGAATCTCCGCACTCTATCGCTGGTTAGATAATGGCAGGGTCAGTTTTTCGCGTATGACAAGAGATAATTCATTTATAAATGTGACGTGTCTAATGGGAGTCATTCCCAGTGGTACCCATCCATCATCTATCCAAGCTAATTCACGTCTGACTATGATCCATGTGCGACATTAAAGATGACATGCATCTGTCCCTTCTCCCCTGCCTCACGCCGACCAATAATAATTCTATTCTTATTGGATATTCATTAGGGACGAGAGGGAACATGTGCTTGTTCTTGAATCACATTAAAGACTTGTGCCAACTGGAATCCGGTGATCCTTTGGAATAATATTTGCATGCGCGACGCCGATAGATGCGTTTTCGTCGTCGGTCGAATAATCGCTTCGTCGATATTCTTTAACAGTCTCTCTCTCTCTCTCTCTCTCTCTCTCTCTCTCTCTCTCTCTCTCTCTCTCTCAGTCTAAGTTACTTATTCATCGGGATGAGATAACATCGTAAAAGATCGGACGTTGTCATCTCGGCGGCGGGCCGGTTGCTATCGTCTACGATAGGTGACGAGAGAAACCAGGTCGTTGAAAAATATGGATAGCTTCTTTTCTCTCTTGCACTTCTCTAACTAATTCACAAGTTGGTATATTAGACTTCATTTCTTTCCCTCCAGCTATCAATGATCCGTCGTATGCGCGAGCTCCAAGTAGAAGACAAGCAAACACGCGTCGGAGCGGCATATTTCCACGTCATTCCATGTCACTCTCCGCTCCATTTCAATCATTTCATTGAAATTTTCATTTATCAAACGTTCGATCGGCTGCCGCCACATTTCTCCCTTCGTAGCCCATTTTGCCATCCCATTGGTGTCCAGAGTCAAGCATTCTCTATCCTGTCCAAGAGTTATCTCCGGTCTATAGTGAACTGGCTCGGCTCATCGTCGTTTTCTCGCTCCTCTTCGCCATGCGATCCAATAACGAGCGGACGGTTCATTCGGAACCGTCTTCGGATGAAGTTGGCCATAGAGCGTGACCGACGTTTTCAATTTATTCCCGGATGTGCGAGGATGATTCTCGCACGTTTACTTATACTGATGCGCCAGTTTAGCCATTAGCTGGATTTGCCAATCTGTCGTCTCACCTTTTCGGATAGATTTTTTACACTACATTTTTATGTACATATTTTCTTTACTAAATTTCTTAATCCTCGTATATTTTTGCTTATAATTCTTCCCGGATAGGAGAACGATCGTCATTAGAGCCTTGCAGTGTTAGTGATACTTAAAGTCTAAACAGCGTACTCCGTATAAGAATTATAAGCAATTATGTCTAAGAATTCATTCACTGCATTATCCGAGTGAAACCGTTCATTTCACCATCGACTGAATGCTTGACTCGATTATTATAATTTACACAGTCACTCCCAGACCTTTGTCGCACGAGTGAACAAAGCACTTGAATAACGATAAAAAGATAGAAGAAAAGTAATCTCTTCGTACGCGCGATAACAGTTCTATAAAGTTTTAGTTAACAATGAATGAATGAATGCACGAATGAATGAATGACTGGCACTATTAAACATTGAAACGATAATTTTCTATAATATAGCAAGTGCTGGTGAGAGAGCAAGTAAAATAGCAAAGCTCTCGCATAAGCGAATATCCAATATTGGACGATTTGAATTCTTCGAATATTGTAAAACAATTGGGCGATCAAATAACGATAAATCTCTATATCTATGGCGCGCGTTTATTTTTGAAGGAAAAACAAGGTTACATCGACTTGGCAAATATTGTTTTTTAAGCCTTCAAGCTTTCCGAGATCTTATTCTACTCGCTCTATCACTACGGCAACGTAAATGGGAAATGCCATAAGAATATTCATCTGCCATATCAAAATGCTCACACGCGCACACGCACGCACACGTAAAATTCATATACATATATAATATACCAACAAATACGCCAGGCGCTATTGGTCTTGAATGCAGGAATGCAGGAGCACATTATCGTTGGGACCGTTAAATGGTCGCAATTGCTCGCGACAGCTTCCGACGTAATTGCATTCGCGTGGAGCAGCCGAAACGATCATTCATTCGCCACGTAATTAACACAAGAGTACTCGCTCGCTGCTTTTAATCGGCCATCCCTAGGCTCGACGACACCCGCGACTGGCACTTCGACGCGCGTGAAGTCGCCATCGAGTCCGCTACGGGGAAACCGGTGGCCGAGCACTCGACGACAATCCCACCGGCGAAAGTATCTTATCAGTAGTGCCGAGCTGGTTTATCGAGAGCCGTCACTTCGAGAGGGAAATTGTCGCTGCGCGGAAACCGGTATTCACGTGGTCCGCTGTCCCTCCCCCGTCGCCGCCGCCAACGCCACCGTCGTTGTCGCCACAGTCCCCCGCCCCGCCCCGTCCCGCGACGCTTTTACTTTCATGGGAGGCTGTCGAGTGCGCGCCTCCGGAATTCGTATGTCAATTGCGTCTTGGGCCGTTACGGCGTGTCGGGCGCTGATAAACGACCGAGTCTTCACAGGCGCTCGCTTTCTTTTCGCCGCCTTCGGGTAAGAGCGCGCTGCGCCCGGGCTGTTGACCGTTAGGTTGCACTTACTGCGTCTTGCCTTTCCTTTTCGTAGCTTCGAATTCTAAGCGCGAGAGGTGGCTCGGACCATGGCACTCTCGACTCCGCCGCGCTCGTAAATTGAGCTCGGAATTCGCGAGCGCAAGTCCTCCGCTGCGTCTCCACTCGTTGTAATGAGAGACGCGTGCGAAGCGATCGTGTGGCTCTGTCTAATGATAATTGCCGAGTTGGCCGTGTATTGTCAAGCGCATTTGCTGTCGAATCTGATTTACGTTTTAATTAAAATAATATTGTTGATTAGGGTGTTTCGTAATAGGGTGTTTAGTTGTTTAACTGCTCAGACGAAGATTTTTCAGTTTCGGTCCTCGAGATTCTCGTACGAACGAACGACTTTTTTTTTTTTTTTTGCTTTATTACTTTTTTTTCTCCTTTACTTTTTGCTTATAGAGAGCACGTTTGACATTATCAGCGTGTTGATCCAGTTACAGTGCAATGTTAAGTGATATAATAGAGAACGAATGAATGGTGCCCGTATAAACGAAACTACAATCTTGATAATAAAATTTAATTTCACTTTGATGATAATGATGCGGCGTTTGTTTTTTAACGAGCAGACGCGCGTCTTCTACAAATATTTCGTTGAATAAAATGCTCGTAGATAGAAATATCGTGTCGAGATGTAAGTCAGCGATATAAATGGATATTCGCACCTATTGAGTTAAAGTGCTCGTTTCCACTTTATAGCCGAGTTGATTCTTTGATTTCACATTTGTTAAGCACATAATTTTTATCGCTTAATTATCACTTCTAAATTCTCACTTCTAAATTATAATCATTAATCATTACTTATCAATATTATCCGAGAATTCATAAATATCTTTACGAATCACAATAAATGCTATTTGTCATTATAAATTGAAAATTCAACTTTATCGGCATATCATTGTAAATAACACTCTAAGCTCTGCGCACTTTGAATTTATTTAATTTATCAATTTTACGGAGTTCCTGCGTCACTTACGACACTGTCGTCACAACAAATTTGCATTGTCGCATTGATAATCGCAAGAATATCTGAATGCTTCATTTGTCAACGATTGTCAGAAATTAATCTTTGCAATCATAGCAAAGTAGTCATAATATTTTATAAATATTGTCGGAACGTAAGAAGAAGTTTTGCATTACCTTTCGGTAGGACCGATCGAGTAACTCGAAGATTCCTCACCAGACTCGACACTATTAAAAGATGTACAATTCATTTTTCTTTCCTCCCATTGTGAGCGAACTTCGTCCTGAACTCTACGTTTCAGTTCTTCTACTCTACGCCTTTCGTCCGATATCACTTGACTACCTGTATCGATAAAACAATAATTTTTAAACATAATTGCCATTATGCTTTTAAAACATTGGAGTTTGAGAAAATTTTGAAGCGATTGATAATTAAAATATATAATTATAATATAGATAATTAATAGAGGATCTTTAATCGTTGCGTATGGTAAATTTGCATATTATCGACCGTTTGGTAAAACCTATTTATTAACATAAAATTGACGCAGACAGACATAAGTATATTAGGTAAATAATTATTATTCTTTGCTTTGAAAACAACCAAGTATATCAGATCTATAAATAGTAAGTTCTTTTTGTTGCAAGTTCCGTCGCGATATCATTATTATCACATGCGAGTCAAATGTTCGATCGATGCCGGGGATTTTATGATCATCTCCATTAGACCATCAGTTGGTTGAAATTAATTATCATGAAGTATTTGAAACGAAGCGCTTGGGAAAAATGTTTTAAAGTGCTAACCTTGTTTGGCTAAGTGTAACTGTCGATTTCGTTCGATCTCTTTAAGAGACTCGATCGTTTTCCTTCCCAAACTGCCTTGATTATTGACGATTGGCGAGTCGGTCGTAACCCTCGATATTCTGTCGAAATCCTCCCTACTTGGCGAGCGCTTCACATCGGCATTATCGATGGCATTTTTCGCTAGACTTTCCAATTCATCGTCAATGGCACGCAATCGATTGCGACCCTGAATACATAATGCATAAATTATAGTGTATGCGGTTTTTCATCGGACCATTTCATTTATTTACAATGAATTATTCGCCATAATAACTGCAATTTTACAGCCAATATATGACAGATGCAATAAATACAGTGTAAAATTAAGTGTTTTCGCTCATTGACCAATGTTAATAAAAATCACTTACAGAGAGAAAATTTAAGCATAGGATATATATATATATATATAATAAAATTGCTATTCTATTTTAGATTTTATTATGATCTAATACTGCTCTGTTTAATTGGACAATGAATGTGCTACCTCTTCTAATCTTCTTAGATGTGCGAGCTTTTGCCTTTCTAGACTTTTTGCCTCCTTTTTCACTGCATTCTTAATGTCGCTTCGTTGAGAATCTAATTGGTCGAGTTGTATTTTTCTATTTTCGATTTTCGCTGATAATTCGCTGATGTATCTGCAATGGAGATCGTGAATTTTAAAAATCGAAAAAATATCCGTACATTAAAATTAATTATTTGCCAAATTTACGCTGCACAAGCTCAAACACATTAAATATTATTTACGATGCTTAATTTTACGTGGTCATTTAGTGGATATTTTACATTTTTAATAATGAAAATAAAAACAAAATAATAAATAATAAAGCTCTTTCATTTGGACCAATATCTACGTATTATTTGTTTGGTAAAATTTTAAGGTAAAGTTTTAGTTCATCGACGTTCACTTGTGCAATAACGTCCTCTTAATCAATCGATATGTTAAATAATTTCCAAATTAATGATTTTATCGCTTATGTAAAACACATTGCAATTGTAAAATACGTTATTTTCGTTTTGATTAATTTTGTACGAAAATGTTTATTTACATTTTATTTACTAGTATTGAAAAATGTCACTAATTTGCTAAAAGCTGCAAGCTTCGAAAATTACATTTTCACAAATTCTAGCAAAATACATAAGACTTGAAAAATAAACTCACAAGTTTAAATGAATTAGGTAAGTAGTAAGGTCTTGCAACATTATTTGCCAATAACTTTTATGGGAGGGGTGGAGGGGGGGTGGTGGTGGTGGTGGTGGTGGTGGTGGTCCTTCCTATACTTGTATTAAATTATTTTCATAAATACTCTTTTTTTTCTTTTATTAAACTACGACTAGAAAATATAGTGCAGCATATCACAATAATATAATAAAAAATACGGTCTTGAGTTATGAAACAATAGATAGGTTTCGATGTAAATTTTATCGTAAATTATAAAAGTTTTGATCTTAGGACAATAAATTTATGTTTTATTATTAGTCGATTATGCAATTAATGTTACAATGCTAAATTCACAAATTGTAAATGCAGAAGCAATGATTTAAGCGAAAGCCATAACTGACCGTTGTAATTCCTCTCTAGTGGCAAGCTTGCTAGCCTCTTCCTCCAGATGATGAAACTCAAGGTCCTCAAAGGCTTTCCTCTCGGTCTCGAGGATCTCCGTCTGTGCGGCGAGCTTGTCTACGAGGTCGCTGTCACGCTCGTCATCCCGACCCTTCGCGTCCGCGAGCTCCTCCTCGAGGTCTGCGCACGCGTGCTGGGCCTCGATCACACGCTGCTTCGCCTCCGCCTGCAGATGCGCCTGGGACGCGTTGCTCTCTACCATATCTTCCTCGAGCTCGCCGATCTTCGTCTGGACTCGCGTCCGCTCCCCTTCCTCCTGCTCGAGCTTAAGCGACTCGGACTCGTACTCGGCTGACAGCAGAGCGGCCTCGAGCTCCAGCTGTAAGGGCAGATCATCGATAGGCTTGAATTATCGTTGAGTAACTTCATTGTTTCCCATTGGGACATAATAATTGAAATTTTCCTTCTGTCGCAAAGCCACTATTCTATTCTGGCATTTGTAACCGAGAGCCAACGCTTCGTATATTTATCTTACGATATATAACGAAAATATAACGTTTAAAGTAGATTTATTTCTTTTATCGACTCAAGTTAAAATATGTTGTTACAGATGGGCATAAACGTTCGTTCATTAGTCAAAGAATTTTTCAAATTTTAGGAGAAACAATTAGTATAATAATAGGCTATTTTGTGATATATGGAGCTAATAAATTATCATAGGCATTAAATTCTTCTTCATATTAATAATTTATTTTATTATAATCTTATGCTTTAGTCTTTCGTAAAATTCAAATCGATAGGTTTACCTTGCCATTTAGCTTTGCGTATAATTTCATCAATCAACTATTATTTGCTATTTACAATAAATATATTTTACGAGTTCGCGCAGTAGTTGTCGACTTTGAATGACCGACTAAAACAATTCGTAAAATTTAACATTGTCCATTCGTATTTTTATATTTTCTTGACTATCCTAATCATAAATAGCCTTATGGTTTCTAAATTAGATTATCATGCTGTATACGTCATATTTAATTCATGTGATTGAAAATCAACTGACAGATTTATTATAATATTCCGACATTGAGATATTAATTATTTCATTAGTACTGTGTACCGAAACGTTCATTGTATTTTACATTGTAATTGAAAATTAATTTTCTCGATGAATATTATAGAGCCGATAACGTATATTTTTGAAAAACAGAGTCATTCGAGTTTCTTTTAAGATTAAAATTTTTCCATTAAATACAGAAAATATTATATATTCAAGCGCTATGTATGTTACATGCATTTAAGATAAGTTAATCGTATCTATACATCATATATAATGAAAAATAATGACAAACACCTCTCGATTAATCTCCTCTTCTTGGGTCTCGATGTCAGCCACACTTCTCTTCAATCCATCCATATTTCCTAATATGTGCTGCTTCTCGTTCTGGAGAAATTCGATGTACTTCTTCCGGTCCTCTTCCTCTGATTCCTTTCGCTCCTTATCGGCTTTGGCTTCGTTCGATTTGGCGTTATTGTGTTCGCTGTTAATCCTCTTAGGCGTTGTTGCTGTCACCACTGTCGTGATTATCGGTAGTGTTGTCGTTGTATTAATCGTCGTCGAAAATCCGCCGGAATTCCTAGGTTTCGAAAGCATCGATAGCTGCTCTATAGCTTCGAGTAGATCGTCGTTTGATACGTCCAATTTATTGTCGATCATCTTCTCGTACGCGTCCCTCGTATTTGTCTTTGGCCTTGGCGAACTCGTATTATTAGCGCCGTTATTGTTATTATTAATATTTCTACCCTTATTATTGTACGATGGGATCACATTCTCATAAATACTGATATTCCCATTAAATGGTGTGAAGTTTTCGTAATGGTGGAATGCAGGCTTTGTATTTTTCTCGGGCAGCGGTGGATTTGTAATAGAATCTAATTATACAAAATTAAAGATCAGCGGGCTAAGTTTGTTAAATGATAAAATGATAAAATGATAAAGTGCATTAAGAATTTCTCTTATGTACATTGTAATTTTAACGTAAAATAAATTCACCTTAATTGCTTATAATGAAATAAAAATTGCTTCATTGTAGGTTTAATACTTTGCAGTGGTCAATCAATATCAAATACGAAAATTTTCAATTCGAAATGATTGAAAAACTTTGAGTAAAGTATATACAAACATTTAATATTATTTAATTGTTCAATAATTTATTTTTCATAAATATCAAATTAATAATCCCTCGACATTGAATTACGATTGAAGAATATTAATTTATAATCGTATTAATATCACTAATACTTTCCAACGAGTATTTAATAATCCCAAAGAATTTGTTTTCAATAATATCGAAATATTGAACGGTTAGTTTTCTAGTTACTATATTTAATTATCCAATTGACATTAAGTCGTTTTAAAGATAATAAATTTTCATTAAAATCCTTATGAACGAACGAACGAAATTTAGAAAATATTCTTTATTTAATTTGAAAACTAAACGTTTGAATATGCATCACATTAATATGCGCATTAATGATCAAATACAGTCAAGGAGAATTTAATTTATATGACAATAATATTATTTAAAAGTACATAAGATGCATACTTTAAATTAATTATTATTCTGTAAAATGAATAAGCGATAGATTTTCAGAATGTTTTTAAGAATTTTACGTTATTCATCTCATCGTTATTATTGTATTGAAAAATGTAAATATGAAAATTGAAATTACGATTCGAAGCTTAATTATTTTCTAGCAAATTCCTATGTATCAAATTCGATTAGGGTATGTAATAGCAAGGAAACTTACCATTGTTCGTGTGTGCTGCCTCTATAAACTGTCCGCGGTCATGTATTTGCCTCTCCTCGCCATAACTGCCCGGATCGATCTCTTCGTAATTCGAATTCCGCGGGCTTTCGCGACTCTGTCGTTGCTGGTATTGCTGATGCGGCAAGAAGTAGCCGTTTTGTTGATGTTCCTGCTGTTGCGGTTGTTGTTGTTGTTGTTGTTGTTGTTGTTGTTGTTGTTGTTGTTGTTGTTGTTGTTGCTGCTGCTGCTGCTGCTGCTCGAGCCATTGCGGTGCCCAATTATCGTTGGACGAAGAGACTTCTTGGCTTTCAGTATTCTCGCGAGCAACAATGTTTTCGTAAACCGGCGGCGTCGGTCTGTATATTGGCGAATTTCGCTCAGTCGCTTCGCGATTCCACTGCTGGCGCTCGTTTTCCGATCGTTCGGCCGACGGCGGACTTTTCGAAATATCCGTAAATGCGCTGCTGTTATTACACTCCGTCCTTGTCTCACGTGGTAGCGAACCATTGATCTTAAGCCTGTAATTTATCGAATCCATTAATATGGAGTCGTAACTGTTGACAATTTGTTCATTTGAAAAGTCAAGGCCTATTTTCATATTGCTTTTATGGCGAATGAACTAATCCACTGTTTGATATTACTTATAATCTAAATAATAATAATAATAATAATAATAATAATAATAATAATGTTCGAGAGCTCAAGATTTCATTGTGGGCGGAGTCTAGACGGATTAACGGATTACACATCTATTTCGAGAAAATTTCAATTTTATGTTTTTATAATTATTTGCATTGGCTTTAGCTGGCTTTACTATAAAGTATTTATTTATCCTAATAGTCTAGATAAATAAGTGGGAGCTAAATTTTGCTTTTCCTCCGAATGAACAATTAAATTAATTTAAGTTATTTAATATTACGAAAAACAAAAAATTAACGAAATTGTATTTACTAATAATACTAATTTACTAATATTATAACATATAATAATAAATTCTATTCAAATTTCAATTCTCAAAACATTTTCATTTTTTTGAAAACGTTTTTTAACTCTTGACTTTTAAAGTTAGAGATGAGCCGAATCTTCCAGTAGCAATGAATTATATTATTTTTTAAAGTTACAGCTAATTTATGCGAGACTATCATAAATTTACAAAATCAAGTGGATAAATTTTGAGATTTGGAAAATATAAAATATGTAAGTAGTCATGATCTAATATTCACATCATTATTGAATTTTATTTCGAATGTCATAATAATAATAATAATAATAATAATAATATAATTAGTTATGAATTGTTTGGTTGTTTAATATAGAAGCAAAATTGAATTTTTGTAGAATACGTAGAAAATACAGACGCATAAACGTAGATAAAAACGAAGCTGGCGTTTGAATAATTAGCATTTGAATTTTATTAACTTTAGAGTAAAGTAGATAATAAATTTATGGGAATAAAATAAGAATCTGGTCAAACGTTAATTATTATAAATGTAATATTGCACGATTCGCAGAGTTAAAGGATTAATAATGCATGTCAAATATAGGTACTCGACATAGTCACGCAACAATATACAAGGGAATTGATATAATTAATTAATTTGTTAATCATGAAAGGGTTTTCGCGGTAGAAATGCTTTTATAAAGCCTTTGTTATGTCATTAATTATCCGCTTTATTCTATCAAACTCAAATGTAATTATCATTTTGCTTTATTTACAATAGACCTAAGCGACTCTCTATTTATCGGGAGCAATGGATCTTATTACCAAGTGCTTTTAAAATTTTAAATAAATATGTAAAAGGCAATGCAAACGAGGTTTTTTTTAGTTTTTATTAGATTGTGCGATGGTAAACGACTCTTTCATAATTATTGCAAAAGAACACTTTACTTTATTGAAATGTATTTCTTAATATTACATGTTTTATGGATTTCAATATTCAAGTATTTATTAAGACGTTTATTTAAATAATGTGAAAATTAATGATAACTGTCGCCTTGAATATTTTAAAATGTCATAAAACTATTAAGGACGTGAAAATGGTTAGAGCAACATTTACCAATTAATCCCCCTGATGTACAACAATATTTTAACCGAAAAGACATATACTACGATATGCAGAATAAAGGTTTGTAAGAAGTTTGCCGAATAAATAGAAACTTTGTTCAGATTTTCAATATAACGAAACACTATTAACGATACAAGAACTAACAATAAGTTATGAAAAGAAAGCCGTGTGTCGTTGTGGTACGCATAAGTCACAATGAAGTTATTGGCGGTGTCACGGATAAGGTCATACATTTTCGAAAAAGCATATATAATTCGATTTAACTTTAGCGCTGGTTGATATTGCGCAGTGGCAAAGACAAATTTTTAGAAATATAAGAACATCTTTACCACTACATTTTCATGCTAATGTAAATATTACTTATAATCACTTGTCACTTATACGGCAATTTTCAATCGGACATGAAGTTTTGTATATATTTTTAATACAGAATGACATAAAGCTTTAATAAAACAGTATTTAGAGACTTTTTTTTTCTTTTTACTTCGCCATCGCATTATCAATTACTCAAACAGTACCGACATAATACACCTTATGCATACCATAAATATATTCAATGAAGTTAAAAATAAATATGCATATAGCCAACCTGAAATCTACAAAGCTAATGATCGATTGAATCTACTTCATTATGCTGATTAAATCTTAAGATTTTCAGTCAAAGTAACATTTAATAACAAGTGATTTCAAAGACAATTGAAAGTTGCGAGACACGTTTTAAAACAAAGTTGTAAAAAATAACGTTAATGTTTCCATTAGCATTTTCATTTAAGTAAAACAATGAATGTATGGCTGTAGTATGGAGTATTAAATAGTAATTTATGATTATAGATGCAGAACCGGGCTGGAGAATCGCTCAAGCTAACGATGAAAAATCGATCTCGCGCACGTATACAAATTGGTTTTATCCATTTCGCCGTGAGCCACACCACACAACTTTACAGCCTCCATTTTGAGCGTTATTGGCTTGCTCGAGCATATTGTATTCGCGAACTATTTATGTAGGCCTCGGGGACACGGAAAGTCTTTCGAGTCATCGGGGCACCTCGATTACACTCGAACCCGCGAGAGTACCTCCGACAGCACCTACGCGGTTAATGGACTAATCGAGATAAGCGAAGGATTCGAGTGAGACGTGATGTCGGCCGGCCTCGCTCACGGAGACGCCGCAACTCCCGGCGCGACACCGCAAAACCAAACTACTAACCGCGAAATACTAACCAAACCACTCGTACCTTATCTGCTGATCTCGCTGACGCGATTTGTCGCTCGATCGGCAGCTCTGTCGCTCGTACTCGGCGCACATCGCCAGGATCTCCTCGAGGCGCATCCGCTCTCGCCGCTCGAGCTCCTGGTCGCGTATCCGATCCTGCTGGGCGAGCCGCATCCTGCCCTCGGCCTCATCCCGGCGCTCCTGTAGCTCCTCCAGGGAGCCCGCGGCTTTCGCGCTCGGGCTTTTAATGCGCCCGTATTGCGACCAGGGCTCGGTGTATTTGGGCTCGCGATTGAACGCCGGCGACGGCGGCTGAATTCGCCTCACGTTCGGATGAGAGCCAAAGACGCTGAAAATTTTATCAATACCGCTTTGAGAATTCAGACTGAGGCTCAACTTTCATGATAATGGAAGTTGGGGAGTGGGTGGGGAGACGCCGATGACCATCGTCGCATTGCCGGCAATTTAGCCAGCTGAACAATGACAACGCGGACCAATTATTGGTCTCTCCGATGGTAATCGAAATCGATTTGCCAATTAACGGACGACTTACCGCGTGTTTTCCGAATCGCAAGAGCCGACCCTGTGGTGGCACGACAGGCTGGGATTCGAGCCGAAATTTTCGACTTGTAGGAACTCGGTGCAGGTCGTCGTCTTGGCCACTATCAAACTCTGACTCATATCGAAGTCTCGGCTAAACTGATTGAGCTCGCAGCTCCTTTGGCACGTGAGGCTGCGCGACATGGAATTATCGCTCGGGTAGCCGTTGATCAGCAGATTGTTCCGATTCTCGTCGTTGTTGTAAATCAGCTCTTGTGACGGTATTCTTTGTTGCTGCTGATGCTGCGGCTGATGCTGCGACTGATGCTGATGATTCCAGCTGGGAGGATATGCCGAGCGATGGTGATGCTGAGCTGGCTGAGCACCGGCAGTAATCGCGTTCTTGTTGTTCTGTCCAATATTCTGGTAGACCGCATTCTGATTCGGTAGGTAATGACGATTAGTCGTAACTGGCAGACTGCACTGAAATGCCAAGTAATAGCGAAGATTTATTATATTGAAACTGTAGAGAAATTGTAGCGATACTGTAGCGATAATGTAGCGATAATGT
Source organism: Ceratosolen solmsi marchali (assembly GCF_000503995.2). Lineage (NCBI taxonomy): Eukaryota > Metazoa > Arthropoda > Insecta > Hymenoptera > Agaonidae > Ceratosolen > Ceratosolen solmsi. The sequence goes on from NW_011948432.1 coordinate 2,223,428, forward strand.
AGCGATAATGTAGCGAAAATGTAGCGAAAATGTAGCGAAAATGTAGCGAAAATGTAGCGAAAATGATGTAGCGAATGTAGCGAAAATGTAGCGAAAATGTAGCGAAACTATAGCGATTATTATCCCCGAGTTCTCCTTATTCATTCCTTATTATTTATTAGAAGAAGCATCGACACGTCCAATGCAGTTCAGTTTCGAAAATCAAAATTATCAATTTCATAATTCTTTATATATTAATTTTACGAAATTAATTGCCGACAATTTTAATGATTTATTTATAGTCTTAAGCTTTTCCACATTTCAATAATAATACATTTATCATTTTAATGAGAGATGATGTATTTATTCTGTTCTTTTACAAAAAGACTCGTTCAATTTTAAAGAGCAATAGTCGTGATGATTAATTAAAATTTGGAAAATTATTTTCTATGACTTTTAAGCTTGTAATTGTAATTACGATCGATATTAGAGAGATACTTGGCCGCATTATTAGCATCATCATTAAGACTGACGGCCAAAAAAAATAAAATAAACAATATTTATTGTAAAGCCATAATATTACTCTATCGACCAAATGCTGATCAAACGATGAATGCATTGTTATCAAGAATATTTAACGAACGTTCGATCACAATCGAATCAATTTGGAATAGATTTGGTCCAGCCTGGAATACCAATACACTCGGACATTTCGGTATTTCAAAGACATATAAATTAATATTTGCAGATAGTCTCATGTTATTACATGAGACCCAAATTATTATATAACTTATTGACTTAAGCCTAATTTAACTTATACGAGTCTAATTTATGCATTAAAATATATTACTTTGTTCTCGATTAATGATGTGGTGTGACGCTGCTAGATAATACGGTATTTTCATGTATTGTTCTTCATATATTTTCTTGCAATGGCAAATAATGAAATCCCGCGACTTTAAGGCTTTCGAATAAGCGTTTTTGAAATAAATGAATATACTTATATAAATATTATAGGATTGTGAGATTTTCAAAGATTTGAGATTTACCAGTAAATCAGAAGACAAAGTTTTCTTAAGTAGACTCTTCGATAAGTATGAGAATAAAGATTTAACTGTATAATTTCTCAGCAAACTGTATACCAAGTAGTTAAATCTTATCTCTCGTAATCTATAAACATTTGAAATTTATCATCATTAAACATCTTTCAACGCATAACATTTATCTTTTCAATTGCGAATAACATAAACTGGGGTGAAGCTAAAGTCATCTTTAGATTCGTACGCTTGCATTTTTTGTTTATTGTTTGTTTGTTTGTTTTTGCTTTTGTTTTGTGTTTAATGTGAAAGAGCAACGTCAATCTGTGATTAAAGTACGTAATCTATCGACCCTATAAGAGGATCGATGATTAATTTAGCCAGTCAGCGTTTATCGCTAGCCCCACCCTGAAACAATTGTGAAAGCTCGAAGAGCATCTTACCTGTCTCTGCTCATCGTTGCTCTGGTACCTATCTAAGTTCACTAGATTCTGGAAGGGACTGGATGCACTGCTGCGGCTCAGGGACGCGAGACTGGACGACCTCGAGTGGCCCAAAATTTGCTCTGCTGGGACGTTGGTCGTGAGGCTGCCGGAGGGGAAGACCTTCGGCGAGACGCAATTCGACCTGGCTTGACGCGCCAGCATCTCGAATTTAGATAGTTTCCCAAGGAAGTTGACCTCGTCGTCGGAGCACCCGGAATTCCGGGGTGATTTACGTGGGACCACCGGCGGTTTCCGCTCCAACTGCTGTTGCAGCACGTTGTTCGGACTAGGCTGGACGTCGACGCAGCCGTTCAATGTTATCGGCGCCATGGAGACCCAAGGATTCGGTAGTACGGACTTTAGTTGCTTAGCTTCCGCTGGATGATTAAATCGCAGATTGCTCGATCTGCCTATCGTCAGTGTGCAGCCTGTCAGGTGATTGGTTAATTAATGGCTTTAAGTGCTGCCAACTGGCGCTCGTATCAATTGACTCGATTATCGCGGCTGAGAGGTAATTTTTTGCAATAATCATCGAATTCCTTATCAAGTAAATATTCGAGCTTATTGCCTCTCGATATTATGGACAAACGCAGCTTTTAGTGCGCACATCAATAAATAGATGTAATATCGGGGAATAATGTTTTTTCTTGTATTGGCGTTTATTTGAGTGACTATTCCGACCTATTGAAACGTCCACGAAAATGAAATAATTTCCTTTAAATCATCAGTCGATCGTAAATAAACAAGTGACATTAGCGGCGGATAAAATTTATCGCGACGATTATTACGAGACAGCTGACCACTTAATTATACAAATATTCCGAGTAACCATAATAAACGCATGGAAATTTGGATAATTAGTAATATCAAGGCAAATCGACCGATGATCTAAAGACGGGGGGTCCTTACCCAAGATGTCGTGTCATTACATTGACATGTACAAAGAGTGTCATGTAGCGCTGGTCGGCCATACGAACTCCTTTGCTAAGATAATAGAATTCATTGGCAGAGCAACGAAATAGCCTATGA
>NW_011948432.1:2225968-2319931 GCF_000503995.2 Ceratosolen solmsi marchali
AGAGCGTCCCGACCTCGTGAAATTCGCGTATAATCGATAAAAGTCTCGTTTACGACACCTTGTGGCCCCGAACCCCCTCGTCCAGCTCGACGGCCGCGCTAGTTGGCGCGTGTCCACCTCCTCTCCCAGGTCCCACGTAGAGGAGCCCGTGCCGCATCACAGCCATTAATTAGCCACGGCCGCGGGGACTTAGGCTTACCTTGGGTCAGTCGCAGTGGATCGACGATCGGCACGCCATCGACGCACGTGCTTCCGCTGAGGGGTTGGAGCGTGACCGAGCCGCCGACATTCTCGATTATGCAGTGGACGAGCTCGACCCCGGTGCCGCCGAGCTGTATGTCGGCCTCGCGACTCGAACCCAATATTATTCGACCTGCAATGCACGTCATCCGATATAAAATCCGATGTAAAGGCGCATCTTGCGTTCTCGATGATCATTCGCTTTCTTATTGTGTTAAGAATCATGCTCGAATCGGACCTCTTTGTTCTGGCTTACCGGGTCTTTGGTAACTGGAGTCGCGAGCTCGTAAATTAAGGAATATCCACTTACTGTACGGTATAAAGTATTTTTCATTATTTACCACTGCGCATTCGTTCGTTCGTTCGTTCGTGCGTGCGTCCGTGCGTGCGTACGTACGTGCATATCTGCGTGCGCGTTACTTAGTATCCGCAATATTTATTCAAAAAACCTTGGTGTAAAGTTAAGAAGTTCCCGATCTTCGATAAACTCGAGCCTAGTAAAAAAATGTTTACCAGTGTATGAAATAAGTTAATAGACGCATTAATGATAAGTATATGGTGACATTAATAATGTGAATTTGTGATAACGTGGTCAACATATATCGATTACAATAGTTTTTCATCGAAGGATTTAGAAATACTAATAGCTTCGTTGTATTTAATTAATTAAAAAAGATACTATAAATCCTACTTGTTAGACAATAATAAATTAACATATAAATCCACAAAGTGTAGACAATTATTATTTAAATATTGTGTAAAATCATTTCTTAATAATTGTGATTGGATGTATGATTATATAAAAATAGTCGTACATCGATTTACTTGTCTTTTGTGAGGAGATGCATAACTTATCTGAAAATATTGCTGCTATTTAGGCTTAAATTCGTTATTTTATATCGCAATTAATGTCGCTGATAACTGTATTTTATTATGTATAAAGACGATCGCGAGCAACAAATAAAATTATACGTCAAAATTATTTGACAAGGTCGATGATTTGTGTCACAACACCATTAAAGAATTAATCCTAATCACTTTATAACAATACCGTGAAATATTTTATAAATTTTATATAATCAATATTATAAACGAATTCACGCAGAACTAAAGTATATACACAGATATAATTAAACTATTACAAATAAACGTAATAAAAAATAAAAATAATAGTAGTCGATAAATTGCTTACTCTGTGCGCTATTCATTATGCACATGTATAATTATATCAAATTAACAATTATAAGGTTATAGTTTTTTTAAATTAATGTTTTATTTTCATTACCTTCCATTCCATGTTTATATAAATACATATTAGGCTAAAAATAATGTTTGTGTAGCTGGAGTACATGACTAATCATAATGGTGGGTATAATTTCAGTTATATTGTACTGCAGTTCAAAGGTAATAATTGTAGTTGCAAACAGTCTTTAAAAGTTATGTAGTTTATTATTAATAAATAATAATATTTTATATAATCAAAAAAAAAAAAAAAAAAAAAAAAAAAAAACAATAAACTATTCCTAAGTCCATAAAAAACAGTCTTTGACATTTCCTACCGAGTATTTATAGCTTTATTCAGTTCCTTTGCTCTCGATTTTTTTTCATCCTCCTCTTTATTTAATTCTTAATATTCTTTTTTTATCTTTTACTATTTTCTCCATTTTATCGTTTTATTTATATTGTTTATTATTTTATCAATTTATTCTTTTTAACTTATTTTCAATCTTTTGAAAGCACAGCCTTTGCATTTAATAAATATTATTTATTATATTAAACGAAACATTTAAATATATGTAATATGTAATATCAATCAAATCCGTAAAAATAATGCCATATACGAGTCATAAATTAATTAATATAAGTTTGTGTCATTTTTTAAACAATATATTATGTTAGAGAACGAATAAATGTATTTATTATTTGCCATTCTTGTAATTTAAGATACTTTTGAGAAAATTTTAATCCATCAGTGTAAACAAATAAATTACTAAATAAAAATAGAAATAATTGTTGTTTAACTTGGATTTATTAAAAAATATCTGTATTCAACTACCTTTAATTGTCTAAATTAATAATCTGATATTCCAATGAAAGTATTACATACTTATTTATTTGTTCAATGCAGTCTAGTTTTTGTCACACGAATAACGATGCAGATAAAAAATAAGTGGTAATCGACTGTTTTTCTTATTACATAGTATAAATATTGTGTTTATACAAATGCATAAATGATGTTTATAATAAACACGTAAACGCGCACTATTATGAGAAAAGAATAGATATACAATTCTAGGAATATTAACATAAAGCTAAGAATGTTTCTCACAAAGGTATCGTTGTATTAAAATTCTATGCGAAGGAATTATTGTACACTATGATATTATTATTTATCCAATTTCTCTATCTATCGCATATTCAAATATTAATTATGTACCTTCAAGATTTCATACCTATATGTATATATATATATATATATATATATATAATACATTCAAATAAACGCTTAAGTATTTATGAATCTGGTAGAAACAATTTATAGTTGATTTAAAATTTATTTAAGTAGAGACTTTATTATAATATGTAAGAAACGGATTTGTTAAGAAAATATCAAAAGTATATGATACTGTGGTATATTGTGTCTAATATCTTCGTGGTTGAAGTAAATCATACATTATACACTATATATATAACTATACTATATATTATATACACTATATATATATATACACTATATATATCATACATTATACATTATATATATATATATATATAAATGGCTAGTAATAATAATTAAATAATTGTAAAGCTATTCGATGTACGTGTTGTTGCGAGTTTTCGTTCTATCATATATTCAATATTAATGGTACTTTTCCTCTTTTTTTATTTTTCACGCATTCATTGGCGCATATATGCATATTGAATTTAAAATTATATCCGACCATGGGACTGGGGATTCGAGTTAGAATGGATTTGAAAGAAGCGAACGTCAATACGAGCAGCGGCCGATCCCTGAACAAATGGCCGAAAAATTATTTCCAACAGTCGACCTCATTATTTCTCGCTCTCCTTCACCACACAGCTTCACCATCCACTTCCTTTCGTTCTATCTTTGTCTCTCCCTCGTTCCCTTTCTTCGCGACGACGTATGGTCCGTTTAAAAATAGTTTCACTTGCATTCGCATTCGCATAAGCTCGGGCGCATTCGTACACAGGAGAGTGCATGGGTTTTCGGATAGAACGTATTATGTGTGAACGGAGCGTAATGTAAAGCCTGGCACTTGTACACCTCGCACGTGCCCATGGACGATGGCGGAAGTCCTTAGATTGCTTTGTCGTGCGAGCTGCGAGCGTTCCTTCTCGGTCGAATTCATACTCACATAGATGATTCATCGTTATATTCGACGAGCGAGCAGCATGCCATAGGTGTTTGTGCTCGCGAGTGCGAGGGTGTGCGTCTCCTTATACAATGAGGTATAATTATTAAGGAGGCTTGCCGTGCCACCTACTACCATAAAACCGCATTCCAATACGATTGTAAACATACGCCGCGATTCGCCATTGTGCATCGCTTATTAGTTGCGCGCGTGCCACCCACGAGTCCGAAGCTCGTATTTGAAGATATTTGAAAGAACGTAAAGCGGCTTTCCAAGATCCATCCGAAGCTCGTAAAAGCCAAGAGCTTTGATGGCTTTGCGTGCGAGTTGTTACGCCAACCCCTCAGCAAATCCTTTGTCTATTGGGTATGGGCATACTGTAACTAACGCATAATGTTATATGATACATTATGTTCACAAGGTTATTAAGTGTAACGAATTGGCTGTTGGGTAGCGGATATTTTTGGAAAATAATTTCGCCGACCCCGGAATAAAACGAATGTTTTCGAGTAAATTTAATTACTGCTTTCCCGTCTATTATTCGACATACGCGTTCCTCCATGACAATATCAATTGTTGGATTTCATTTAATCATCAGTAGATATAGGGGATAGTAGTAGCCTTAAATCAATTATGAATGGAAATGTGCGCAATTTACAAAGGACTAACTACTAACGACGGAGATAGTCTTGTTGTGAAAACTGACTTTATTTCACTATGATTTTCATGATTAGTTATTGATCAACGAAAAGTTTATACTAGCTTATGATTTTACGGATTTCCTACAAAATTTATCGATAGGCCCTGCTTTGATTGATTGCACATGATTTTACAGAGCAATACTTAGTTTTCGTGCCGATACTTATTTTCAGTTTGCTTATTATGTTCTAACAATATTAATTAACTCACTTCTCTCATTTCAACTTGTTAATAATGTTTACACAATTATCGGCCAATCTTTCACAATGCTAAATGATGCACTATTTCATCATAAATATTACAATTTTAGGGATTTGAAAGAAAATTCTACGGTTAAATTTGTATCTACAGACCATCTAAATAAGTACTGGCGTTTTAAAAAACATACCTTCTCAACTAATAATATATATTGAAAAAAAAAAGCTATTAAAAAACTTCGTTTATCCATCCAATTACATGATATGTAATTATTTAATAATATAAAACCTCTATAAAATATTTTTCATATCAATAATTTATTATTAATTATTCTATTAACAAAAACCTTTTATACATTATCTTTCTCAATATATTTATAGTCGTGTTAGCTGTGTCGAATACATGTGAATACGTTTTATTTCACAATATTCTGTTTAAATCTATTCATATTGATATTCTTTAGTTAAATATTTCATTTGTTTGAATTTTTGATTATTTTAAAAATGATTGACTTCAACAAAAACGTACCATTAAAAAAAAAAACAATACTATAATTTTATCGTAGTTGTGTTTGATATGTTCATGTATGTGCGAGTTTAAATTTTATTATTTCATTATTATTCATTATTATTATTATTATATTCATTATTTTATTATTTTATTATATATTTATTATTTCAACTTTTTATTTCATCATTTAATTTATAATAATTCTATTTAGCTTATATTTTTCTTTTTCAATAAGAAATCCATTGCTATAAATATTAATTAATTAATTATTAATACTGTTTTCATGGTTTATTCGCATGTGTGTTTGAAGTGTGAGGGGGGGGGGGCGTATTGCTCTAAGATATAGTATTTATCGATTCAAAATGAAATTAATAGTGCTTATATAAAAATGCGATTGAGAGTATCAATTTTTTTTTTTATCTAATCATATGCAAGTATATAACTAATAAATGCTAGTTAGAAGATGGATTTCGTTAATTAATCCATTAAGAATAAAAATTATGCATCAGTTAAAGTAGTAGTCTTGCAATCGAAAAAAAAAAATGATTTTATTAAGTGTGTAAATGTAAATAAGCCTAATGTTCTTGCGTCAGAATGTACGTTAAATCGAGTATTTGATTGTTGCTGATCATTCATAATCACTTATTCGAAATTTTAACTCTACGAGGAAAATGACACATCAGTAACACAAACAGTTGTAAAAGAATCGACGAAAGCTATGAATCGGAGTTTATGGGGCTGAAATACGATGATGGATTGAGTTTGGTGTTCCTGATTTATACAATTGGATATGCCCATTATTCGTAGCGAGCTTGTTGTAAACTAAAGGGAAGATATAAAATAGAGAGAGAGAGAGAGAGAGAGAGAGAGAGAGATCAGGAGAAACTTAGTCCAACTTCCGTTACGAATTCATGCAGTTACAACATTAGTATATTTTTAAAAGCGAATCTTTCCACGTAAAGCAGTTTCACGGGTCGCCCAGAGAAAATGCCTTGTAATTATTTCAAGACCAACGATATCCCTTAATTTAAATTTGTCTCTTTCTAACTTTCGAGCTTCTTGTATCGCATATACAGCGTCCCTATCTCTAGCATTCAAAAATAGACTAAAGCGTCAGTTTTATTTTATCTAGTCATAATTTGTTAATTTAACGAATTTGTATTTTAATGCTCATAAATACGTTCATGACAAAAAGTTATCCCGTATTTTCGTCAATTATATCGGACTTACAATAAGTTTGCAATAATGGGCCAACTTTTGCTATAATAATTACTCTAAATAAAAACAAGAATTTGAGAGCATAATTAATCCAATAAATAATAATAAAATTAAGTTTAAATAAATTGTAATAATATAAATTTCAAAACAAGATTTTTAGCCTTTATTGATTATTGAGATACATTTTTTGTAGCAAAAGTTTTAATATTTTAATATTGATTGATGATATGATGAAGATATTTAATTGATGAAAGTAGAGTTTTCTTGTAAACGGATGGACATAATAAACCAAATCTTTAGCAATGTCGTAGCAATTTAATTTCATTTATTCTAATTGTCGACTATTGTTATAGCATAAAACAATTGCACGCATTAAACAATATTAAATTTAAAAATCAATAATAATATAAAAATGTCGTATGTCGCTAGTTTTAGAGAAAAAATATTTTCATCTATTATTTATGATTTGACAACAAACACAGATGCTTTCATATTTGACGTTATGAGATGGATATTTACAATATATATATATTGAAAAAGAACTACTCAACAATTCACTATTAACTAATTGATATCAATTTATCATACAATTCAATAAATTCAATATAATGCATAAGAATAATATTGGATTTAATAGCAGTTTAATGTCAAAAATATTTTTATTAATTATCGTAAATATTTCCGATCAAATGCTGAAACAAAATGCAAATTGCTCCTATTAAAGATAACATGTAAAAATTATTTTAAAATTTTATTCAAATATAGAAGATTAATTATGTATACTTAAGTTATCTATAATAATGCATATCGATAATTCTGTAATCAAAAATATTCTTTTACATGCCAGAGATCAATAAATGTAATAAAATATTTTGTCGCACAATTGTGCAATGATACTACATAAACCCGTCAATCGAATATCCATGTTTGCTTAAAAAGATTATGTATTAAAATAGTCTTACAATGAACATTGAAAAAGCAAATATGCACACAAATTATGCTTAAATTCAATATTTCTCAATGCTTTGCTTCAGTATCACCATTTAGTAAAAACCCAAATGGACATATTATTTTGCCCGAAATAATTTATAATGCAAGCCGGTAGCTATTCCAAACGAAAATGTTTCCTTTAACTAATCATTAGAGGTTCGCTACACTATCATCATATTTTTAATGAAACGAGCAATTTTATTATCTAAGCAAGCCACAGGGTTTACGGGAGAGAAAGAGTTTCGATCATCCGCGTCAGCCGCAACAACGAAACGACCTTTTACGATCTAATCGTGCTATCGGCGGCTCGCCAATACCCTTCTTCGTCCCTCATAAAATCGGACGGACCTGGAAAAAGAATAAAATAGATCCCCAGAGCGTCTCTTTCGAGCGCCAGCGCCAGTGATGCATCACGATTGGGCGCTAGTGTTAGCGGAAACTATCAGCGGCCCATTCGAGAAAGATTGACGAATAATTAGCAGTTAACCTATATTCGAAGTATCACGTATGTGCACACGATTGTAAATGCGCGATCATTCATGTCTAGTGCATCCACCGTACAGCGATGATGCACTGGTCGTGTGCATTATGTGACGTTTGCGCGAGTAATGTATGCGCGAGCTTATTGCCGTTGTGTACATTAGCCCCCAAAATTCAGGGTTATCAATTTACTTTTATGCATATGGACTGTGTCAGACGTCTAATTTCCCTGTCAAGCCGATGCAGCTTTCCATTAATAATCATACAGCTTTTCTATGCTCGCCCACGGATTCTAATTCGTCCTCGTTTTTTTTTTTTTTTTTTTTGTTTTTTTTTGTGTTCACTTTGATTGCGTTAATGTGCAGCGGTGCGGTTGAACGAAAAAAAAAAAAAACGTTTAGAGAGATTTATCGCTGTGATACGCGATATTACATTATTATAGTAGTATGCAAGCAATTAAAGTTTACGTTTTATTTCATTCTCTTTGGGTACGTTTCTTTCTACGATTGCAATTATATGATTCTTTTAATTGCAAGAAAAAATTAATTGAATTTATTTTAATGAAGAATTCTTCAATTACTCGAGCTATTTTAAGGAGGCGAAGTCCAATATCTTATGTCTTATCAGAAACAATATTTATCAGATCGATTTATCTTGGGAATTTGATTATATTGCCTTTATACCTTTATGAAACAAAAACAAAAAAAAAAAAATTTTTTTTCGTTTATCATTTGAAAATAAAATTTTCGTCTTATACGAAACAATATCCGATCCGATCCGATCCGATCCGATCCGATCCTTCCAATTTATAAATTCGAATTCAAAAGTATTTTTGATTCTTAATACTATTGATTATCATTTGACTGATTAACGATTAATCTACCTTCGGGTAGCGGATGGAGTGTAACAGTAGTAGACAACCTTCCACTTCCGGTAGACACGAGATGAGGTGTTTCAGTGTGAAACCTTAATGCACGTCCAGATTCTTGTACTTGGAGATCAGTGGCGTTAGCCATTCCTGCAACGATTAATAATCAATGTTAGTTCGTAGAAAGTTCATCAGCGCACTTTCGTAGAAAATTAAGCTCTTGCATAATGTGATAATTACTAACATAAATAAATACATGTCCATTTGTTAAAAAAAAAAAAGTTTATATAAAACATTAATCATCTCTTTCTCTCTTTCTATTTTAATTACCCAGATACAAAAGATGAAGGGAAGAACAAAATCTATGATAATGATTACTGTGCGTATAATTATAATGTCTAATACAAATTGAGTATATTATAACATGTATAGATGTCGCGTAAAAAAAAACGTTTAACTAAATATAATTTTTTAAAAAAAATTCTTTAAGGATGTAATTCAAATTTGTCTAAAAGTCACGATCGACAAAAAAATTTAAAGGAGCGTATCATCTTAACTCGTTACGCATACTACTGCGAATCGCCATTCTACGATATGTAATATTGTATTTGTACTACTGTGTTACACGATACACTTATTTTTATAATCATTATTTTATCCTCATTCGGTTAATACGTAATCATGTTACACATAATATACTATTAATCAGCAAAAATTTATGCTTAACGCTGCTAGATATTTCGCTATTATTACTCCATGCTCTTATTACATAGAATTATAACAAGAATGTTTAAAGATAAAGTAAATTATGATGCATTTAGTCTAAATTTAATTTCTATTTTACATTAACTATTACTATAGTTATGAATTTTTATTATATTTATCTATGAAAATGTCTTTTATAAAAATACCCGGTACATACAAAAAAAAAAAAAAAAAAAAAACAGTATTTTAGAATACTCTATGAGTTTGGCTGTTTATTAAGAAAATATTAAGTAATTTATAGAGATTTTATTATACCGTCGAATCGTCAATAAATTCTCTGGTATATTATTATTATTAATAGTATGCTTATGTGCTACATGTATTTGATCAATGTTTAACTTTTGCAATGGCTCGCGATACTATATCAAGCAGATTATTCTAATATTTGATTTTCTATTACCGCGCCATCTTTTTCTCTTTTTTATAATTATTATAACACGAATTTTTTATCGAAAAGTTAATGTATGAGATATTTCAGAAAATTCTCATAAAGAAATTACAATTACAATTACATTACAATAGTTATACGATGTAGTCACGCGAAGCTGGAATTGTAATTGTAATTACTTTATAAGTAACATTAAAAAGCAACAGAAATGCTTGCATTTGCAGTATTTAAAGAGGAACTAAATATCGAACAGAAAAGTGTATCAAGACACACGAACGTGCCGACCTTACAGTAGGCACTTTAACTTCAAACTAAACTTCATAGAGCCGCTGGGATATCATAAAAACGTCATAATGAATCGCTATCGTAAAATCAGTATAAAGCAACGTACATCGAATGAAATGTACTCGAAAATGTAAAAGACTACGAGTTCAAACTGCGTAGCCGCGGTGTCTAAACAAGGAAAATCTATCAGAACATGGCTCTCGCATCATCCGCAAAGGAATCCCAAGGTACAGGTGGTATTGGCTTAACTCCCTCCCCCCCCCCCACCCCAGCCACCCCCACCCCATCCCAGCCCAGCCCATCCCTATCCCTCGATTTCAAGGTGTGAAATCATAGCTTCTCACCCCATCCCACGGCATCTCATTTCAAGTGTATGCACGTGCCCGCACGACCTTCGCCAACGTTCGCACCAACAACGAACGCATTTCCGAGAAGGTATTGGCGATTAACCGATTATCTAATAACCCATTCGGGCTGCATCGGTTTATCTTATCGAAAGAGTCCTCTAGCTAAGTCTTAGATGGACGTATCGGCTCACTCGTGCACTTGGAGTACAATCAATGGAGAAATTAGCCAACGATTGGCTTGTTCTTTCGCACCCTCGGAATCAGTCACTCGAATGTCATATTTTCGTGTCAGTCTCTGTTACTCGAGCTTCGCGAGCCTTCACCATGAGGTGATAATTCACTCCGCTACATGGGAGTGGAATTTCCCTCGGGCGCGTCCCGTAATATCATAGCGCGATTAGTCGCCCTCGTGGCGAAAAGGGCTCGACAATTTTATCGCAGAGGCGATCGTAGCCAGTTGGAGCTCGAAACCCAACTAGCAACTGAAAGGAAAGGAAGATTGTTCAGCTTAAGAACACGACGAGTGTCGCTTTATGTGAAAGGATAATATGTCGATAAGTGCTGGCTGGTACCCTCGACGGAAAAAAGCGCGGGAAACGAGCATTCCGCGGACGGGTCTCTCGGATGCGTCGGCGACGGTGACTCGGCAGAATGCAGCCGGGAGCCGAGGAGGAGTCGAGGAGGAGAGTCTCGGTGGGTTTGCAAAATAAACGAAATCCTGGCCGTCCGTGCTCTCTATCGCTCCTTTGTTCGCGCTCTTCGACAGGCTCTTCGCTCGCTCGCTCCTCCTTTTTCTCCTATGCTTGCACATCCCCCGATAGTGGCGAAGCGCGTGTACGCTCCTTTTTTCTACACCTTTTTGCGCGAGTTGAACTCCTCGGCGCGGGTCATCGGCGCTGCTTCGAGCGCAGTCACGTGGGTTCAAGTGTTGCCACTTCAGGTACACGACTCGCCCGCGCTTCTCCGCCACTTTTCTCATACCGGCCTTTATAACGACGCGTTTTTGCTCAGCTCCAAGGACGTATAGTTTCGCATAAAAACGACTGAGCCTTTTAATAAGCGAGTAGCTTGCGCTTTTGGTCGCGCACGGGGAACTTCTTTTTCTTTTCGAGAGTGTATTTATTAGTGCATGACTTATCGATGTCCTTATTTTATATCGCCATTACGAGAGCATCTCCTTAATGTCCACTTTTTTATTTTCACTGAATTTCCAACGCGTAGAGAAATAATGTATTTACTCTACTAATATGTTTTTTAAATAGCCGTTTAGATTAATGACGATATCAATAATTGCCAAAAGCAGCGAATAATTAGTTAAATAGATCGCGGAACAATAACGTTATCGAATTTTGCCATATCGAATGTGCAAATTAACAGGCGGTTGAAAAATGACAATTGTAACAATAATACAACGATAACAATAATATTATTATTACCCTTGACATCATCATCATGATATAAATCATCATCATCATTATTATTATTATTATTATTATTATTATTATTATTATTATTATTTAAGATATTATATTTAGTATCTGGTATTGGTGCTTTTTAACATTGTAAGTAAAGGATATAACGGATTACTCTATTTTTATCTTATCTCTTTATCTCTAGGGATAAATAATGTAAAAAATACGACGAAAAATAAAGTCCAAATTATTCATTTGTCTTCGTTGTATTGTCAGCTTTCGTCGAAAAATAATATTTTGTAATTGCATTATTGTAGCCTCACCCATTGTCGTGTCATCGGACAAAAAAAAAAAAGAAAAGAAAAATTAATAAAATTGTCGTTCTTATTATTACGTAATCAATAATTTAAGTTAATAGCCATTCTTTAAAATGACAAAAAATCCATATTCTGCCATTTTTATTTATCAAATAGTTCGTATTTCGTATTTGTTTTACCATAATAGATTAATGCGTTAAAGTGAATTTTCGATAATTGCTTAAATAAAAAATTATTTACAATATTATTTAGAATATATGTATATATATATATATATATATATATATATATATATATATATATCTCACGTATGTAGATATATTTGACATAAGAGCTTTAAAATGACAAAAAATCCATATTCTGCCATTTTTATTTATCAAATAGTTCGTATTTCGTATTTGTTTTACCATAATAGATTAATGCGTTAAAGTGAATTTTCGATAATTGCTTAAATAAAAAATTATTTACAATATTATTTAGAATATATGTATATATATATATATATATATATATATATATATATCTAACGTATGAAGATTTAATTGACATAAGTGAAATTGAATTCAAGGTTGGTTATATGAATATGTTCTAGAAATAAAAGTCAGCTGTTAAAAAAAATTAATAATTAATATGATGATTCTTAAACTTGATATATATATATATATATATATATAATTCTTTGACATGTTATCGCGATTAGCTTAGTTTACTAATTGAAATAAAACATTATTCACAGTCGGTAAAAAGCATTAAGCTATTTTTATAAAATAGGTATTTGTATAATATGATTGTAATGCGTTTAAAAGAAGGCAAGAATTTCCAATTAAGCTTAATTTTTATAAGCGCATGTGTAAACTATAATTAACCTTGAAATAAAAAAAAAAAAAAAAAAAAAAAAAAAAAAAATTAAAAAAAAGTGTATCACCTTATATCTTATAAGGGGAAATTATAAGAATGTTAATTTCATTGATGGGGCTATTTTTATTGTTTATAGTTGGAAATTATTTCTTTTCCTCGTACACCATGCACTTTTCTCAGATTGAAAATACTTCATTTAAATTAACACTTTTGTTCGAATTAAAGTTTAAATTTTAAAGAATCGTTAAATTGTTGCTCCAGATTTTTATGGCTCGTAAAATATTTAGGTGGAAAAGTATAGTATAGTTGGAAAGCATATCTAAACTTGTAAATTCTATCTGCTTTTCGCAACATCGAGACTAAGATAGAGGTCCCTTTCTTAATGAAGATAACAATACGACGTCTGCGTATAAGAAAGTAAGGAGGCAGCAGTGACCTCCAAGATCCATCAGAAACGTCGAAAAAAGTGATTTGGTCAAGGCCGAGGAGTTGAATTTTTCCAAGCGTTGGCGCCGAGTTAGGCGAGACTCACCTATTGGGTACGGATCGGTGGATTATCGAGAAAATTTCACCTCGCGGTGTCAGCTTATTCGCACGGAAGGGGCTAGCAGCCGAGGGAAAGCGGAGCTCTATAAAGGGACAGACGACGTGGATCGAATGTCGGGTTTATATGGAGGAAGAGGAGGAGGATAGCCGAGGTAGGTCGACGGGCCACTACGGAGACACAATTTTGAAGAAGACGTTGGTCGTTTGGGAGAGGATCGTCGATACCGGGCGCACACGAATTAAATCTCTAGGGAGAGGAGAGTCCCGAGTGTGTTTTTTCTAGAGGAGGCCTGGGAAAAATAAGAATGTCTTCCCATTGCGGTTAGTAACGACATGGACCGGAAACATGTCTTCGGCAGGACTCGACTAAGACCTTGTCTATTTCTTCCCTCTTTCCATCCTAATGTACGGCCTTTTTCTTTCTTTCTTTATTATTTTCCTTTTCTTTTTTTCTTTTTCATCTTTTTTTATCGATCGTACTTTTCCATGCGCAGTAAGTGGTCGGAGATCTAATTAAGAATCTTAGTTGAGGCCATATTCATGAAGGTAGGGCATCTCTGAATTTTATTATCGATTAATGTTTAATATTGGGAAAGGAGGGAAAATTTAATTTGTCAAAGGGAAATATTGGCAAAGTATTGTACATTGGAAAATGTCATCTAATACATAATTTTACAAATAAGCTATAAATCTCCTATTCTAATACAACGACATAAAGTAATAATTATTTTTATTCAAATTGTACGTTATGACATTTGTGGTAGGCTGAATTGACGTTATATTATGAAATAGATAATCTTCTAAATTATTTACTCGCATTTTATATTTTGACCAAAATTATTAAGTGGACGAAGCCGTCTGTCTAGTAGTTTTTAGTAACAGCACACACTGCTTTATTTCGCTTTAATACTGACCGACCCGCAGTGCTCTTTCAAATGGCCAAATACGTAAGAAAATAAGGAAATGTTAAAATTTGAAAATTCAGCCATTGTGTTTAATAGTGAATTTGTTTTATATTATTGCATTTCCTTTACGTCAATTTTATGCATTAGTAAAATCAATGAAAAAAAAAAAAAAAAAAAAAAGAAAGTGAATGTTTAAAAAAGTATTTTCCTAAATAGACGCAATATCGAAATGGAATAAAATATTTGCTTTCAATCAATTCCTATTACTTTATCTTTTGAATTTAATAATATTGAATCTAATATTTGATAAATACATTTTTCTCTTCTATGTTATTTTTCAATTTTTTTTTTTTTTTTTAAATGATAAACTTTTTATATTTCCATCTTGAATATGACCTTTAGTTTGATTCTATTCTATACCGAGTAGAGTATAAGATGATTGAAAAAGATAATAACGGAAATTAAAATTTCTTTTTTTTCTTCGTCTAGTTAGAATTCGAAGTTCTCTCGTGTAACAAATTATGTCCCTGGCAGATGATTTATGAAAATTCAATATAAAATCAGTTCAATCATACAATTAATATAAGTTTATCTGAAAGAATATCGAATGGTTTTTTTGTTTTTGTTTTCGTACAGGAATAACATTTGTAGCTAATATTTTAATCAAAGAAATTGTTATTTATTTATTATTATTATTATTATTATTATTATTATTATTGATTATCTTAAATAGAGCATTATTATGCTCTAATTATATTAGCGCTCGAAACATTAATCAGTGCCCATTACCAACGTATAAATTAATTTTAGTCATTGAAAAATTCAAATAACGCATTTAAGTTGAAAAATAAAGTTAAAAATATTTGAAAAATCACTAAAAGTAAGATGTTTAAGGCAAAACCAGTACTTAAGCTGTAAAATATTTTATCATACTCCATTTATAAATGTACTTGCGTTTCAGAACTGAAAAATAACAAAAATATAGTAAAAAAAAATATTGCATATTTTTATCATAGGTAGCACACTCGATATACGATAAAACTTTTAAAATAATGTGAATTTCGAAATCGGCGGACAAATATTATTATTAGTTTTTATGTAGATTTTAAGCATCGACGTAGAAAAGCAAAGAGTGATTGTATTTTACAGCATCAAAAACGTTAATTGGCGATGCATCGTTATAGCATAGATTTTTACTTATAATATTTGTTTGCATTTGCAGTGTGAGGCGCATTAAAAAGTGTATTTTACAAATACGTGGCGATATCATAAAAAATGTAAATTTCTCTTTGCACCACAAAAGTCCCAAGCACTCAATACAATTTGTATTTATAATTTGAAGAGATGAAGAAATGTGAAATTTGAATAAATTCATTTACTCGTTAGTGTGAGTAACCGCGCGAAGATAAATTAAAGTTTCTAAACAGCGCGGAGAGTATTTAAAAACAAAATATATATATATAAAAAAAAAAAAATGAAATATGGAGGAGCGTGGATAATTTGCAAGAATTAGCCAGTGCGCAGTGTGGGATATTTTATGATACACGAGCCATACTATATCCCACAACGTGGTGCAGTAAGTTCAATGGAATGAACCAACGGTAATACGCTTAATTAAAGTTGTTTTAACTCGTTAAAGCCTTTCGCGCGGGATGAACAAACTCCATCTTTCAATGCTTGTACTGTCTGGCGGATGGATGTAACTTCCTACTCTGCTATCGTAATAAAAGACAAAACCTTTTATTTTATCCGCGACATCGAAAATTGGATTAAATCTTATATTGTTTACACAAACATGCCCTACTATGCCTGCGGATTGTAAATAATTCGCTTATTATATTTCATTTACTTTACATTTTTTACATTTATCATTCATATTGTCGTTTCGGACATGAGCTACGACTGCCATATATAAATCTACAATTTCAAATTTATATTACCCTGTCTTATGTAGTAGTAGTAGTAGTAGTAGTAGTAGTAGTAGTAGTAGTAGTAGTAGTAGTAGTAGTAGTAATCAATAATTAATAATAATAATAATAATAATAATAATAATAATAATAATAATAATAGTAATAATAACAATAACAATAATGCATATGCAAAATTTTAACTCACGGATACAATAGAATTGCAAAAGCCTTGAAAAATTCTGGCGTGAATGACTCGAACATATTATAGCTCAATTGTAATTTATATTTTCATTCCAATCTTACTATCGAAAAACCATGTTATTCTCGCGTATTCTTAATTCAGATTGCGAATAAACTTTTGTTTATAATCCTAATGCCCGGTATTATAGAGCTAAAATAATATTTACAAAATTATGTTTCCCTCTGCTTAATATGCTTTGGTTAAAATTTAAAAATAAGTCTCTATCAGAATTATTTAGAAGAATACGCGACTGTTGATGTATTAAAACAGATGTCGTTAAAGATGTCTAGTAAATACAAAATTTATGGTATTATAAGCTATTTTTAGCTTCTTAACTTTAAGCCGTTCATTTAAAATTCTACATTTGCGCTTCAGTATGTTGTTCGCGATGAATTAGAAATTTCGCAGTTGAATGTTATTTGAGAATGCGCACTCATCTTCGTACAAAGCATCTATGATATATTTATTAATGTTTATTGGTAAGTTTAGCCGATGATTTAGAAATTCCTCGTTGAATAAACTATTTCGGAGATATTTTAAAGATAATATTCTTGCTTCCACTTTTTCCTCCCACAATTTTCGAACTAACAACGTTCTAGATCAATTCGGACAATACCTTTTATGACCCACATCTATCGTTTAAAGCGCTCGGTAAAGAAAGGATAAGCCTCAAAGCAAAAACCAATGGCTGAGAATTAGGTTTTCAAGCACAGAAATCAAAAGCCTTTTCAATGAGGTATTATCTTTTTATGGATTTTACAAAGTAACCTCCCAATACATTTCAAGTATCGACTGGATTGCACGCAATGTGATATGCATTTTCATTTAGTCGAAGCGACAATGTGTTTTTATTTTATTTACTGTTTTTGTTTTAAATTCGGAAATTGATGTTCCCCTTTTACATGCACAACTATTTCCGATATCTTTTCTATATCTCAATGTCACTCAGGCCCGTTGCATATCACTTTTGCATGTAAAGCACGGGCAAAGAGTTCAAGGAAAAGTTCCGTCGTCCGTCTTCCATGATCCAGTTATGTATTTCTTAGGTATGCATTTCCGCGTCGCGTGTGTAATATTGCAGTTGCATTACTGACAAGGACGCGTCAAGATCATCCTTATTTATATTGAATGCGTTCAGGGATTGCAAAAATTTTAGATTCATAAGCTTTTGTTCTGTGACATTTTATTTTACGCGACAGCAAGAATAGTGATGATAATTCTTGTTATTATTTGATTTGCAGTGTAGTTTTACCACCACCAGCGTGATGTGGCGAGTCTTAGATGAAAGCTAATTGATTACGTGATTGGCTATTTTTATAGCGTAAACTAATTGAAACAGCAACTTTTGCATAAGTCTATGATTCATTAATATCCTTAAATTAACTCGAGACGATATAACGTAAAATTTTATTGTTCTTAAACGACTTTTTAATAATTATACAAATAGTGATAAATAATCTGATTATAAAGGTGCACGATTGATTGCCTCATAATGTAAATGCTCAATACATACATATTAATTACAAACTTTTAAGTTATGAGAACTTCACGTCGATAAGCGGTGAAGAATCGGTGAATTATTCAAAGCTCAAGTTCATCATTTTAATTATTAAGTACACGATAAGCTAACGTTTAATAACACATTATTCTCTTTGGTTAATAATATATCATAAACTTGATAATGTCCGATTATATTTGAAATACATTGTTAGAATGTCTGAAAATATGCTTTGAATTGAATTGAATAAGAATTTTCGCACGTTTTACTGGCAAGTATTTATAATAAATATACATAATCGATATTTGATTATGTCAACTTTTATTTCTATTTAGGAATGATAAAATCAGATTTCAAATCGTTTAATAAAAATGCGCTAATTTTCGAATATTTCGAATATTGGAAGGCAAGTATCGTTCTTGTAAGCAGAGTCCTGACGGATTCTGGAGAAGATCCACGTTCAAACTATTGAAGTAATAATCGATTTAGTAGAAAGTATAAAAGTTCTTAATAAACCAGATGTTCAATCACATTTTGTTATTTCAAAAAATCTTGTACAACAACATTATAAATGTTTGAAAATTTATTCGCCCTAGCTCTTTATAAAATTATATGACTTTCAATTCTTACGAGGCGCCAAATACTGCCTCGATTAATTAAATTTTAAATATTAACAATTGGCGTCGCTTATATTTAGCAACATTTAAAATGCGATTTTTAACCTTTGTAAAGGCTCCCTGACATGCGTTGAAAATCCCACTGCGGAAGCTTATTTTGGTCGTCCGTCGTCGTACAACGGACACAAAAGAAAGGCTTTTTCCATCCTCCTCCTCGTTTTCCGGTCACGAGCGTACCTGACGCTTCTGTAATCGCTAAAACGCTGTGTAAATAAACCCTATCAACGACAGCAATGACCTCGTACAGCACCAGGAGCCTCTTTGCTTTCTCTGGCTTTAGCGACACAGCAAATACATAAACACGCACACGTACACCCGCTGCTATATTTTTACTTTACACTCTAGTTTATTCGCGATACATTATCACCAATTTTTGTTTACGGCTTTTTCCCCAAGCATCTTTTTTCTCCCCTCTTTAGCGTATTTGCGCGTTAAGGATTCATATTTTACTGAAAAGTCAACGGAGACGTGAAAATATTTAGAGGATATTTTGAATAGTGCTGCCTGAGCGCAAAGACCAAGTAAACGTACGCTGAGGCTGCGGAATGAATGTTACACGTGCCTAACGAGATTACGCAAGGGAATGCGAATAAAAAACATATACCCACACACGCGCGCACGCTCAAATACATACAAAAAAAAAAAAAAAAAAAAAAAAAAAAAAAAAAAGGCACTGAAGCAGACGCATATTTGTGCATAAATGTGTATACACACGCGATGCCTGTGCCGCAGAAATAATTTAAAGTGTTGGAATTCGAGCTTTCTTAAAGAGACAGTGCTGATTGCTTCGTTTCAACAGTTTTTATCGCTCTAGAGTGTAAAAATTTACAACTTGATTCTCTCGATTATTAAGACTTCCCCCCCCCCTAATACCATACATGTTTATAAGTTTATTTTTATTATTTCTCAAATATGAAAGATGATACTGTTCTAAATATTGATTAGAGCTTACGCGAATAGAACATTCTAACCGTAACAATCAATCATGGCATCTTAAAGTATCCTTTATTCAAAATTAAATTAAAAACTATTTATATTAAAACGAACAATGTTGTGATTTATATGCACTCGAAAAGTATACTATGTAAGAGACAATTTTTTTCAGATGCATAATGCCTATTAGAATGTAAATAACAAAAATTATAATTTATCATCAACGTATATTATTTGAAAATAGTTATGTTTCATTATTTGTACATTAATCAATTGACAGAAGCAATATAAAATCGTATCCATAAAATACAAAATTACAATCAACATTGAATTTTTTCTTATACAGTAGGCTTTTTTCACAATAAACAATCAAATTATTTGCCTAAATTATATTGTTATATTTTAAGAATGCGTATCGTAAATTTTACAGCAGAAGAGCTCGTTAAATGTAGTTGTAGAACCGAATGTCAGATTGTGCAACGGCAGATAGAGTGTACCTCAGTCAGGTTGTCCCGCGAATCTCAGCTTGCACACTTAGATATTTAAGTTCGCCAGATAATAGGGAACTTAGTTTCTCGTAAGAACTTTTCCCAAGAACTTGTTATTGGTATTGAAAATTATTTTGAAAAACACACACACACACACACACACACACACACAGACAGAGAGAGAGAGACACGGCACTGTGGCTTTTTCTAGTCCATGTTATATTTTTTACATAACAGAATTTCTAATTGTTGTTTAAGATCTATAATATGTATTCGTATTGTTTACAAATGTTTTAAACTACAAGAGCAAAAAGCTTCGAAAGCTCTAAACGATTAATACTACATCAATTCATTACGTTATTATTATCTTTCATTTCAAATAATTTTGTAGTTATCGAGATCTAGATTTCTACATTTTAACAAATAATAAAAATTAATTTTTATTTGAGTTTAGTATTTTAAAGTATTATTTTATTTTGTAATGTTTTTAAATAATACGTCCAAATTTTTTTTTTTTTTTTTTTGATTCTTTAATTATTTGCATGTCAAATAATATACGTACTCATTCCAGTACATCAGCGGTTTTTGTAACGAAAAAAAACAAATTGAATTTATACTTTGTCCTTAATTTATGTTGGCAATTGTGTAACTTAACACGAAACTTAACTCTACACAAAAAAGTTTGTAAATGATGATATTTCTGTGATATTATGCGATATAATGTGATATAGCAGTTGTTTTTCAACAAATGATTTCGATTATAAATCATTTTTTCACTTAAAATTTCTTCAATAATCATAGACAAAAGTATGTGTATTATTTATATAACATTTGACTTTATTCAAATAATAATAGATGCCTGTTGAATGTCAATGTAACATTGATCCTTGTTATTTACAGCTTCTCTTTGGTCACATTATTAAAATAAATTTAAATCATTTCACCGCACGTTTCCTAATATCAGCCTATTAAATACACAAATGCAAGGTCGTTAAAAACGCCACTTAACAGAGCGATTGCGGAAACGATGGTGCAATTTCGCCATCCGACTAGACTAAGCGTCCAAGAAAAGCTCCGGCATTAATGCAAGTGCGACTTGAATGTTCGATCGAGGAGTAAGCAGAATCCAATTTTCCGCTAAGGCAGCACTATTATTTCTCTGTAAAAGATTCTAGCCCTCATTTTTCGTAATCCCATCTCGTCTTGCTAATGTCGGCACGAGATTACGAACGGCAGAAAACGGATGTGACGCATACCACACGGTAAATATTTGCGAGTCGCTCACTCGATTTGCAGATACGCCAAGTGCAGCGGGCCACGTTTGATCCACGTACGTTGACCTACCGCAATATGTCGTTGTGCCAACTTATACCAAGATTATAACAATATTTGTCTTCACATAAAGGAGATGAAAATTCAACTATTCGATGGGAGCTTTATTCGTATGCACTCGTTGACAGGGAATTTTGATGTATATATATATATGTATATATATGCTTTACGAGTTAAACAACACGTTTTGTGTATCAATTAGCTTTTATGGTATTCGATAGAAACAAAATGGGTATCATATGATACATCATATGATGCATCAAATGATGCAAAGTATAATGTAATGTACTATGTTAATATTTTCATCGGGCTATTTGATTTCAATAAGCTCGACGGAATTTTCTACTTTTAAGATTTTTGTAATAATCCTAACATGCAATTTATAATAAAAATTGTGTATAGCAACAATATTACATAAGTTTAATATTAATAATTTATATATAAATGTTATTTATATATAAATAAAAAATTGTATTAAACATAACTACGAAACATTTTAGCATTAAGTAAAATTACTTGGCACTACGGTGTAAATTATATTTCACAAGGCAGTAATTAAATAATATAAATTTTGTAAGATTTATAAAGTTTAGTGAACTTATCAGTTAATATTTCAAGCTTCCCGAGAAAAATGTAGAAATCATATCGATACATTGTATTTAATTTAATAATGCAATGTGGAATTTTAATTTTAATTCCAACAAGTACTTGAGCATTGTAACATGATTGATATTTCTATGAATTAATACTGGCTTACAGTCACTCTTTACTGTAGTATTGCTCACATAATTTATCGGACGATGCTTTACGATGTTTTCACGCCAGATTATCAGTGTTGATATGGTCGTATGATATAGTACGTATCAGGTCTTCAAAATTAACAGTACGACTTCAGTTAATGGTGGATGAGCTGCGAAAATGCTAAACCGGTTTCATTCATTTGTATTTATTGACGAATGACGTATAAAATCATTTATTTCTTGAATTTTATAATTTAGAAGCTTTCATTTTCATAATTAATATTTATATTGTAAATCTCTTTCGTCCGCCTTTTTATCAATATTTACATTGAATAAAGATTATAGCAATATTCAGATATTTAGATTTATTATTTATTATTCATGATGTAAGAAAATTATTATCGTATCAGAATTACATTATTCGCAAAACAATAAAGTAAACTATTGGCATAATATATAAATATGCACATAAATATGTAATATATTAATATGCAATTCGATAGTTGCAATGATGATATTATACGTAGCAAATTTCCATTTGTTGGAAATTTTATAAAAACAAAAAAACAAAACTAAATAAATCAAATAACTATTGAAAATTCAAATTCAAATGATATTGACAAATAGTTTGTATTATTTGAGAAAAATTAATTAATGGAGATATAATACGGTGCCATATATTAATTACGCCAATCAAATGAATGATTCCGATCGTAAAGCTTCTACATGCAAATATATCTCTATCTCGTAAAAGATATTATTTATCCATGGGTATCAACGCATATGATATTTAAGAAAGAAAATGCGAAAAATTTTTGCCACAAAGGCAAACTCTTTCGAAGAATATCATGACATTAAAACAGGATGTGGCAGTGTATAAAAAAAAAGAGAAAAAGTTACGAGTTCGAAAGAATGAAGAAGAAAGACAGCAATGAGAGAGAAATGCATAGTATACAGTTGTGTCATTAATATTGAATTACAAAATCCTTGTTTGTCAGATGCTTAAATAAAATTTTATAACAATTTCATTGTTAACAAGTAAACTTATTACAATTATGAAAAATATTTAAAATAAATTAATGTCAGTTTTCACTTATTATTTGCAATCTTTTATTAAATATATTTATTAATTAAATAATAGTGTTACTGCTCTAGTTTAAATCAATCTGATAATTCCATAATAAGTAGTAAAAATTAATTTAATTAGTAACACTCATTCTATTAATAATTAGGCTTTTTCCTCGAGATTTTTTATTCCATTTTTTTTTTTTTTTTTTTTTTTTATTCAAGTATAAAATAATTGATTTTCATCCTGGTTTTCTATATACGCATTACATTATTTAACGGCATGATACGAAATTAAAACATAATACACGTATTTTTAACCACATATACGTGCATATGTTCTTTTGAATAATAAAGTCTACAATATAAATTATAAAAGTAAATAATTAATCGTAATATTAAATGACCAAATGATGTCAGATAGAAATTTCAGATGCATTATTACATAAAGAATTAATAGGCGAATAAAAATGATTTAATTTGTTATAAAAACTATAAGCATAGGATGACAACAAATTTATTATCAATAAATACGTGCATTATAATTCCATGATATAATTAAATATTGATTATAATCATGTACGTTGTTTGTTTTTATATTTCTATTTTTTATTTACATGGGATCCGTTTAAAAAGTTATATAACAAAAAATTCTTGATTATTAATATTTAAAAATATTTTTATTTTTTTTCTAAGCTTATGTATTTTTAAAATGTCGAAAATGTAAATTTTATTATTATAATAATTCTTGTAAATAACTTTATTTACGAAGAAAATATATTTATTCTTTATCTATATATATATATATATATATATATATATATATATATATATATGCACATATAGTGTAATAGAATTTAGTATAAAAATTATTTACAATTAATAATTATATAAAAATTATTTCATTAGATTTTATAATTATAAAGTTTGAAAGTAAGTACCAATAGTTAATTAAATATAAGATTGCTAGCAAATTTTTACTGGTTGAAATATTTTTTCATTGAGTTTATTTCAAACAAAAATGTAATAAGTAAATGATTCTGTGCACTTATTCTTTGACAATGGCTCATTTTTTACGAACATTATCACAATTACAAGCAATACTATTGATTGAAAACTAGAAATAAAAATTAATTTTTGAATATAGTTTTTGAAAATAATTTTACTATTTTAAAATTATTTCAAAATTCAAAACATTAACTTTTCTGTACTGTATATATCAACAATGCTTACTTAATACTATTGTTTATATACTATTTAATATTATTTAATATGTAATATTCAATTGAAAAGATTATATATAGTATATTCAGGCATCTAATTCCCATATAAATTCAGGTCAAATGACTTGATTACTAAAAATGTCCATTACATGAAAGCCTTGAGAAAAAGCAGCATGCATCGTCTTTGAGTAATATAAGCGCCATTTAATCGTATCGAAATGCTAATACTTTTTAAGAAAATAAGAAAAGTAGCTTTCTCGAAATCCAATTTCCCGCTTATACGTTTTGCAAGAGTAACGAGTGGGAGATAGTGAGATGGTAATAGGGCTCTACACAAAGTTTGCCGGCGCTCTCGACGATGCTTCTGCGCAGATCTCGTGCAGTCGTTTGCAGCCTCGGAATAGAATTACAAAATGACGAGAATGACAAGCAGACATAACTTCTTCCTCTCAGTTTCCTGAAGAACGTAGAATCTCTCTCTCTCTCTCTCTCTCTCTCTCTCTCTCTCTATATATATATATATATATATATATATATATATATATATATATATATATCTACGTCTCCCTTTCACCCCTTCACGCTATTTTACCCTTATCGAACTTTCTGTTCAATCGATTTTAATGAATTTCGATATGCGAATTTATCGTCGAGAGATAGTCTCACTTATTCAATAACCTTGCTTCTTATTTAGAGAAATCAAAGGATTTCTTTGTAGCAATAAATCGCAAGATAAAATATATTTTAGACCAAATGATACAATGACTTCGCAAGCTCGACCTACATTTCTACAGGGTTTATTCTAGAAATTTCTGTTACTCTGACACATTTCTTTTGAAAAGATATTTTTCTTTCGATGACTCAAATGTTTTATATTCTTCACAACACTTATTCTTATGAGGCACTTGGAATATAAATTAATTGAATATGAATACTATTCATAGTATAAGATGTTAATAGATATGCGGCTCAATTTTGTTTAAGCATGCAAAAAGAAACGCGAAAGAGGCTTTTTGATGAAAAATAGAAAATATGAAGAACAATATAAAAATATGCTTTATTGACTATAAACAACCTCGCCTATAAAAATTTACAATATTTTCTATGATGTACGCCCACAAACGTGCATATTCTTAATTTCAATATTGTAGATACTTTTCCAGTTAATAGTCTGCAATGTAATCACTAGGACGTCCTACATTTATGTAATAATGTTTCTTCAACAAAATTTATGTTTATTAAATTTATGATTTTTATGTTTTTGTTCGTAAAGCTTGCAAGATGTGTCGGGCCTAGGCTAAGATCCAATTAGGTGAAGCTGTTACACTAATAATATTGAGTTCCATTCACAATAGTTTACACGAAATTATTTCACATTGTTAAAATTTATTCTATTTTAAATTAAATTGCAATAAATATTATAATAAATATGTTAAATTTATTATATATAATGTATGCATAAATGACAAAATATTTAACAACGTCAGTTTAATACCACCTGCTCCAAATAAAATTTGATGAAAAATTTACAAAGTCAAAATAAAGCGTTTTCTCATATTTTCTAGGACAAGTTAATAATGGAATCTGTAAAATGAAATATTTATTTAATCTAAACATGGCCGTAATGTAGACTTGTTTACTAATTGGAACATTTGATTCTAACAATGTGTAAAAATTGGCGTTCGTAAATATTTCAAGTATTATGAATTTTTTAATAATAATATTTAATACAAAAACAAGGGTAATAATTTAACGTTTATCCTATCCTAAAAATCCTTCCTTACAACACCGACAAAGACCGAAAAAGACAATAATCATATTTTCTTACGTCTTACTGAAGTTGGAATTTTTTCGACGCTTACAAACAGAGATTTCTATTGCCGAGCTTAATCAACAATCTCGCGTCCAATCCGTTATCTACGATTTATACTTCATTGACTTGGAAATATTTATCCAAGACAACTTCTTCATTTTGCTCGTCATAAGAAATCATTCGATGACCCATAGTGAGGTATTTAAGTTATGTGGGAAGGACGTGTGAGTCAAGTGAGTGGTGCAAAGGCGCAGCCGTAAAGTTTTAAAGGTTTGATTGTATCATTATCTTATTTAACTGGCTAACCGAACAATTCCGAAACGAAGATATTTTCAATTGTATATCATTTCTGTAATGCACTCTTGTCAATGTTTACCAATACTACGGCTATTTAATAAAGTATCGGGTGCATGCATATACATATACGCCTATTTTTTTTAACAATAATTCATTCGAGCACTACAATAAAGTGAATGATTGGCGGAAGAAACTAGTGAAATAAAGTCATTGGAAATGGCCAATTTTTAAAAAGATTGAACACATATAGCCTGTACAAATAAATCTATAGTATCCGATTAGCGAGCAATTTACATTCTTTTCAACGACAACAGATCAGGTAGCGGTATTTAAAAGATTTTTTTATATAATTGAACAATGCGATAAAGAAGAATAAATTATGCAAAAACTGTTATTATTGGGATTAGATTTTCTCGACACGAATTATAATAAAAAAAAAAAAAAAAAAAAATTCCAAATTGAAAGCTATGAAGTATGGGTGCTCCACTAGAGAGACGGACTTGACTCTCCCATCCTTTCCATCATATCGCACAATTAACAATCAAAGTCAATATTAAAACAATTTATCCGAACCCGTCCAACTGCCACTGAAGTGCACGGGAAGCGGAATTACACGAACGAGTGGCAGAGCACTGAAAAATGGGGGCGCCACACGTGCGCCGCCACTTCCCAACTGCCCCCGGACATTTAATCCTCGCAGTCGTTACACGTCAACGGCAATATCGCCTCGGCAGGCGGGAAATTCCCAGTGACAGCCAATGATTTACTTACTACAGCTAAGCGGACAGACGAGCATCAGGAGCTCCATATTGGCGGAGGTGCGGGCCGTGGACAGAACACGAAAAATGAAAAGCACAAGTGGCGTGGAATCCGCGGCTCGATCGACCGACGGAGCGCCGAGCATCGACATCGACTGATGCTCCTCCAATCGGCCGATCGATTGATCGATCGCCCGCCCAAGCCTCCCACGATCGCACGCTCGGGGCGTAGGCCGATGAGATTGTCTCGCGGTGCGAAAAGCCGCGGCACCGATTTCACCTCCCGCGTGGGCACTCGCGATTTGTTAACTAGGCGCGAGGAGAAAAGTGCGAAGAATAATAAGGGGGACACTCGCGGACGCTGTCTGTCGTCGTCGTCAACGCGAAAAATGTCGCTCCTCCTCCTCCACGTTTGAAACCCCGTTTCCACGGGGCCATGAATATCAAAAGCTTCTCGGAAGATGAGCGTGTCATTGTGTCGAGGATGCGCCGCCGGAACGACCGTCGGTCGTCGGTCCAAGCTTCTTTGAATTTTAGTGACGCGCCGCCGTTTTGCAAAAGCCACGGTATATTGCATCGAGGCGTGCGATTTTCTCCGATTTTCCCTTCGATTTTGCAAATGTCTTTTTCAAAGCAATTAATATTGAAATAGTATCGAGCAATGCCAGAGGCTTTCCGCTTTATAAAAACCATTATTGTTTGCTAATTATTTCAAGAACGTGGCCTCGCGCGAAACTTCCTTACTTCACTTTCAGGTTAGTTTGTATTAATCCTAGCCAAGTGTTATCTATTTGTTAATTTTTGTTATAAAAATAAATGTCACTCGAATTATCTTTAATGCTTTCTCTTTTCTAGAAATGTATGATGTTTTATGTTTTTGTATAATATCAAAAAATTCAAACCCTTATTATCCTTACATAATTTACTACAAGCAGACCAGGTGCATTTATCAATTTCGTGAAATATAACAATAAGCAAATTTAACAACTAAAAACAAATTTATAAAATTTAATCCTTATACTAATGCCAATCATATAGTCGATATTTCGCAATATTTTAATAGTTAAAAATAA
Organism: Ceratosolen solmsi marchali; assembly: GCF_000503995.2. Lineage (NCBI taxonomy): Eukaryota > Metazoa > Arthropoda > Insecta > Hymenoptera > Agaonidae > Ceratosolen > Ceratosolen solmsi. Next base: position 2,254,420 of record NW_011948432.1, read on the forward strand.
GTCGAGTCACTTTGGCTCAAAGCTTTCTGTATTTTAAATTTCAAAGTTATCAGAACTCTCTCATCTCAGCATCCTAAAATTGAATAAAAAAAAAAAAAAAAAAAAAAAAAAAAAAAAATTAATATGTATGCTGAGAGCAGATGCGGGAACATTTTAGCGATTTTGTGCGACTCAATTTTCCGAAAATTTGTCAATATATTGCAAATGAACGTTCCATTAATAAATACTCAACCAATAAATTCCACATCTATAAACGATTTTATTATTAGTCAAATCCACAATATTCAGACTTCATAAAATGATTAACGTCTACTATACACGAAAATATTTAGCATTTGAAAATATGGGAGCACTAATAGTTAAGATAATAGCATAATTACTCAATGAAACGCCTTCGACCGGCTTTTTAAAAATATATGATTATAATTTCGATCGACTATCGAAACTGCGCGTGTAAGTCTAAATGCCAACACACTTCGTACGATTGCCGCCAAAAAGCGAATCCCCGGTATTTCCAATTTTTTCCAAACAACAGCATATTCGCGTACCTCAAAATCACTAGGCTCACCATCCACTTAAGAACTGGCTAATAAAGGCTCCACCCCTCGACTAGCGTAGGCGTGAATCTCAACCCCACGCGATCTAATGCGTATGTAAGACGAGGCGTGTCGACGAGATAGTCCTACCTCGCGACTAATAATCCCTGCGGATAAACGACGATTGCGTTTAACAACGTTGCGTTCTTGGTACAGCGTCTCTCGATAAGGCTAATCTGGCGAGTCGGGGCTCCGAGAAGTTGGCCGAGCCATAATTTTCACGAACTTCCGACTGCCCGTATACAAGCAACAACTTCCTCGATGAAATCAATGCCTTGCATTACGTAATTTACAGTCAAGCGTCTGACGCTGTTACCGCTCCTGCTCCTACTGCTGCTATTGTTGCCAATCAGTCCCCCACCCTTCCCGCCCCTCCCTCATCACTCCCACAGCCACCTCATACTCTCACTTTCTTTTCGGTAATTTACCAACAACACGCCATGAATATTACATACTTTCCAATTACTTTTTACAATTACGAGGAAACAGTATTACTGCACGAATAAATAAGCGCTGACTAAATGATAACTACTTGATGAATTTTTTTTGTTAAAAGTCTACTTTGCGAATTTTCAAATTTTTGTTAACTAATTGCATTAAAATGCTGCTACCACGTGCTATCTACGATAGCACAGAGAAATGAGAAGATACCAGAGTCGTTCGTGAATGATAATAAGATTTTTTTTTTTATAATTTACTTAAGTTCCAGGTGGATAGAAAATACAATTATACCCAGGAATTATGCAATTAATAAAAGAGAGGAATATTATTTGAAAGCCAACGTAATTTCTAATTATTAATTCCCTAACGAAATGATAAGAAATATAATTTTATTTATTATTTAAAAGTTATAAGTACTTGTTTGTGTTACTCGATGCTCGGTTATAATATTAATAATATTATAAACAACTGAGAATGTCATATTGTTGAATTATTTCCTTCATAATCTACGATTGCTATAAAATTTGAATATGATTAACTGTGATTTTAAATTGAGATAACTGTCATCGTATGCGATGAGATATGTATGGTGTAAACATGGCATAGTAAACTTCCATGCGTGACTTAACTTCATTTCCCAAGCGAACGAGAGGCTTAAATTCCCTAGTCAATTTCTGGGAAATAATACGATTTTCTACATGAAGCTATTGCTCGTTGCGAAAAGACATCTCGAATATTCCACTGACAAAATGCTCAAGTGCACTATTGCTCTGAATGCTTCCCTCACTAAATCCTTCTTCGTCTTTGTCGCCTCCCACCCCCCCACCCCTCCCACCCACCAACCAGTATATTTCCTCTTACCCTTAGGATAAAAAATTGCGGTGTCAATTTGCGCTGCGTAGCCAGCAGGACACCCAATGCCAAGCGAAGTTGAAGAAGAAAAAGACACTCCCTCCATTATCGCAGAGACTTATCGGCGTCGCGCGGCGTTGGATTTCTCGAGCTTTGATACCTCTCTCCCCTCCGCCCAGCCCCATCAACCCATGATACCCGCGCATTGAAAGCGTAATTTTTTTGCGGCCTACGTTTGCGACACGTACGTGACTCGCTTGCATACTTCCCCTCCCTTTACCCCCCCCCCCTCCCCCACCCCATATTACATTACTCGCACCCTCCCCGCCCCGTGTCATTCCTATTGACCGTCAATTTTGGATTGCTCCGGGCTTTTAAGGTTTGTTTAGCAACCGAATAAGCTCATCTGTCGTTACCACGACGCCGAATATTCCTACGCTTACGTAAACTGCGCTAATCACAGTTTATTTGCTCCTCTGATTAACATTTTTAAACTAGAACCGAGAGACGATTTGTCGCTAATATCTAACTTCGCTTAGCCACTGTGCGTGTGACTATATACGTGAGCATCGATAGTTTCTTTAAAAATCTTGCTTTCGAGAAATAATTAACTACTCAACATATTGGACGCGAACTCCGACAAGCTTACATCAGTCGTATGGGATTATCGAATAGTCCGTGCGCAATTTTACAATTATGGAACAATTTTATGTTTCCTATTGATAATATTATTTGAAACAAGATTCACTTTACTTCAAATTCATAATTTAATTTCTTTGATGAAAATTTATTTCGTTGCACATTGCATGTCGGAGTGGCAATATTAGCAATATTGTCTTATTTATATTAGAAATTATGAATTTTCATGAAAAACACGCGCCGCTCATAGATAAACATACGATATTCTAAGGCATTACCATTCAATTATCGTCTATATTACGTGTCGGCCAATAATATTGTTTTTATTTAATATAAAATTGATAAGAAAGCCATTTGTGTCACTCATTAAAATGGTATTTTCGTAATATTTATTTTCACTGTACTTATCGGCTCCTGCTCGTTGATGTCGCGCGCACCGCAATTAAATACCTCGTTTCAATTACAGGTTTTTGTAACGCTCCATCTGATAACGACATTAAAGGAAAACTGTAAGACAAGACATGTATGGTGACGGAGTATTACGAGACGACTGTACTTGACACATTTACGCAGTTTTAATAATATTTGCCAAAGAAAACTATTAATAACTCATTGTATCACGCTGTACTCATCGAGCATATAACTTTTTCTCCCGTATTTTATTTAAAATTATTTAATGTTAATTACCTTAGACAAGGGCAAAAAGTTATTTTCTCTCTATAAGTCAATCCGTATGGACTAAGTAGATCGCAGTCACGTATTTCATACGTTTTATAGCGATTTTTACTTAAACACTACTATTGACTCGTGAATATTTATATGGATACGCGAATCACATAAGTATTATTTTTTATTTTACCCACATCTAATAGGTATAGACTTAAGATTATTACTACAAAGTAACGAGTTTTTACACTCTTTGCGTAATACTTTGCCTTATTTGCATAGAAGCTTAATTGGCAAATAATTTTCGTTAACAACAATCTGATGAAATTGAAGAAGGACAGAATCTTTTATTTGCGAAGTAGTGCGAGAGAGATATATGGGACGGGGGCGGGAAAGGGGGGGGGGAAATAAGTATTCGGAATAAAAGTCGAATTGTCAGTTTGGCAGAGGCCTTACTGACGACGGTTTGTCCTTTGCGCCCATGAAGTCGAACGTAAGCGCTTGACGACGGAACGAAGATAGGGGAGGGAGAAAGCCGGCGTCGTTCTATTTTCATGTTAAACGGAAAACCCGCTTTTTGCCTCGAGCTAATAGAATATCTGCTCCTACGCGATAATGAAGCTTCGGTTGGACACATAAAGGTGAACACGGGTTTATTTTGAATGTGTAGAGTACATAGAGCGTGCGCGCGCGTTCATAAGGTCGACGCCAGAAATGGGAAGTCAAACGGCCTTGGCTGTGTACGCGCGAGCGGCCTTACGGTACCTCTACCTTTCTTTCTCATTCTTACTCATTCTTTCTTCCCTTCCCCCTGTCCCTACCCCTCATCGTCACCCGCCCTCTCTACTCTCAACGAGTTTCTCTCCTGCTGGCCGTTTCATACTTTCTTTTCAACTTGCCCATCTACCTCTCCTTCCCTTTTGTTCCGTATCTGTGCCGGGCTTTTTTTACATTGTCAGGTATGCCTGCGTGCGTGCGTGCGTGCGTGTGCGTGTGCGTGTGAACGTGTTGGGTATATAATATTTCTTGACGCATCGATGAAATCGCTACTGGTGTTGTCACGAAAAATTCTGAATCTTACACGATACTGTTTTTGAAGTGCTTGCATCGCGGCGATTTTAATTAAACAACCATAAAGTATTTACCAAAATAACGAAATGTTGAGTGACTTAATATTCGTCGAAGTGACTTAATATGCCTAGTGTAATTATGCGAATGCCTATCATAGATTAAATAATAATTGAAATTTATACAATATCATGAACACATGTAATGACAGGGAATAATTAAAAGATAAGATCAGACAACTTTTTATTTTTTCAAAAGATCTATATAAACTTACTTAAATATATAACCGGTAACTCCATCCATTAGACTGGCGTAGAAAATTGTAGTTAAAATAAACGACTTTCTTTCACATTTCTCAAATAACATTTCAGCATTGTCGTTATTATTAATAGAATTTTTTATATATAAAATGTGTAAAGCAAGGATAAATATCAATCAAAGTAAAGTTACATAATAGAGATATTAGATGTTTCACGGTCAAAGTAATGTACAAAGTGAAAATTACTCTGTACTAGTCACTGTATATTATTATACATTTATTTTCCGTATTATACTTTGGGTGACATATTTCATTTCGACTCTTTATCATTTTTGTTTAATTTTAAATACCAACACCTAATTTTCAAATATTAGTAATAAAGGATAATTTCAAAAAGTCGGTCAATCATTTTTCTTCAAGTAATTTTCAGCTTTTTCTAACTGCTGAATATTGACTTTAGTTATTCTTAACGACGAGGCATTAATTATTATTTATTTAGATTTAGAAATTATTTAGATTAAAGTATTGTTATGCTTACGCAAATGATTCCATTATTAAAACATGCTAAATCTAACTATAAAAGTGCTAAAGAAAGAAAAAATGAAAAGAGCGCGCGTTTTCTCGATTTTCCTCTCGTCCTATTTCCTTGGTAAGGCAAGATTTGAACAAAGCCTAAATGAGAAAAGGCATAGTAGTTGACGGACTAAAGAAAAATTGCATACAAGTACTCTAAGCCTTAGGAAAAATGAAATAAAAAAAAATTAGTCAATTACACGATTTCTTTAGAATAAGAAAAATTTCTTAAAAAAATATTATAAATTGTTATGTGTCGTAATATGTAATGATTTTAGTAGTATATAATATATATGTATATATATATATATATATATATATATATATATATATATATACATATATATTATATACTACTAAAATCATTACATATTACGACACATAACAATTTATAATATTTTTTTTGTAAAATATTCCTACCTATGTGAAGAATTATGAAACTGGTTGCTAAATAAAGTAAAAGATCGCAATAATAGCCGAGACTGAATTTATTATCAAAGCGAAATTATATTTTGTATACTCATTATTTGTAATACTCGTTATTAAATATTAATTTTTATTGTATTAGCCTAGAGTATTACATGACCAAGATATTTTGTTACGCAGAACCAATATTGTACGAGAAATAATAGAGTAAATAAAGTTAAATTCTTCGAGCTAAAAGGATCAGAGCCTCTTTCTAGCGCATACGAAAGCCAAGCCCAAAATGTTTTCAGTATTTTAAAAGGATTGAGGAGTAAATAATTTATAATGCCTCAAAGAGCACGAACACATAAAAAAAGTCTCTCAAATTTAAATGCACGAGCACCAAATAAGTGCAAGCCCGACTGACTTTTCACGTTTCACCCACATGTGCGCACAGATATGCTGATGTGTCTGGCGGGAGGGGCGGGAGGGGGGGGAGAAGGGCATTTCTTCCTCGAAATTTCTCTTCAACTCTCTTCTTCTTTAAGAATCCATCGACTCGCCTTTCCACGCTTTACCATCCGGTGTTTGCAGCGTCGAGGGAAGTCCACGAGAAAGTGGCGTATGTACTTTCGGAATTCAGAGGCAAACTCATTACAATGCGTAATAATACTAAAAGAAGGAGGGTGCGTATCACCCGGGCCGCAAGCCGTCGAGTATAACCCCAAAGTATCGGTAACGTGCCTTGCTGGTCACAATTTGCCCTTTGATTTATTGCGTTCAATTTGCGAAAAGGGGCTGAGTTCGAGAGGCGACCCAAACTCTTTGTGGTCGCTATTTTCGTGGAGGCATCGATTATCGAGTGCTCGGGCCAACGTTTTTAAGGATAATTGCGAGTGTAAGTAAACTTGCCACCTGCCCAGATCAATCCTAAAAGGCTTCAGCATTCCCATCCCAAATCGGCTTTAGCATAAACTTTGTCGCTTCTGCCGTCTGCCGTGTCCACGCGCGTTTGGTATTAGGCTAACTTTAATTGTGCCTCAATTGATTCATTTGATCATTTGGTGAAATTGAGTATAATTATTAATATATTTTTTAAATTTATCGATTGCTAGCGATTGTTGACAGCTTGTGAGAGAGTTATAATACTACTTTACCATAAAGTTTTTAGTAATAATTATAAAGTAGCCGAGCGCGAAGTACTGTTTTCTTATTAGTTTCATTTAATTTTAATTTTTTTTTTTTTTTTTTTTTTTTTTTCAAACACTTTCAGAGATTTCCTTTTATTACTTTCCATAGGGATCATAAAAGTATCTGGTATTAATTTTAATGTACAATTTTTATAATGATTTAGTTACTTTAAAGAATTAGAGTTACACTCTTATAGAAAAAGTAATTGTAATTTCATAAAGCTGGCGACTTTTAACTGACACATCGGTTTAACAATGGCGATTCAGATCAATTTAAAACGATTGGGCGTACTTTATAAAAATCTCTATTTAACTTAATGCATTCCATATTGGCTATCGTATAAAGACCTATTTCGCAATACCATTTCAACAACGCGTTGCAAATTCAAATAAGAACACGTTTTCGCAAGCATGATAAAGTTACTGTGTGCCACGAACTATTGGCATACATCAAATGGCAGCTCATCGTAAACAAGTTTCGTTAATCGCTGCTCGAACTCTTTGCATTTCACTAGGCTTGAATAGAAAAAAAAAACGAAAAACAGCTTAAAAAAGCGTATTAGATCCTCCTTCGTGTCGCGTGCTCACTTTTTTTTTGTCCTCGTATTCTACGCGAACTAGACGTGCGTCGATCTTTTTTATCGACATTGTCGCAAAGTCGGTTGCTCCTCGACAATTTAGGATCGTTTATTTTGATTGGCTTTATATACCGGTGAATTACGTCACTTGATTTCAGCTCGCATCTCGACTGTCTCTTCGTTCTAAAAGTCTCAATTTCCACGAGGCAAAAAGGAGAGAAGGATAAGAGAGACACACAAGTGCATTTATTGTATAGGACGAACGAACTTTGTGTGTCTTCATGAGACGTTTGTTAAGTCTCGTGTCTCGTGTCCCGCTTCTCGCTTCTCGCTTCTCGCTTCTCGCTTCTCGCTTCTCACTTCTCACGTATACCTCAGTCGCGAATTCTCGCTTATATCTTTTGCTTTTTGCTTGACTCGTGTTTTGCACACATTCTGCTTCTCCGTCATCGAGTAAATGGTTATTTTTATTTCACGTTACACCTGAGACATTCGCTGCTTTTAAACAATAAATATTTTGTTCTGGCGTTCGCTAAGTATTTTAAAAATACTTTTTTCCCCCCATTTTAATTATCTCAATCTGTAAGTTATTATTCAAATTAGAATGCTAAATGGCTTTTTTATTATATTTTATCAAGTTTCCGGCATTTTTTATCGATGCTAAACATTATAAATATCTCAACAACGACATCCTCCGATCATTTCTATAAAATTTTGGAATATTTATGATAACGTGTCGATGATGTTATTATATATTATTTTGTTATATTGTTTCTAATCTGAATTGTAATTCATTAGTCAGCATAAAGATATATACTTTTTTAAATTACGTTGTAAACTAATAATTATTTTTTACTTTCTTCATTATGATTCCTTGACCTTTGATTCCTTATATTAACAAGAGTATGGCTTTAACGAAATAAAAAAGATAACAACAACAACAAATTTTTTTAAATATAAATAATTCCATTCGTGTAGAATTCACAATAACCAATAAAAAATTTTACTTTTATAGATAAAATAAAATAATCATTTACAATAAAACTATATTACGTATAAAAAATACATTGAATTTGAATTATAAACATTTTATAATTGCTATAAGATTATGAACGTACTTACAATAAATAGTATAATTGTGTACGTGAATTAACATTTTTTAAATTCAGTTCTTATGAGTCTTACAGTATTTATTTATCTGATACCATGCATAGAACAGCCCTAAAGAACGAAAGACAGACGTAAAACACCGTTGTTATGTTGTCAAGTGCTTTGTCGTTATCATTTTATGCCCGTAATTTTTCACTTTTATCGAACTCATCGTTCATGCTGACTATTGTACTTTCTTTCTACTCCAGCCTTAATACAGGAAATAAGTTATTAAAGTAACAAACAAATTTAGTAAAAAAAAAAGTTTTATTTGTTGCATATAAGATTTTCAAGTAACTTTGATAAAAAAATTAACGTTGAAAAGTAAATGTAAACTCATTTAAAGTTTATAAATATAACATTTTATTACGTATAATTATTAACTAAAAAAATTATTTCGCCGTATATATATATATATATATATATATATTTATTTATATATTTATATAAAAATCTCGGTATGAGGCTGAGATAGATTTGAACGGGGACGATTGATTTGTAGATAACTAATGGATTTTCTCTTATATTGCTTTTAAAATTTTAAGCTCATCGATCCATCACTGTACAAAGTAATTTTTCACCTCATTGCATGTTACCAGAGAAAAATCATCATAAATATAGTTTTTTGAGAAAATCTCATTCTTAAAATTTTTCCTTTTCACATTTATCACTCGAACTTTTTATTTTCATTGTCGTTTAAATGAATTGAAAATCCAAAGTGATCGAATATAATTATATTTATATATAATAGGTTCAATCATGTTTTGTTTTCTCTTCGATTAGACTTGAACATTTGTATTGCATGAACAGCGAACTGCAAATAGATGAATTAAAAAAATATTGAATACATTGAATATTGTATTTGTACATATATATATATATATATATATATATATATATATGTATATATGTAATTCCCTTCATTATAAATAAAATGTGCACAAAAAAAAATTCAATGTTCATTTAAACACACTCGACTTTCAATATTTATAATATTAAAAATCGCAATATTTCAAAACGAAGAACCATTAAATGTTCCCTTTCAATTTAAAAAACGTAAAATTTATACAAAATTCACTCTACATTTACATAATAACGGCAATCAAGATAAATACTATAATACAATACTACAATAAAAATAATGTAACAACCAAGTCAAATTATGGAGTACAAGTTATTGCAATGGTACATACTCTTAGAATCGTTTATGCTTTCAGAATCTGTTACTCCATGCGAACTTTGAAACTCAATGTACTTAATATAATTTTCATTTATAATATTTGCATTTTTAGTCAGTGGTTTAGTGAAGGTGAGAGAGAATGAATTCTAACCAACATTACCATTGATAAAATCGAAAACTTATATTAAAATGAACTCCTCGTGTCCGTTGTTAGCATAACTATTGTAAATTCATAGTGCTATAAATATCTTACTAATACATACATAATTATCTTGACAATAGCAATATAAGTGTAAGGTGTTAGTGCTCAAACGATCTTGATAAAAAAAGAAATTGTTTTTAGCGAAGGAACGAGATTAATCGAACGAAACGTTGAATTCCCAAGCGTGAAACATTTAAATAAAATATTCAATATTCGTTCGAGTTCGAATATCAATTGGAACGATAGTCCGAGAAAAATTTGCGCGTACGTATTTTCCAGTCATTACGATAGACTTAAGTCACTTTGCGCTAAGTATCTTTTTCCATTTCATTTCTTTTGTTTTTGCACCATCCTCGTATCTCGCACGGCTCATGCGTTTCTCGCATACCGCGTAAAGGAGGATTGATCGTCCGATTAGGTAATTCGGAATGACCTTGCACCCCTCCATTTGCCGATTATTTGTAAAATCACGCGACCAACTGAAGACGATCGAGCAATTTAAAAAATGCTCGTGGCCGTGTCTCTGTGTCGTATTTATAGTCGCTGGTGTGATCGATGTTTTACGCTTCGCGGTGACGATAGCTTTGGAGATAAATAAACTCGGATGTAATGTAGGTTTACCAATAATAGACAACTCCTTCATTATTATAATATTCAATTTATTTTAATTGAATCCGAATGAGAACTTTATAAATTTCTCTGAATTTTAGACACAAACAACCTAATAGATAATGAGAATCAAAAGAGTCGATATAGTATTTCATCAACTTCACATTTCTATACAAATTGATAATTTAATTTATATAAATTGGAGTTTAATTGATTGAAGATCATATAGACTTATCGCTTGAGGTAGTAAATTTGTTACGATTCTACAAATACATTGTTTAAAAATATTTTCTGCCATTTGAATTATATAAAAATAGTTGTCCAATAGTTTGAATCTTTATTATTGAAAAATATGAGACTGTTTGTATGTTTCTAATACACTTTGATATACACTAAGTAGTTTGCACACATATTAACGACTTTAATTGAAAAACAAAACTAAAAGACTTATACAAAAAAAAAAAAAACCTTAAAATATCGTCGAATTGTTTGCATCAAGTTTAATTATATTCATCCAATTATTTGTCAACAAGTAAAGGGAGGCAAAATTTAACTTTTTCAAAACAAAATAAAAGAAATAAAAGAAATACGCTACTGCCTCAAAATTAGTAGTGATAATCAATAAATTCAAAAATAAAAAAACTAGGTACTTTATGCATTAAATTCCAAACTAACCTGTTATTCAAGTTTGTTCATCAATTCGTTAATCTAGTCAATATAAGTCAAGCTCAATAAAATTTAAATGAAACTGCAAGTAGCGAATGAATATCTTTAAGTTGGACTGTGTAAAGCTTAATGTATTTTTTCATTTATACAAAAAAGTATAACCTTGTCATTTGGTAAATAACCATAATTCATAATTAATGATGATGCGACGATAAAATTGAATTTATTCTCTTCAAATACCGGAAATAAATCAAAGTGTCTATGAACAAATATGTTTATTTGATAATTGTACGATTAATCGTGTAATTCAATGAAAATTGGCTTTATCATTACAAAGGATTTGATATTACGTGTGTAAGCTAATAACACCCATCAAAATTTTAATTTCCAAAGAATTAATTATATTTGTTAATTTCGGAGATAACTTTTAAGATAATGGATCTAGAAAATTATTCATTCAATCGTCATTATCTGTGACAAATTATAACTTTATTAATTAAATGCTTATATGCAGATAATAATATACGTAATATATTTATAATATATCCTGCGACATTTAAAATGTGCTCACTCGATAGATACTGCGAGAAGATACTTTTTGCTATTGCTTTCCGGTTTACGCTGTTTACGAAACGATAATATTCAGTTCTGAATGATAATATGATTTTATCTTCAATTGAGTCTTTAGGTAAATATTATCATTTCATAAATACCGTAATTGTAATTTTCAATGTTCAAAAAAAAAAAAAAAAAAATAATAAATAAATAAAATAAAATAAATAAATAAATAAATAAAAATAAATAAATAAATCAATAAGCCGGAATTTTGAATCATCGACTTAGGTTTGAACCAATATTGTATTGTACTGTAAAATTGCTGTTATTGCTCGAATCATTAGCTTTTGTGAAAGTACATAGATAATTTTCTTGTCAAATATTTATCCTTTCCTATAGCTTAATAACAAATTTTCCTTTCTCCTTTATAGCTATAATGGATTGTTTGTTATTACTTGTCAACACCATTAAAAAGCAGTAATATTATTACAGGAGCTTGCAAGCATTGCTATTATATTTATTCGATCGGTATGTAGCCGTCAATTCGTGGACGACAAATAATTTTCATTTTAAACGATTCGAATTAACTCCTCCTCAAACATTCGATATAAATTTAACGTTGTGGCGGAGGGTAGGGCTGGTGGCCCCCCCCCCCCTGGGGCGGAGGGTGGGAGGGTTGTAATCTAATTTCTAATTAATTATAATTGCTTTGCTTTTATAAGTATAATTATAGGCATTTAGGGTAGACTAGATCCCTGATGAGACGATTACCAGCTCAAAGCGCGAAAAGCATGCAACGACGTGCATTAAAGCTTAATGATTTTCATGACGTTGAGTTGATTTTGTAAACATTCGATTAATAAATTCCAGTGTACGTAACGTAGGTATCGGCATATTGCTGCGATGCCATACAAATAAATATGTGTGATGAAAGCGCGCGCGCGCGCATACGCACAGGGGCGCGGGCGCGGTGGGGAAGGAGAGGGGATTGGAGCTCGGCGCTAAGAAGCTATATAATACAAATAGATGAAATATTCCGGCGAACCTAAATTTATCTTATCTATAATAGAAAATTACGGAATCCCGAACAATCAATCGTATATCAATCGCGCTTATTCTTCGTACACAAATTAAACGCGTAGATGAGTCAGCGAAACGACAAATTTGCTCTTCTTACTCTCCTCGATTACTCGTCATTGGAGTAAACAGGGAGCTGCCGATTACTACGGTGCAGCAGCCGCCGGACAAAAGCCTCGTTATGGCCCTGAAGTCCAGTGGCCAGCTGTACTTTGGAGGATTTCCAAGTGGCTGTTTGTTACTCAACGAAGCTGTCGATGATCGTCGAATAAAAAATCGCGAAGGAGAGGAGTGAAACGGGGTGGGAAGGTGTGTGTGCGTGTGCGTGGAGGGAGGTAGAGCGCGGGAAGATACAGTGTGACAGGGGGAGCCCGTTAAAGAGGGAAAGCCTGGACCAACCGTACGAGAGACCAGGAACGAAAATAACCGCCCACGCGCGCGCATAAACAACATTGGCGCAGCATCTCTCGCGTCCTCGTAAACAGACGTGGCGTGCAAGACAGCGGGACTCTCGATTATTCCCGATCCCCTCTCGGCTCCCTGCAGCCCACGATTCAACGCACCCTGGCCCGAAAGCAGAGGTCCAGAGATAGCGATAGAGATAGCGAAAGAGACAAACAGACAGACAGACAGACAGACAGACAGACAGACAGACAGACAGATAGATAGGGGGGAGGTAGAGATAGAGAGAGAGAGAGAGAGTAAAAAAGAAAGAGAACGAAGGAGAGGAGGAACGCGGCAACGTCCGGGTCCCTCGTGGCCTCGGGCGATCATGCGAAACCAAAGTGCAACTAAAAATACCGGGTCAGGCAGGAAAAGTGGAGCTACGTCGCCGCCTTCTCCTCGACGCCGGCTTCCGACGATCTCTCCAGCTCTTCAGGCAGCAGCCCGGATGAATTCGGAGCCACGAGCGGCTCCTGGCCACGGCCGCTCCTTCGCCTTCTGCCCGGCAACAAAGCGCATCGCGAATCACGCACGCGCGCACGCACGCACGCACGCACTCACCCACGCGCTCGTTCGGGCTGGAGCTGTTGAAGCTGCCGCTATTGCTGCTGCTGTTGCCGAGTCTCTGCTGCGGGCGCACAACGACCGGCGCACCGACGGGTTTACACGATACTAAAAGCGTCGCCGTGCGCACAAGGGGGACTAGCACAAACGCGCTGCCTCCCCTCGATCACTCGCTCTCTCTCGCTCTTTCCCGCTTGTTCTTAGCGCACAGCCACGTCGTGCCGCGCACACGTACGTGAGTGCATATTAAGAGGGTCCGCGCATGCAGTCGCGTGTGCGTGCGCTGGGCTTCATAACGTGCATATCGCACGAGCGGCGGCTGCGATCGGAAGCAGATGCGAGAGAGAGAGAGAGAGAGAGAGAGAGAGAGAGAGAGTGAGCGAGAGCGAGTGAGTGAGGGAGCGAGTGAGGAAGCGACGGTGGAGGGAGGTTGGTTGGTCGGGCGGGAGGGAAAGAAAGGAAGAGCGAGCGAATACGACGGTGGCAAAGGGGCCCGAGAGGGGCAGCAGATGGCTCGGCGAGATCGGCCGAACGCAATCGAGTTTAACCGAGACTGACGGGGCCTCAGGCCTGGATATATAGTTTGTCTTTTGATAAATCGGGGAGGATGAGCTCGAAACCGTGAGTAAGAGAGAGAGAGAGAGAGAGAGAGAGAGAGAGATAGAGATCAAGGTATTGTGTTCTTTTATATATAAAGGCAGATGGAGTAAGCGGCAGCCGAAAAGGATGAGCAAACAATTGCAAAGGAGCCGTTCGCAAGGGCGCAAATCTTTCGCAAATCTACCCTCACCAGACTTGTCCCTCCTGATTAATTAAACTACGATTGACGATTCGACAAAAGCGGATAGCACTTGCCTTTGACAAACACGAATCGTAGTTTCGGCGTTCATCCTTTAAATTCCAGTCTCGCGTTCTAAATCATTCCACGGACCTTCGTACTTTGGTCCGCACTTACAGTATTATTTCTTCCTCGAATTCGATTAGTTTATTCGATTGCTTAAACAAGGTAGCATATTTATTTTTATTTATTTATTTTTTTTTTTTACATTGCGTTTAAATGTGCATGTTATATAATCTATGAAGTATCGTTGTTTAAGGGAGAAATCAGAAGTGATTATGGACAAACAAAATGAGCTTACGAATAGAAAGAAAATTTAAATGTGCAAAATGAAAATTGGGCGAATCGATGAGGCTACAAATTTAAAGACTGTAAGAGACATTTAATTTATTAACGATGTTTTTAGTAATAATATTGCCATGATTTTACGTGCATCGAACGGCGTGTTTAAAATGTAACGGCGGTATGAAGAAATTTTCGAGAAATCGCCCCACTCCTGCAAGCCAACGGACTTTTCGAAAAGCCCAACCAATATTTTCTGATTACAACTTCGACATGAAATCTCGATATGCTGCTGTTACAATTAAGTTACAATTAATGTGCTTGGGAATTAGCCGTGACGAATAGTCCTGGCTCGCACGAGCGAAACGCAGTAATAAATAATAGCCTCCCGTAATAATTAGAGGACAGGGAAAAGCGAGATTAAAGAGACGGGAGGAAAAACGACAGAAGGAGAAGTAACGAAGAGGGACGAGCGGAAACGCGAAGTGGAATTTAGAGTAGAGGCGCGATCACTGGATGTGTGCGTTTGCGTGTGAAACGGCGGTTGGAATTGCGGGATTGGGTGGTTGCAGGGGGAGCAGGGGGGGGGGGAAGAGCCCGTTGTGCCCGATGCAGACAATGCAACCTCTCTTGGTAACTTTTCCCTTTGTCCTCGTGTCCGATGGACCGCCGCGGGCACTCGGCACGCGTCCGTCGCAGACTCGAGCTCCAAGTTAAAAGCTTAGCAAGGTCATTTGCGAATAAGCGTGAATGGTATTCAATGGTCATTGTGGGACGGTGGGTTTATGGCGACTGACCGATGGACCGACCAGCCGACCAAGCGACCGATCGATCGATCGATCGATCATCATTTCATATGAGCACACGGATTCTAGGTTGTAAATAGACTTTAATCAGTGCTGTACACGCGCAATCGGAGATTGACGCGAACGTAATTATATTTACATGACAATATTGTACAGGACTCCTAACGATGACTGGGAGCTCATTTGTAAACTGTCACTGTCTAGGTTGCCCCGTACAGCCTAATATCACAATATCACAATTTGAATGATTAATTAATGCGTGCTACTTTATTGACAAAGTCTTAATATTATCGCCAGCCCCATTCTGGAAAGTCGGAGGAGGTAAAGTTCTTGTAGGTCATTGGCTGTAGCGAAGGTGGCAGATTTGGGTATTTTTTCAATTCTTCTGGCAATGGCCATAAATTTATATTGTTTTCTACAATTTCCTCAGGGTCTACGGTATCCTCAAAATATTGTTTAACAATTTCTTCTGGATCTGGATTGAAGGCATTCTCTTTCATTAACTTTCTTGTTGCGACTGAAAAATTTTAATTTGTTACAGATTAGATCGATAAATTTTACATGGGAAGGGATATTGCAATAATGACACTTTGAATGTCAACGATACCGTAATTTTGTAATTCTTGAATCTTCTCTGGAGTATAGTGAGAATATCTACACGAACCACCAAACGGACATTCTCCTTCTTTAATAAATCTCATACACAACTTTTTGTTTGCTTCTTCTTCTAAAATCTTCTCAGGATCTAAAGTCAATTTAAGGCTTTATAAGGCACATGGGTTTTCAAAAAAATTATGTAACTTGAATGGTATTTAATAATATTTTACCATCAAATGTTTTACTTACCTTTGTAAAAGTTATAATGGTCTTCTCTATTTTTCGTGTGCTGTAAACTAATAAGATGCTTTTTTCTTGCTCCTTGAGCATCCTTGAACGATCGATCACAGTAGTCGCAATAATAACGTTTACCCATTATTAATAACTGGGCTCGTAACCAATTTCTAACCTCGGCGATAAAAAATACAATGTGTTTGTTTGTAATTTGATAATTACCACGCAACTTAAATTTAAATCTGTGCTCTTTAAATTTATTGGCTTCAATAGAATTCAATAGAATTAGTCCCACCTGTAACGTATACCATTGGTTAAATAATAAAATTATAGCAAAACTCACTATTTCTCTAAACCCTTGAGCCGCCTTATCACTTAAAGAACGCTCACTTATAATTCCGAGTTGATTATTATTATTATTGTTGTTATTATTATTATTATTGTTATTATTATTATTAAGCGAATAAGTCGTTAAGGTTATAATGGTCATGAAGTATAGTACTTGTGCTGCTGGTTCAAAGAGTAGAGTAAAAATTGTTTGGTAGTGCGCCATCTATACAAAGCCATCCCAATATCCCACATAACCCGCTAAATTTAATTTAAAATAAGAACAATAAAGCAGCGATTCTGTTTTCATGAATGGCTTAAATGCACATGAAAATTCAAGGAAGTAAAAAGAGATATTTTAAACGAGACGTTTATTTGTTAGGTGATTAGTTTATTTTAAACAAACAGATTACATTGTATTTTTCATTGTATCGCTTAATAGTGTAATTACAATTGCTTGTTACATTTTTAATGTGTTCACTTTCTTTTTCTACAATGTTGTCAGCTCTTAATTTGAGTTAGCACCACGTGCATTACTAATTTCTACATAGGAATGGTGAATTTCTGCTATAGGAATAAAAATTAAAATAAAAAATTAAAAAAAAAAAAAAGAAGAAAACTGTCGTTCGAGGTGAATGATTTTAATAAGTGGTAGTCGACATTTTCACTTTTTCACATACGTCAACTGTATACATACGTCAACTGTATGCATACGTTAAAACTGATCGTTACTGAAACCAACATCTCTATCTCATGTACTTTGGAATACAAAAGAATAAGAAGAAGAAGAAGAAGAAGAAGAAGAAGAAGAAAATAACAAGGTTTTCAAACGTTCGGTATAACTTGGAAACTATTTTAAATTCTGATTCTAGATATTCGTCTATGAGCTCGCATGCGTGGGAGCTTGCATGCATAGGTACACAAGTGTTAATAAATAGAAAAAGGAGGGAAAAAGTCGATAATTGATGAACTTGTGCCTCTCACGGCTTTTTCGCTAATTAATCGTAACCAGAATGACAAACAAAGACAGCAATATTGCGACGTGGTTTTGGTGGTTGATGATTGGTGGCAGGATGTAGGGATAGGGTGGGGGGGGGCAGAGTTTTAATTTATTTATGTTTACTCGACCTGACATTTTTTGCGATAAATAATTAATAACATTTGCAACAGCTCGTTTGTTAACATTCTAAAAGAGCAAAGTGCACGTACTTCCGGGTTCTATAAATATTTCAAATAAGGATTTTGGTGGGTGAGTTTGGAGGCACCGAATTCATAACTAGTAATGATTTTTTTCTTAATTAGTTTATGGAGTATCTGATTGTTCGAGACGACAGAAACGTAAATTGACAATAAAGCCATTTATGTATGTTTTTATAATATCAATAGCTGTAATATAAAATTTTTCACACAAAGGGAATGTACGTTGCAAACACGAGTAAATAAAACTTACAACTTGATATCCGAGTGCAAATAAAAGAATGTGAAAATGGAACAAAGCAATTTGTACATTGGAGCTTTATTAGTTTTATTTAATTTTCTATGAAGTTTTTAGGCCCGCTAAAAACAAGCTCACGACGATTTAATAAATATGTGGAACCGGGCTGAAATTACTTGACGACTGTGAAATTTGTCATTTGAAATGTGCTTTAATATTACGTTCAATTAAAAAAGTAGATCGTACTCTTGAATCGAAAAAAACTTGTTTAATACATAGGTAATTACAAACATCTTAAAACTCGCTTTATAAATATTTGGTAAATAATTAATTAACAATTAACATGCACTTAAATTTTTCTGGTCAAACTCCACGGGCAACGCGTATTTATTTTTATCCACTTAAATAATGCTTTTAATCAGACATGGCTTTAATTATTATTTAAGCTAATCGAATTATTTATATAATAATATAAATTTATAATAACTAAAAACAAAAAAAAACAAAAAAAAAGAAAAACGAGAAAAAATTTAAAATACAAACAAAACACATAATAGTTCTTTTTAAATTAAATAAAAAAGGCATAACTTTTATTTAACGGTATATGGGCGTGCGTGTGCGTGTGTGTGTGCGTGTGTGAATGTGCTCGCGAGCATAAAGCCTGAGGGTGAGGGAGAGGCAGAGGGAGAGGGAGAGAGAGAGAGGGAGAGAGAGAGAGAGAGAGAGAGGGAGAGGGAAAAACACACACGCGCGCGCGCGCGCGCGCACGCACACCGAAACATTTTTCAGCATTTATGGTGTATATACATATTATATATCTGCATACATAATACGCACGCACGCACGCACGCTCTCATATTACGTGCGTGGGCGCGTGCATTACTACGCGTGTTTAAGGATTTACTTACTTATAAGCTAAAATGCCATACATCTTGGGCAGAATATGAATTGCTAAACGATATAGATAAATTGCACAAGGAATTGCACGACAATGATAGCGAGTTCATTGCGTAAAATCGTTGTACGGAACAATAATGTTTGAACTTGCGTGCGGTATGTATACAGGTGCTTCTGTGAATGCTCGTTACTTGCCTTTTTTGATACTTTGGAATACAGATGGACGTACTCGGTAATGAAGTAACGCGCGAGAAAAAGTCATTTCTTCGTGCTCTCTTATTCAGTTGCTTATGAATGGATTTTAAAAGTATATTAATATGCATTTACATTTCATCATTTTGTGACTTTTAAATGGCTTGAGATATTTCGCCAAGATTCATTAAACAAGTAACGGAATGATGATTTTGGTCGTTCGATTCCAAGTGAATTAATTGAAGACGTTGCTCTTCCTCTCTCATTCTCACTTTCTCATTATCTATATCTCCTTCCCCTTCTCCCTCCACTCCCTATCGTCCTTTATCATACCTTTATCATCCTCCTGCATTTCTACATGATATTTTATTTAATGACGCTTAGCCACGATAATTTTGAGGAATTTTAAGTTACTTTATGTAAATTAAAGTGTCTTGCATTTCTCTGCATAATATGTATTACTCGGTAAGCGTATAATTAAAAGTAATGGTAATTTTCGTTTTATCGTCGCAGTTTTATCGGTAGTTGCTTTGTTCATTTAAATTAGCATTTCAAAAATTCAAAAACGATCGTAAGACTTTCAAGTGATTATCATTTGTTACTAACATCCATTTATGGATTTTCAAAATGCCTTGGCATATAGTATACTAGAGAAGGGGGAGGCGACACTCATCGATATCTTGTCACATTGTGTTAATAAAGCTAGCTTGTACAATATCAATTCTATAATTCAATTCCTTAAATTACTTTAAATTACTTAAATTCTTTAAATTTGCATCTTTAATAATTGAAATTATAAGTCTTATTGAAATTAATCTTATTGAAAATAAGAAATTATAAGAATCACGTAACAATACGTTTATTTATAAATAATGCATGTGATCGAAAGATATTTATTTATTTTTTTTTTTTTTTATGTAACAATGCTCACGAATAACCAAAAATTGATAGAGCCAGAGCGATTGACATTCGTCGGATTAAGACTCGAGATTAATTCGGAATACATATATACGTGTCGCACAGAGAGATAAGCTTCAAGCGATTTTCCCAATGTTGCTAGAATGTAATATTTTCGCATATTATCGAAGGAATGTATTACCGATTGTATATTTATGTGATAATTCATGAGAGAAGGAAAGAAGAAGAAAGACATTTAGAGAGGAGAAAAAAATTTGTTCCCTTTTTTGCGTAAATCGAAGCGTAGCGTTCATGCGTCACTTCGCTATGTATTATATTTAGATAGATAGTCGTATGATAATAATTAATATATAAGTCGAATCTCAAAAATACGCAGGTACACGCATATTTTTCGTTTGTTCTATTTCCCTAAGTGTTCATTCGGGAGGAAAAAGGAGACTTTGCTTATTAAATAGGGAGAGAGGCGTGTAGGTGTGCGTAGATGCGCGCGCGCCTGTATGCGTATGCGTATGCACGTGTATGCGCGTACGCGTGTGCGTGTACGTACGTGTATGCGTATGTATGCATTGGTGCATGCGTGGATGCGCGCGCGCGTGTGTTTGCATTATAGGAAAAAAAAAATTTTTTGCTCAGTACCGTATCTAGGCGTGTTAAACTTTTTGTTTATACTTTGTAATGGGATTATCATTGACGGGACGATTTTATTTATATATATATATATATATATATATATATTATTGGGACGATCGACCGAGAGAATCCCCGACTCGCAAATATACACCACTCCGCTTGTCTAGAAATTCCCGTACAGTTTACTACTACGTTCCTATAGCCGTACACTGAAAATGTTATTGCGATCTCGTTTCAAATTCCTCATTCGTTAAAACTAACGCGCTACAATTCCGAAGTCAAAGGACAAAGTCGCCTCGTTTCCCTCGGCATTATATATAGAAAACACGAAGATCAAACTTTACGGCAAATAGATATTCTGAATTTTTTATTTATCAATTGTAATGGAACTAAAAGTAACGGATTTTAAGGGGTCGATTGTAATGGATGGCCGTCGCGATGACAAGCTCACAAAAAACATTAGCGATGTGTACGCGCGGTTCCCTACCTTCGCTGCCCCCAATTATGACATTGATACTACAAAATCATGGCTCTCACGGACGAAAGGCAAGAAATATTGAGAGTGATTCGTGCGCCCAATGTGTATGATTGACTCTCGTCCTAGTCGGCGAATGTGGATGAAAACTCATTTTTTGGTTTTGTTTCTGGAATGTACTCGGCGTGAATCTCTGCGCTCGGCGCCGCCATTCAATGTCTAACGACTCCATGGCCGCGGACCATCTATTTCTTCTCATCGACGTTAGGGATGACCACCTCCTGACGAACTTTGTGTCCCCGGAAGCTCGCCTGAATCTTCGTCGCGGCCTTGTGGAGATCGGGATCCGAGAGGTCGATGCCCTCTAACTCGCTCGCCGCGTTGGCCATCTGCGAAAAGATAAGATGGGGGGCAGATAATTAATATCGTTGATCGTCCAATTGCTTGGTAGGGGTGCTTTGCCTTAACGGCCGGGACAATCAAAATAACATTACAATTATGCAAATGCATGAATAATAAATACTCGGTCATTCAATTACGTGCAATATCGGTAGCTCTTTCGTGTCCTTGACAGTGAAATTTCATTCCCGGTACAACGAACACTACTAATGCCAAGCTAAACAAATATATATTGTGACATTGTTTTGTTTCTCTTTTTTGGTAATCTTTACTTTCAATATGAAATTTGTATCGTTTAAAGGAATGTTATATTAGTTGTTTGATGTTGTATAGGGACGTTACTATGCTTCCCCACATCCCTTTTCATCTCCAAATTCTTAATCTACAATCCGATAAGAGTCTACACGGATGTATGAATGAAATTGCTTAATGAATATTGTTTATCATTTACATTGTGCAAAAAATTCAATTATACAAATTAAATTTATATATAATTTATAGTACAATCTAATTGCACAAATCATAATTTGCTTGATAACTCTAAGATTATAAAAGACACGATTTATGAATACTTCAAGTTGAAAATATGTGCCCCTACTTAATTTAATTGAATATTTCAATATTCAATATATTAATAAAAGCATGGAGAATTTTACTAAATTTTAAAAATAATTATTAAAATATTCTAATAAATTATTTTTTTATATTTTTTGTGTAGAGGCTATGGGAATTTTAGAATCAGGAAATTATCTTTGCGTATCAAGGGTATGAAAATGTTGTAGTGGATCAAGCATATATAAATGCTATTGGGCATATGAATAGTTAAATCTTCGGAGTATATTTCAAAATATATGCGATTTTATATTAATTACATTTGTCGTTGTAATAAATATTTCTTTTAAAATATTTATTAAATAACTGTAAATTTCAGTTTTCTACCTACTATTAATGTCATACGTAGAGCATTTATTTCTACTAAACGAAGGTGAAAAAAAGAAAATAATTCTTTCCAAAAGTGACAAATAACATTAGACAATTAGATAATGTAATGTGAAAATAGAACGCAAATTTAGACGTAGAGAGTGTCGGGAACCCTATTCGGATTAGACGAGGATGAAGAGAGAGGGGATGATATTCACTAAGCGAACAGACTGACCGTAGTTCACTCACAAATTCCTTTATACAAAAGGACATAATTTTTTTTGCGAGTATAAGTGAATCCTAGAAAGCATTTTTGGAACAAAAAGCAAAATAATGTCCCGACCCTTTCTATCCTTATTTAATCCCTAAGATGTACATCTAACTTTTATTGCGACTTTCATTGCAGGCCGAAAAAAAAAATTATAACTTATATTTAGTAATACTAAATATACTTAATTAAATTAAAACATACTTTTATTTAAGTTCCATCATTAATTTATCAATATAATTTATATTAGTTTTTAACAGCAATCTTGCACAATTTAAATATCCTTCGATTTATTATTTTAAATAATGACTAAACGAAATTCTATTTTTACAAGTAATTTATCTTTAATGCCATACATACTAATACAATTACATTAATTTATAATTGAAAACACGAATATCATAATATTTAAATCAATATTAGCCAACATTAATTTATATAATTAATTGCTATCGAAGGAAAAATTAAATGTACATTGATATTTTTATTTGTATTATAATTAATATAATATCAGCAGAGTGTTTTTAGGTAGAAAGTTTATTATAACGTACATTTTTTTAAATTCATCGATTACATAATATACTATTCAATATACTTATAGAATAGCCTTATCTAATATACTAAATCACAATATATTCAATATACTATTCTAATATATTTATCAAAATGAGGGCACAGTGGATTAAATAAATGATTACATTTTAGCTTTGCAAACTATGTTGTTAATTTTCCAATTTTAGACAGTTTTATATTCTGTAAATATTCATAAACGAATTAATTAGATGATATTATATACAATACGAGATGCGGGAAATAAAAGAGTCACGAATGATAGAAATTTTAAAAATTAAATTTCATAAAGAAGATTGTTCGATTAACAATAAATTTGAATATCCATTTTTTTTTTTTTTTTTTTTTTGTTGTATTTTGTAGGCTTTCATTAAAAATATATTAAACAAAATATTCATATAAACATATTGAACATATGTAGTATTTTGATTGTATTATTGAAATTTCATATTTTATTTATATGCGATAAGTTAAAACTGAATTTATTATGAATCACTAAAAGCTAATAACATTATTAATAATATATCCTTATGTTTTTTTCTTAAATGAGTTGAGGTAGTTATAAGTTCAATTCGAATTTGCAATTACTTTTTTATAAATACACTCCTAAATCTAAATTTATAATTGCTTGTACTTTCCAAATATTAAATTTAACATTATTATAATGTTTCAAAAATATTCATAAAATATCCATAAAATTCACAATAAGGTATCATTTTTATTTAACATTATTTATGAAAATTGATTAATTAGTAAAGCGTGCTACGTTATGCAGAACAGTATATAATAAAATGAAATATTTCTTTTAAATATGTTATATTTTTTTTGTCCTAATCGCTAAATAAATATAATATATTGTACAAATAGAATTTTTAATGTAATTTAAGAGAGCTTCGCAAAGGTTCTATATTACATAATAAAATTTAATATAAATCATATTAATGAATATTATTTTCAAAATTCATCATTAAAATGATATTGCCGATATTATAAAATTATTATTTTAACTTGTTGACATCAAATGATCTTGATGGTCTTGTAAAATTGTACAATAACCTAATTAATTGATTATATATTAGTTTTGTCAAATTTAAAAATATCTTAATATACTTATTTTACACTTATTTAATATTTTAGTATTATATTAAATTATTAATTAAATTATTTAACGTGCTCTTACGGAACTTGTGTATAATTTAATTAAAAAATAACAAATAAAATATGTCTTCAAGTAGATCTATGTTGGATTTTAAAATTAATTTCATTTTAAAATTTAAATTACAAGATCTACATCTGAACTACTTTCTTTGTTATTACATTGTACATTTTCATACGTCATTTTCATTGAGCATTTTACGATGTAGGTTAGATGAAGTATATTACAGTAGTATCCCCTAGAGTGTCGAACTATTCCTCTTCCCCTCCAATTTCTCTTGCACATACATTTTCCTCCCTCCCCCCTCCCCCCTCTAACTTTCTTTTTTTATATTTTACCCTCGCAAAAATCAATAAGTCTATGTACGTTGTAAGGTACTGTATATTTTCCTTACCTTCACGAATTTTGCTAATACTTGAAAAAAAATCTCACCTACAGAGACGTGCTTTTGCTCACGGATGAATTTTCCACACTGCACAGTCTTCGTAATCTTATGCAGAGATGGTAACAATGACTCAAGGTAAAATAGAGTTATGAGTAAATCTTGTTTTAAGATATTCTTAGAGTATCGTATGTGAAAGTGTGCGTACGGCGGATATGGGACGAACAGAAAATGGATGAGGGATTGTGATCTTCATATACTATGAAAAATCGATTCCTCCTAGCGTATAAACCTCTTAGATTATTAAGGACATTATTATACGGAAGTTTATGCAATGCAAAAGTAATATGCGCGTATGCATGAATATATATGTGATTTTACTTGAATTTTCGATTTGCGTGCTTTTTTAAAGTAGTGTTCGTTCGTGCAGTCAATAGTTCTTCTTACAATGTATATGTATGCATTATTGTATTTTTTAAATTATTTAATCATGTATGATATTAGCTAGGGAACTTTTATTATCTACCTATTTCGAATGCTTAATTAATATTTATCTAGTGTTTCGCGTTTTGTTTAAATTATTTGCAAAATTGTTTTATTATTTGTAGATGGTAACAGTATTTGACTCATACTCATTCATAATGACCATGAAGGTATCTTGTTAATTTACATAAAAAATATATTATTCTATAAAATGCAATAAATTAGCTAAAGTTGCGTAGGAAATAAACTTATTGACGTATATTTCAGAGGCACTTGTGCACTTGTATGCAAGACGTAATAAACAATTGATTTAGAATCTTTTACAACACGTATGCAATAAAGAACATTCAGTTATAAATAATTGATTTGTTTTTAATAATAAAAATTTAAAACTTATCTATATTCTTATTTTGAAAAGTAATTAATTATATATCATACTTAATAAATTTACATGGATTTTTATTTATTGCGTAATTCAATTTATTTTTTAATACAATTTTGATGCGATTTAGATGCAATTTTTATAAAAAATATTTATATAATGAATTATTTTTATTATTAATACAATATATATATATATATATATATATATATATATATACACATATAATGAATAAATAAAAAAAAAGTTATCTTTTCGTTGCACATGCATGCGTACCTATAAAACTATGACAGACTATAACATAAAACTAGACACGAGCATATATATTTTTATATACGTACTTTGTCATTCGATATTATATTTTTTACAAATCCACATGATATTTAGAAAGAATAGAAAATAGTAGTGCTAATCCAATAAAATAAATACCATTTTAAAATTCTCTAAAACTAAACTTTGACCATATTCTAAAAATTTATTTATGTTATATATATGCTATAAGTTAAATAAATAATACTTTAATGACTTTTCTTCAGAAGACCTATACCTAATTGTTATAACCTATAAAATCGAGTAAAGTAGGCCAATCTACTACAGAACTAGGAACGTAACATTCTATATGAGTCTTAAAGTATTATATTCCACAGAAGTCTAACGCAAAATTTTAAGTAAAATTTTTTCTGTTTTTGTGTAACAATAATAAATAAATTGTAGTTCGAAGGCCTTGAACACTGATTATAGCGTTCACTTAATTGAATTAATTTGGCCGTTAAAAGCTTGTAAAGTTAAATTACATGTACTATTTCATATTCCACTATAACTATAATAATAATAATGAAAAGTATAAGTCTTATAAACAATCTTAAAATGTTTTATAATGATTTAAATATTATAAAAAAATTGATATAAATTGTATATAGTGCTTAAATGGTTATAAACTAACAACTTTGTAAAACATATTCTGAAATAAATGTTGGAATTAAAAAAATTATTAATGGTTTACGACAGTACCATTTATAAAAAAAAACCTGACGTATTGATTGAGAATGAAAAAGTCTTATATATTCTATATACGAATTAATTATAGGACCAGAATATTTGTAATATGACAATTTAATTTTGAAATTTTTTCTTTGAGAATATTGTTATTTATTCTTTATTAAGCTATACTTTTTTTAATTGTTTGAAACATTAAAAAAATGCACCTTTCAATTAGCAATTTTATATCCATATGGATATTTTTATGATTTCAATATTTTCAAATATTTACAAAATTTATTAAAAATAAAAATTTTTTAACATAACAATATTAAGAGCATTTAATTGAATACAACGCAAAGATATTTTATGGATTTCTTATTATAATTCATAAGACCGAATATTTGAAATATTGAAAAAAATGTTTTCACATATTTAAATATATTTAATATCTAACAATATATTTTAATATATATATATATATATATATATATATATATTAAAATAATAAATTTTAATGAAAATCTATTAATGAGTTAAACATTATACAGAAATACGTAAAATTAATATGATAAAACGATAAAACGTAAAGATTACAAATTTTCGAATTAAATATAAATTTGGTTTTATTTACAAATGTTGAGTACCACTAAAAATTTGTAGTTGTATAAATTTAGTTTGAAAAATTAAGAAATAAAGTAAATAAATAATCAAAATTACATCAATCACAAATTTTGCTTTTAAAAAATAAAATTTTGTTAAATGTAAGTAGCTTACTCTCAGGTTAATGTCATACATTTTTACGCCACAGATGAGTTATTATAGCTATAACTATAGTTATTGTAAAATTCTGCATAGTTTTCATTTTTTGACAGGGATATTGTTATTTTTTGAGCTTTTTGTGAGTCCGAGGTAAAAAAGGCCGTCGGAGATCGTAGGGTAAAATTGAAAAGTCGAGATTTCTGAAATGAAAGGAAATGGAAGCATAGGGAGAGGACAAGAGCTGCGAAAAAGAAAAGGCAGAGAAGAGAGATAGGGCGATATAATTGGCGATGTGGAAGAAGCGAGAGAGAAATAGGGAAAAACGAAAAAAGTCACCGATTCCACGCAGTCACGAGCAAATTGACAATGACTATCAAGCTGCACCAGTTGTGACGTAGAGGACTGGAAAAATGAGAAAGTCAATGGCAAAGGCGAAAGACACGAGGGGTAGTTTCACAACCGAATCGACACTACCTCTGCATTTCACAGAGAACGACCTCATCAGCTTTTCGCGTTTTCGCCGCTTCGTTGTTCCTTTGCTTTTATCACGGATACCATCATTTAAAATGCAAATTCAAGAATCTTAAGCTCGAGCTGGTTTTGTTGAAGTTAATGTAATCATTGTGTCCCTTTATATTTTTAAATGGCTGCTGGATTGTACAAAACGAGATGATTTTATTCAAAATATATACATAAGAAATAACATTTAATTACAAATTATTATAAGAAAATTCACGGTAAAATTTAAATAGCAGAAATGTCGGACATTGCATATTTTATACATTGAATAAAGTAAAATGAATATTTTTATAATTCTCTTCGATTTTTTTGTTATGACTTTATGTATAGGCAAATGTTTATGTTCATAACTGGAAATATTCTATTCTTCTTACGCGAGTACATGGTTTAAAATTAGGGAGGGGAACGAACAGAGCAAACAATATATTTGTACAATTATATAATTATATTATTAATAATAATTATTATTAATATAGTATTATGCATTTTAATTATATTCTTAGTTAATATTCTAGTTTCCCTTAGTAAACAAAACGTTTTCAATTCTTTGGACTTCATTGCTTTATGCGCCGTTGCTTAAAAGGACTTAACTATCGAAGAAACTAATGCCAATGAATATATTGCAGTTTCTCATTATCCAAGTCCCTGAATATTTTAATATGTGCAGGATGTAAGGACATACGTGTCGAATTTATCACTTTCTCGTTGCCTTTAATTAATTCCTCGACTTATAGTCAATTCTCAATCAAACAGATTCTGAGAGAAAAAAATCTTGCAATAAAATTATTGAACTAATTGGAATAAAAAACTTAAATAAAATTCATTATTGAATAGTTAAATGATAAATCTGTCATAAATCAGATTATAAGAGAAAATGATTCCATGCTTATTACTCTTATTCAATGTTTATTTTAAATTAATTATGGTTTTTTGCCGTTATTATTATTTTAATTATTAGGTTCAGAGATTTACAATAGTATTTAATCTCTCAAGCATTTTTAATATTTTGCATAATAATTCAGTAGTATATAGCTTAAATCGATCGAACCAATTATTATTGAACAGCGTTAATGATCATATTGTATAACCTTAACAATTAATATTAAAATATTTTTTCATATTTTTTTTTATTACGATACTTTAATTTTACTATACTACAATTTTAAAGAATTATTACAAATATTATGTTATATACTAATTGTAATATATATATATATATATATATATATATATATATATATATATATATCGTGCAATATAAACTGAATAATACATTACTATTGTAAATATTAATAAAGCCATAATTTATATATTATAATTTTATCTCATATAAACTATAAAAATGAGTGTAAAAAAAATTAATTACTTTTTTTATTACGCTGCAAATTCTTAGTATAAAATCTAATTTTAAACCTCTAGTATCAATAATAATTTATCAGAATTAGCAACAATTGACTTCACAAAAGTTGAACTATTATTAACCTGAAAATATGATTTAATTTTGAATGCAAGTAGAATAAAGTATATTTATACGTTAAAATCGATTTTTTTAAATCTATTATAATTTAAAATTTGTTTTTATTCAATAGCCATTTACAAAGAATATTGGAATGCTTTGCCATATTTTGAATGGCTATCTGTAAAATGATACCCTATTTATTGTTATAAAATATATCAAAAATATATTTCATAAATGCGTGAAACAAATCTGTGAACTGGACAATGAACTTCGATTCACTTAATAAAGTAGGTCTAAGAATAAATAGGGTTTTGAGGATTTATAGGATTTATTGGATAAAAACACAATTCAATCGCAGAAAGTAGATTCATATTTATAGTCGATAGAGAAAAGCAAAAACTAAACTAAAAAAAGCAAGTGGTTTTAACATTTTTCCCGTCTTCAAAGAAAAAAAATCTTATTATTTTGTTTAATTTTGTTACGATGTTATTTAACAAATATTCTTTTAATTCAAACCTATAGTTTTATAAATTGTTATAATTCTTAAATTATACATATAAAATTATATATAAATTAAAAAATTGCATTACAATTCTTCAATTTTAGAAAATCCAATAAATACCAATGCAGTTATCATTGAGAAGTTTCATCCAATTAATTTGAGCAACAACAAAGAATATATAATGAAAATTAAAGATAATTATAATGGTGAATATTTTTTATTCGTACATATCTCGTTAAAAAGTGAGTAAGTAAACATTAACAAATCTGATTATTTAATTTTCCAAAAATTTTATCCATTTAAATCACAAGAAATTTGTTCAACCCCTAGAGTGAATTAACTACAAAATATAGCAAAATATAACTAAATTTGTTTATTATATATTCACTTAATCGCTTCTTTTATAATTGATTATATACTATATTATATATATATATAGTATATGAACATTATCTAACTCTTGTTAATAGAGTAAAAAATAATAATATTGTTAATAGAGTAGTAAAGTTCTCTAAGAAAACTCATTGCAGAAAATCATCTACGAATAATATTTTAACAAAAAGTTTAGTAAGTAGAGTTTTGAGAATCAAATTTTAAACGACTACAACATTACACATCTAATTCACGAATTCTTTCACAGCTTTTTTCTGTCCTTATTTTTCTAATTCTCGTGACGAATATTTTTCGTGCTCTTTCTTTATTATCAAATTTAAACTTCGATTGCTTCTCTCGATCGTGTATTTTTATCATTGAGTCTTGATTTTTTACGCTCCATAATTTTTATTCTAATTGTCCACATTTCTAACTGTACATAGTTATTTTACTACATTTTGAACAATTATATATTATAAGTATTTAAGAATTGAATAAACATTAACTTCAGAAATGATTGAAAAATTAAACGATCGTTTTTCATTTCTACATCGTCAGTATATGAGATCACAGTTTTATTTTTCATTTTTTATGTTCAATAAAAATTAACATACTTTTAAATAATTTTGAACCGATTCCAACTACAATTAATTTAAATTATTATATGTCATAAAAAAGAGCTGAACAGATTTTAACAAAATTAAATAATATAATTCAATTTTTTAAATACAAATGGATTTTGATTATATAAAATGTAAAATTTGTTTTTCATTTGAAAACACTTTATATTTATATGTATTACATATGAAAAATTGGATTTTAGAATTTATTTTCAAAAATAAATAAATATATTATTCTATATTAAATATATACCTATATGTATTTGTATATATTTGTATATTTACAAGTGAACTAGTTTACGAAGTACTTGTACACTATGATTATGACATAACACACAGTTTTATCCATTATTTTAAAAATAGAAATAAAAAATAGTTACCATTACTGTACATGTTTTTATCGTACAAGTTCTACACATTCATGATATATGAAAAAACTTATAATCAGCTTGAACTTGATTGATAACCTGGTCGATATGTCAAACATTTTGTATTAGTTGGTGGAAAAAGAGTAAAATAGAGATCCATCGGAAAGGCTACAGGACTATACATATAAAACACACGTGGCGATTAATCAATGATTTGTAAAAAAAATTACAAGGTAGATATCCACTACTTAGTTTCTCAAAGTTGTTCCCTAGAATTATTTGTTTATATACGTTCGAAAGGCGTGTCCATGGTTACAATGTCAATGATGGTATAGATGGTCGCGCCTGAGTGTCGTGCCAACTTTTGCCGGTACGCTTTGGCATTCAGTAGGAAAAACTCAACTCCTTTATATTTCTTATTCCTGTTTGTACCACCGCAACAAATATTTTTAGCTCGAGCTGCAACTGTTTACTCCCTATAAATCAGCTGAGTAATTTAGCACATTTTAATATATAATCCAGCAGCCAATCAATTATTAAAATAAATGCTTAAAAGTCCTCGTACATTAAATGAAATTTACAACATTTTATTACGAATACAAAGGATTTATGATTGAAAAATGTAAGTTTATGTAAGAGAGAATATACTGAACATTATTTTTCAAATGACGTATATTTTATCAAGTGATATTAACCGGTTCCGTCCCTCATATTTTTATCAGTAAAGAAAATTTGGTCGTACTTACGTTTTGAAGCAATGCCATTCATTTTAATCTGTTATTACATTATGTATAATTCACGCGTATAGAGTGTCAAATAAATTTCAGCATATGGAAAGCAAATCACGACATAAATAATGATTATACAGCATGATAATTCATTATAATAGCTCACCATAATTTGATGCAATAAAACTTTGTTTTATTTAAATTTGAAAATTTGTTGTATTCAGATAGTAAGAATTATCATATATTTTATTTTAAGACTTTCAATTTTAAGATTTTATATATTTTTCTTAAAATTATGGTTGATAATTTAATCTAAAATTGAGATAAATTAATAAGAAATAATAAAGGCTTTCGCTGCTAATTCGCTTAAACGAATAATTTATTAGTTCGTTTTTATTGTTATTATAGTATTATTATCACTTTTACAACTTATCACTTGAACAACAATTAGTGGCTAGGTATTCTAAAAAATTAATATACTTACATAATTGAGAAAATACATTTTTATGAAAAGCACGATTAAAAAAAATTAAAAAAAAACATCATTTACCATTATATGCAATAATCTATAATTATAAGCGACACTACACTTTCTGTGCGTGACTAATTTCAATTTTTAACATGACCTTATAACTAGAATATTAATTATTCATTTCTCATAATTGGATATTTCATTACAAATAGAGATTAAGAATAATTACAAATAGACTAGAGAATTAGTATGGAAAATATTTTTATAATAGTTCAAATTGTATTTATACAGTTTTTGAATTAGATAATAGTATAATAAATTATATTAGAATTTATATGAAAATGATTTTATTTATAACTTTATGAATGTTCGGATATTTTCGATGACTCGAAACATTATTCTATTCAGGTTATATATATATATATATATATATATATTTTTTTTTTTTTAAAGAAAGTAAATTTATTAAATTACATAAATAAATTTTATTTTCAACATTTAACCAGTATCCATTATTTATTTACATAAATAGTAAACGAATATCGTGAACTAAAATAGTATCGAAAATCAAAATCATTATTGATCTAATTTCCGAATATACTAAAGCGGTTATTTAAAATTATATTTTAAAAAAAAAGACAACATTACAAAATTATTTATATCATCCTTTGTTATAAATAAAAATTTACTTTTAAATATCAAAATGTTCGCGTACTTTTCATCTCAGAATACTAATTCCCAATATATCTTCTCACGTAACATACAAAATCTTTAACATATTTATTATCGAATGTTTATATATTATATTCCATCGTCTCGCATTTGAAACGCAGGCATAAATCAATTTCTATGAAGCAATGATAAGGACATTTATCGGTTGCATGTTAGCTATTTAAATGCCAAGAAACAAGTATCAACAAATTTTTTGCAATAAGTAATGAAGTAGGCTAACAACACGTCAGAAAGGCTTCATGCAAAATCATAATACAATGGATTTATGCTTCTCTTTTGAGACTAAAGCTTTTTACATCTGTTATGCAAATGTAGACAATTTTATTTTTTATAGTATTGCTGAATGAACGTAAACATAGTTAAAGAAGCAAAAAGTAGTCGATGATAGAATGAGAAGTAAGAAAAAGAACCCCCCCCCCCCCCGCCCCTCCACACACACACACACGCGCACGCGCACACACGCACACGCACACGCACACACTCACGCACACACGCACACACGCACACGCACACGAGCACACTGAGAGTTTAATCAGCCGTGCGACTAGCTTACTATACCATTTACCTTTTGGATTTTCTATCATATTCCATATTACTTTCTGACCTGACTCTCATCTCACGATGACAAAGACGTCGCTGTGGTTTTGTCTTCATCCTATGCCTGCTGCGCTTTATTACACTTCAATCTACATGTGCGGGACATTTGCCTGGAAAGTTTGAGCAGCATCTATCGTCCTTTTCTGACCGCTGTGGGTTGATACAGACACGGCAATTTATTTTTTAGTATGCACCTAACTGCATTTTATTTTCCAACTACTGTTCCATTTTTTATTAATATTTATAATCTAAGCACCCGACCGACGACCTATCATTAGCGCTTCCATGCCATTGCGAGTAATTTATAGTGACAATACATGAATTTTTGGAAATCAAACTGCATTAATCGCAGTGCTGTTCTGTTGTATTTATTCTGTAATAATTATTAAGCATATTGCATACGTATTTTTGTAAATCTTTGATAAACAATGCTATACTCTTACAATATGCATATTTACTTAAGAGTCCATTCTTAGAAATGCTAATCTGATTGCCATAAAGTACTTAATAAATAAATTTTTAAAAATCTGAACTTTTCTAAATCTTCTAATGTAGGAAATGAAACAATAACATAATTGTGTAACATAAAGTAATTAAATAATAACTAAAATTGAATGTATTTGCGCACAAGGTGTGGTGTTACTTGTCACTAATTCAAGTAGCATACCTAGCGTGAATCACATTTGAAGATCGGATAAATAATTTAATTGTCAAATATACTGCAAAATAGCTGTTTGCGTACGTAGGGCACGCAAACGGAGATATACAAGATGAACATTGAGCAGTACGTGATATATGGATTTCCATTAGAATGCTCGTTTCTTATCTTATTCGCACACACGGTTCCAGCCTCTTGACATTTGGTTTGACGGAGATGGATCTCAAGTTCTCCATTCTCATCCGGGCGCTGGTTGCTGGATAAAAGTCTGCTTTAAGCGATGGTTCGATTGTTGTCAAGCCAGCGTTGATGAGCCACGAATGCTTGAAAACACCTCTAGAGTGAGTCTAGTTCTTGTATCAATGATTTCAATTACTGTTATGCAAGATGGCTTGAAAATTCACGTGTAATTACTCTCTTTATATGGGAACTGTAAATATTTTATCTTTTCTCGTTGCTAGGATCGAAGATTAATTCGCGTATTGACTTTCTCTTTTACCACAAGAACTGAACTTTAGACTTTGATCATCAATCCTTTTGAATATCTCTTCGACATATTGCAAATAATGTTGCCAGTCATTACTTATCATTAGTTGATAGATAGTGTCGGATATTCGCTATATTATAAAATTGCTGCTTCCCTATCAGATCTCAATTCGGTCAAAACAATCAGAATCTTCATTTGTTATGATCACTCGAAATTAAGTATACAACTAAATAGAGTTTAAATTGAACATTTTTCCAAAATCGTTCGACGGTAAGAAAACTAAATATAAATAAAGCGATAAAATTATTTTCATTAAAATTTTCAACGCTACGTAGAATCGCATAAACAAGTATTTATAATTGACAAAATTATTTCCAAACATAGTATATCGTAATAGTAAATTAGGTTACAATGAATAAATATCAGAAGAACGCTAATGGCATCTTTATCATTATTCATGAAAAATTATGTAAAATAAGGAAAAGTATATTCACTTTAGTAATAGAAAAGTATTCACAGTGGTATAACAGATTTATTATCTCGAATGTAAAAGAGAAAGTGCAAGCCAAGTACATATATGAATGTGCTGCATGTACTGCCTATGTACTGCAAAATAGAACCAACTAGATGTAAACCAGAAAAAGAAAAGAGCCAACCACATTTATACTTACACAAATGTTACATTTTCAATATAATTTGAATAGCATTAAATATATATATATATATATATATATATATATATATATATATATATATATTTTTCTTTTATATATTATAAATGATTTTTGCAAAACAAAAAATGTACTGTGAAAGTATTAAATTGGTAACTAACTTTGTTTTCCGCAACTTTGTACTTAAGCATAATATAAAAAGCCTCTAGATTGAATCACATTTTTTTATTAAGCTAACAAAGTTTCCTTCAAAAACGTAAAGAAGTATTCATTTCTTCATTTTTTGATGAAAGTGCTTTTATGAAATTTAAATATGCATTAGAAAAAGCGTTATTGTTGAAAGACAACCTGTTATAACTACCCACATACCCACTGATACACGCGCATACGCATACGCACATAATCTGGAACATAATAAAACACGAGTACTTCTAATCACAAAAAGCTGCTTTTGTAAAAATATTTTTTCCCCTCTGGAGTAGGGAATGTTTCGAATTCTCTTATGCATTCCCGCACTTCGTGCGACTTGGCAAAAGAAGAAAATAATTCTCAAAAAGTATGTGTAGTCGGTAGTTCCGCTGCGGAAAGTGCTATTAATTAAAGTGCAAACCACATAGATTCATTACATAGCGCAGTTTCTCTATCTTGAATTCCGTGAAAATAAGTCACTCCCTCTATTCGCAAATGCGAGTTTAATGACTTCAACCTTCATCCTACATTTTTTTTCGTTTTCGACATTCTTACCTCGTCCAAGCGCCTCATCCATCGTTACTCTCCCCCATCGTCATTAAATTATACCGAACATGAGATTTTTGTAACTTAATAAAATTTTCATTTTTAAATTTTCATTTTGAGATAATTAACGCATGAGCTTCACATATTTGTTAATTAAAATGAGATCAGTGCATTTGCTTTATTTGCGGCTACAACTTTTTTTACAATATTCGCCATTCTCTGTATTATAATGAATTAAATATTCATTAGACGTTTATATACAAACTATTTAATATAACAGTCTTTAAATAGATTATTATTATCACTTAATGAAAATTAAATTTAGAAAGTAAACATATTGATTCAAAATATGTTTTTTTAAATCGTAAATTAAAGAAAGTATTAAATTATAATTAGATAATTAGACATCTGTTAATGTAATCAATGCAATTTATAATTACTAATTCGTAATGTATTGAATAAAATATTTTTTTATCTAATTTTTTATAAGATCAATCTATAAATCTAAATATCAATGTACCAATAGAATCAAATTAAGTTTAACTGCGTTTTATTAGATTTTTACTATCATCTCACCAAATAAACGTTAAATGACATTTTTCATAGTTCATTATATTTTTAATAGCAATTAATTTTATTTGTAAATATCATATATATATATATATATATATATATATATATATATATATATATATATGAGGAATTATTTATTGATGTTTAGAATTATTATATAATAAAATAATATGATAAAACTAACGTTTATCTGTTACGACTTATGTATGATATTAATAGATAATTAATTTTTGTATTAAAAGAATAATTTAAATTGCAAATCCATTGTGTGTAGTTTACTAATGTTAAATAATAATGTTACATAATGTAGTTGAATTCTATTTATTTAATTTTAGAAAAGTTAAATATTGGTCGATATAGCACGTTTAGGTGATTTTTATTTCATAGAAATTTGAGAAACTTGAAATGTAATTCATTAATCGACTATTCTCTTAGTTTAGCCTCAACGAAGCTGTTAATATTTACTCACCGAACTACATTTGTACAAGAGATCACGTTGAATTTTTAAAATGAACTTTATATTCTCAGTGAGTGTAATAAGATTCTTTCAATTTTGTCGTCCACGTGACTATTTGAATATCTCGTATAACAATTACATAAATTTTTAAGTGAATAAAAGTCAAAATCTTTAATAATTTAATTGAATTTAGCTATTATTTTAATTCAATTTAACTATATGATTCATTGTAATCTTGGATTTTAATACGATGTTTCATACATAATTGAAACGAATCATTTTATGAGTTAAAAAAAAAAAAAAAAAAACAAGTAATTAATTTTGTTAAGAAATTTCAGAACGTGACTACACAAGCCTTTGTAAAATGAAGAAATAATGTCAAAGCCGCTTATGAGCAACTTAGAATTCAATAAGCAACGCGATTATGCAATAAACTTCACAGTTAAAAATGCTTTGTGCGAATAATCATGCTCTGAAAATCCTATAGCCAAATCATAATTACTCGATTATTATTCTTTTATACTATATTCGAATGACAGTCGATAAATTTTCTTGGCATTGATGTTTAAAATTAGCTATTACTTAGACTTCAATTTTCAAAGCAAAACCTCCATTGAAGACAATAGAAGATTGCGTTGAATTTGTATTCAAGTTGTTGAAGAGACATGCTTTCTTTAGTAATGAATTTTCCAAATTAATGTCGGCAAGCTCGTCCAAAGTGTTCGAAATCCACCCACGTACACGCAACTCGGGAAATCAGGGAAGTTAAAGATGATCGCGCAGAAGGAGGCATTTTTAACGAGCGTGAGTCCTCGGTGCCTCCCTACTAATGGCCGTGTTTTATTATTTAAGAGCGAAGAAGCACTCGGGTGACGACGATTGGGGATGGGGTCATTGCGAGGGCGGCAAGCAATGGAGGCTGCGTAGAGCCAGGAAATGGACGGGAGTGCTCGCACGAATGAGACGACGATGTCGAGGAGGATAAGTACGTCATGGGACGGAGCCTAGATCGGGAGCTCGAGCTACGCGAAGGCCGAGCCCGTTCGTTGTCCCGGAATCGATAATAAAATACGGACGGCCAGGGGGTAGCTAGGAAGCGGGAGGTCCTGCTGCCAAAACCATTCCACAGTTTCCTGAAGTAGACGTTGCGGAAGCTGGAATTATCTTGGCAATAGCGGCTGAGCGGGGAACGATATTCTTTAATTTGGTGCTCCCGAGTCTCTTGGATCGCGCTTCCTTATGTTCCGTAGGCAATTCCGTTGGCTGGACGATGAGGGAAAAGGCAAACGAGGCCGACACATAAGTCTTGTCGAGTGTAGAGAGTTCGCGGAATATTTTTCTTTTCCTTTTTGACTTATTACGGCGAAATTTATCGTTTCTCCTCTATGTTGCAACTTCTTCTCTTCCTCTGGGTCGTGGTCTTCTTTTTCCTTTTTCTCTTTCCTTTTTTTTTTTTTTTTATTTTCGCGTCGATTATTATGTTGAGCACACGTGTAAGTCATGATATGACATTTTATCGGATTTGTCTAGTGGACGAGACAGATACGCGGGAGTTTTGTTCGAACCACATTGGATTTCAACAGCCGACGAGGATGTTTCCCAGCTCACGGACGAATAGCTAAAGGAGCTAAGGATGTTTTAGGGAAGTTTATGGCATTGCGCGAGTTTGAGGTAGAGCGTAACTTTTCTTTCGCTACAGATTTTTCGTAAGTACGTCAATTTATGCGCCACTGTAAATACAAATGTAACTATGGAATTTCGCTTTTTGGACAATTGGCGTATAAACGGTAAATTTCTAATGTGTCTGTGCTTTTATTTATTTTTTATTTTTTATTTTTCAGCGAAATGAGCACAAGAGACAGAAGGTATTTATACAGATCTACGGCATGGCATATTCCATTAAAATATCAATTGAATTTATGTACTTCTTTATCGCGAAAAATAGTTTGCCAAACGTTCGTATGATTTATCGGAAGAAATAATTCCGATATTATGATTCCCTCGGTATTAATTACAAATCAACTTGTATTTATTTGCTACATTGCTATCACTCATTCCATTGATTATAATTGAGAAATGCATTGGAATGTAATTGCAATAAAGAGTGAAAATGAAAGCGCCCTTGAAAAAATTATTAAAAAATTTTCTCTTTTATTAAATTGTCATAGTCGAAATACCAACACGGGCCATAAAAATATCTGCCGGATGAGTGACCAGTAAAAGTTCAGTTTTGTATGACAAAGAGAGTTCTTTTTAACCTACAATGTCGATTAATTAATTCTCCAATACGTCCATTTTGTCTCACAAAATTGAAAAAGCGAAAAAATCGACGACGCCAGAGTTCAGGTTAATATCCGTATTTATGACTACAATAGCATGGAGATATCAATGCGGCATCTTTGAGAAGCCAAAAAGCGAATAAAAGAAAGAGTAAAAGAAGGGCTTCCTTGACCCGACTTACACCGGCATGACTGAAAGCTTCGAAATCTGGCACAAGTAAGCCGCCCCACAAGCCAAATCCTGTCATTATCGGCTATACAGGAAAAAAGCTCTTCTTACACTCTTATGAATTTCAACTTCACGTGAGTCATTTTTGTACATCATATGCAAGCGGACATACAGTCTTGCAATTATAGCATCCAATGAATATTCACTCGCATTATTGCACATTTGCTTTAAAGCCTGTAGTAGATAAATTTGAGTAAACATTTCATCGGCGCCTGATTACAAAAGCTCTGAAAGTTTTTAATTACATAGACCGTTCGTTAAAGTTAAAAATTTAAGCAGAATAATTTGACAAAATTAACAAATAACTAAGCAATTTTTTTTTTACGTATATCAATTATTTTCATATTACAAAAATTACTTGCGTATAAATTCTGCTTTAAAAAGCAAAGTTAAAAGGCATTTTATTAATACTCTTTATTATGGAAAACTCAACGCAATAAATATTGTGCACAAAAATGATAATAATAAAGAGATAATTTCTTTAAACTATTATATATTTATCATATATACATATATATATATATATATATATATATATATATATATATATATATGATAAATAAAACATTCTTTCTAAGAATTTAATTTAAATTTAACGACTTCATACAGTCACACATATTATAAAAGATCCTAATTGAAATTTAAAAGGAGAATCGTTAAAATAGTCATTCTACTATAACTTATAAAATATTTTCATATTAAAACCTTCTTACCTTCTTTATTTAAAATTTACCTACTCTTATTATTTTAATTTAAACTATTGTAATTGGAAAAATTCTCTAATTAAGGATCCATTAACATAGTATCTTAATTTTCAATCATTTATTATTTTTAATTTATCAATTAAATTTTCAAAGATAAATACCTAATAAATAATTCGTATCAATTTTAAACTTTATGGTTATAGAAAAAACTTACCACTTATTAAAAGTAATAATTATTTATCCAAACATTTTCGCTCTGAATAAAAACATTATTACTTTTTTATTTATTTTATTATATAAGAAGTTGTAAAAAAGCGACAATAAATCAAACGATACATGTATATTCTTATAAATGATGTATTTCAATATCTGAATTTGAAAATATATTTGTTCATGTACACGCACGAGAAATCTGTTTATAAAGTTATCTAATGAAGTAACTATATAATAAAATAATGATGAATTAGAAAAAATAATTTTTACTTATCAACACGTTAATGAAGGCAAATTGAACAGTTAATTTTTCTTGAAAATAAATTGAGTATTAGAACCTACATTTAAAGATCGATACAATTTCAGTATTTTTATCTCAAGAGTATTTTAGTGGAAAATGCAATTCATATTACTGAATTAAATGTGAATTAAATTTCGTGATCGTAATATTATATAGCAGTAACATATTAATAATATAATGGTTGTAGTTTTATTAAAGACTTCACTTAAAAAATATTTTACTTAAATTCAAAATGAAAAAAATAGAAAGTAAGTAAGTACAGTACATAAATGAACAGCCTTAAAATTTTATTTTATTAACCAAGTTTTAATTTTGTGATTTTTTGTAATTGGTATGTGGCAAAAATTAAAATCGATAATATATTAGCTATGTTATTAAATAAATTTTATGTAACGTTATGATTATCTTTTGATATTCAATAAAAAAAAGTTTTTAATACTTTTATTATAAAACATAATTATTTTGTAATAAATATATGATAAATAGATTTTACAATAATAATTTTTAAGTATAAAATAAAAAATATAAATATTAATGTTTAAATCTTGTAAATATATATATATATATATATATATATATACATACATACATATTTGTTTAATAATAATAATATGATATTTATATTTAAAGAATATAATACGCATTAGTTTGATGTTTTAAATAGAAATTTTTTAAATTCTTCAAGTTGTTTTTATTCGTAGTGTGTCACGAGTATAAAAGCGATTGCAAAATGAAACAGTTATAAAAGTAAATATTGTAATACTATTTTTTAATTATAGAATTAGGATTTTAATTTATGAAACTTAATTATCTTTTTGTAAATTTAAAAAGAAGAATTTTATAATTAAAGCAAAATAAATTCATAAAATAATGTATATTGTTTCTGTATTAAAGATTATATACTTTCGAATAAGGTGATAATTCATTTTCTAAGTTTAATAACAAACATGATTTATAACAAACATGATCGAGTAAAGATTAAATAATATCTCCACGGTAAATGGAAGTTAATATAAAACATATGTTCTTGAAACTGAAAACAAAATTCGTGTAATGAAATCTTATAAACTTAATTTTAAATACAGAAAATTTAATTAATTTTAATAATTGATTTAAAATTTTCTGTCACTTAAAGAAGTAACTAACACGTATTTTCTATTGTGAAAATATTTAGACATATTATATAATATAAATTTATGGAAACTACTTTTATATATGGAAATTACAGAAAATTAACAAAAAAATTTTTTTCAAAAATTTATTATGCATCATTAAGTAGTTTATGTTTGAAGAAAATAACAAAATTATTGTATTATATTATAAATTAAATTTCAAATTTACGAAAAATTAAAATTAAAATAACGAAATCAAATAAAATGTACTGAATAATTATATAATAAAATAATGAATAATTATGTACTATCCATTTTGGTGTAATGAAGTTTAGGACATAAATTTTACACTCACTTACACATTTCGATATCTAAATTTGAAACGCAATTATAATTTTTAAATATACTTTCGTAATAAATTTAAACAATATGTTTGATAATATATCAAACCAATAGTAGAAAATTATACAATTTAAGCTCATATTATTTTGATGCTCATTACCACAAATGAAATACATCATACCTATTTTAACTCCTATTCAGCAAAACAATTTTGGTCCCCGTCTATCTCTCTCTCTCTCTCTCTCTCTCTCTCTCTCTCTCTCAGCTGTGCTAAGCGATTAGCCGGCAACGTGCGTGTTGGCTTCTATTTTCATATATGCGTGTGCGTATGTACACACTCTACCCCCCCCCTCTTATTACTTACTATTGCTTTTATTATTTTGATATTGCAGTACGTAGATCCTCGTATTTCCGACTGAATATATAGGGACAGTTATCGGATCATTAAAGTTCGAATTCAAAATCATCTGGGATTTCAGAAGGAGTATTGTATGGTGCTTGTGGAAAGGGGCGGGTGACGAGCTGATTCCACGAAGGCCTGAATTTTTAAATTATACGTGTTTGTAGGAGATAGATTCCTGCTACTCGTCGTCGTAATTGCATTTTGTGCCTATAATGAGGAGTGTAAATCCTTATTAAGTCGGTGACTTCCCAGGCTGTGCCCTCGCTGCAGGTGGTCTCGATCCTTCTCCTCCTAGTCTCTTACTTTTTCTCTTTCTTTCTCTCTTTCAGTACATACGTAATCATTTTCTTTCGTGATCTAGAACACAAGAGGCGGTATAATGAAATCGAACTTCTCTCTTTGCAAACTATAGGTTTTGTCGTAACAGTACATACTAATCCAACGGCTACTTAAAAGAACATTTTTTTGCACTTGTTTTACTAAGTATATATCTTTTTTTTGTGTCATAAAAATTTAATGAAATTTTTGTCCTTTATTTCTTCTCAGTTTCTAAAGTCATTTCTCATGTAATTTTATAAATGATAATGGCAGAACTTTTAAAAAATTAGTCCTTAAAAACCAAGTGTTAAAAGTAATGTATTAATTGAAACAACCTACTACGTAAATTAAATATTTGACTAGTAAACAGTACCATTAATCGTTTTAATGTTGACTAATAAATTTAATTAGCTAATAAATGTTTCGTAAACTATATTGTACTTTTAAGCTGAATAACTTTTACGACTTTCGTTACATTAATGAATCTCATGTAATATTTAATAAAAAGAAATAACGATGAAGAGATAATGAAGGACAAGACGATGCAAAACAATAAACACAAAGAGCATAACGAAAGAACGAAATTAAATTATTATTGATTGTTCGACTTTTCATGACGTTTCCTTCTTTAAATAAGCTTGACGCTTTTGATGGATGTTCGAGCAAATGTCAGCTCGAATGCTGACACGGCATATGACGTTATTAGTGCGACGATTCAC
Organism: Ceratosolen solmsi marchali; assembly: GCF_000503995.2. NCBI lineage: Eukaryota > Metazoa > Arthropoda > Insecta > Hymenoptera > Agaonidae > Ceratosolen > Ceratosolen solmsi. Next base: position 2,298,635 of record NW_011948432.1, read on the forward strand.
GCAGGTGAACCAAAAAGAGCAACCAACCACGTTGAACTAATTGATTATACCTAATTATTTCTTGAAGCTCTGCTTTCATCAATTACCATCCACTACTATTTTAATGAATTTTTAGGCAAACTCGCGCAAATGTAACGGATGTTTTAATGGTAATGTATATTCAAAGATATACAATGGTTTTGGCTTGCATGTTGTAATCTCGACACGATTGATTTTTTCCGTATGATATAAATGCTTTAGAAAGTTCATAATATCCGCGGGCTGCTTATTATAATAGACAAATTATATTTAACCCTGAGTTTATTAAATAATTTAAATATTTTTTAAATTTAAATTCTAATAGCTTTGGTTGCTCCTCGTATTCTTGATCGTCATTGTAAGATAATATACCACAAAACACATCCGAACTTTGAAAAATCATAAAATTATTTAACTTTATAAGTTGTTATGTCTATGATATGAATTGTCAGATTCTACGTTGCAATTAATATATGAGAGAGACCGCGATAAAGAATTATATAGGCATAGTTCATTTAGTCGGAAGGAGAAATTTAGTCACAAAAACGATGGTTCTACTGATTGATTTCAAACCGAGAAATCTAAAGATCATTCCACCTTTAAGTTTTTTTATTATTGTAAGTAATTCATTAAATTGTTTTTTTTTTTTTTTTTTTTGCTTGATATCTCAAAAATACCGTTAAAAGTTTAATTTTAAACGAAAACGGAATATATCGTGAATATTTTATTGCTTTGTTTAACGATGTTCAATGGGAATTCTCTTGAGGACACGTATCTATCCAATTCCAATATCAAATAACAATTATCATTATAATTCATGCATTCTAATTAGTTTTTATCTGTATTTACGATTGACATGTATAAAAGACAATATTAAACTATAAGGAAATAAACATGTCGTATCGTCAATCATTTACATTAATTTATTTAAAATTTAATCGAGCATGTACTAAAATATTAATTAAATATTGAGCTTCTATTTGTTTTAAATATATAAAAAAAAAAAATTAAAAAAAAACTTTATCAGATAATTAAATGTATTGCAAAATAATTGATTTTACAATTTTAACGTAATTAGAATTAAAATAGTTTGGTGATCTAATCTAATTGAAAAACAAAGAAACTAAATTATATACCATTCAACTAATATTGTTTTTCTTAAATAAGTGTAATTAAAACATGAAATAAGAAATTTTATAACAAATAATTAACATTTTAAATGTTTGACGTATAAATTTTTTTTATAAATAACATCAAAAGAAAGCTCTAACATAACTACGCAAATCTTAAAATAAAATAACATTATTTTAATATCATATAGTAGCTTCCTTTACGTTTAATTATAATAAAAGTTATTCTTCTATATGGAAGAAGTATAATTCTCTAATGAGAAATACATTTAATTGTGTGTATATATACATATTTTCTGGTCGATTAAAATCAATTTTTAAATAAAAATTAATCCATACATAACTGAACAACAATTCAAGGTTACAAGAATAATGACGTTACTTACAATGAAATATCTAAATAATAAAATTTAAAATACGTAGATGCATACGTTAGATATCTTTCACAATTTGATTACTATGTTATTAGTTTATAAAGTAAAAGTTTTAATTTTTATGAATAATTTATTATTGATTTATATTAGTTTATTACGTAGATTTTTGCATTTTTGTCATATATATATATATATATATTTAATCAGATCATTATTATGTCTCACTATTATTGTATATAAGTATAGCACAACTATTATATAATAAATTTGTGTTTCTAAATAATATTAAGCTATGTGATGAATATTTTATGTACAATGAAAGTATGAAATTATCATTGATTGCATTAACGATGGCATTTTTACAGAAAACAGAGGATGTGTATATAGTTTTCTTTACAAGGAATCATTTTTCATATAAAATATCATATAAAATTTAACAAATAAATGTTAATTATCCCTTTACTACTATATATATATATATATATATATATATATAATTCATAACATATTAAATATAGTTTTGTCCATACAATAAACCTACATGTTTAAAATAAGATCGATACTCTCTTATTCTACGGAGATCGCACATCAATAATAAAAAAAATTATTTTATTAATAATAGAACAACATTTAGCATTTGAATTTTATAATCCTTTTTAATACAATAGTTTTTTATTTTTTAATGTAATATATTTGTCATCTATGCTATGTAAAATAATGTAGTATTGTAATAACTAATTTTACTTTTCCATTTATTTCTTTGTTAAACTTTCTAATAATATAATTTAATTAATAATTATTTTAAAATATTGATATATTAGAAATAACTAGAATGCTATAAACGATTGAATTTAATTAATAAACATATTGAAATTATCATGAATATTTAAATCTTTCTTTGAAGAATCCTTCTTTCATTTAATATTATAAATTTTTTATTTGCTTAAGCTATTTATTATTTATTTTCAGTATGTATGCACTCGATCCATTACATCCATATATAAATACAAGTATTCATTATATTTTAAGAAAATACTATAATAATCTAAAAATTTTCTACGATATTTTATTATAGATTTAATTTAGAAAATGGTTAATAATAATCATGTAATAAAAAAATTTAATAATTTATATAAGAATAATAACTTCCATTCAAAGCTTCATGAATATATATTACGATACAATGGAGAAAGATCTAATGTTCTTTACAATTCAGTCAGTTTTGTTTAAAAAATGTCATTAATATGAAAAATGATTATTATGCTTGAAAATACATTCTTTTATCTGATGAAGTTCTGAAAAGAGTTAATTAAGAGTTAAGTTAAGAAAGAATATTAAATACAGGGTTATTGAATAAACTGAATGACTGTTTTTTTTTCTTCTTTTTTTCTTTTTATAATCAATGTATTTTATTTTATTAAGCTTTATTTTTATTGAATTCTGACAGTGTTCTTAAAGTATGAACAGAGGAAGAAATTTTTAATATTGACTTCCGATACTTGTCCAATTTGGCTTAGCCTACATTGTGCAACTTTTATTCGAATCTGTCTATATTGCACATTGATATACAGAATATTTTTGACATGTGAAATTCTGAACTTCAGCGTGATTTTTCGATTTTCCCATCGTATATGGAAAATAAGTCACTCATTGGTCTAATATTAATAATCTGTGTGCAAATAATGCAAAGGTAAGGGTATATTTACAAATAGCTAACGAATATATTTCATAAGGAATATAGGATGAGAAATTTTTATTTATTTATAAGTAGATTATGATTTTTATTGAAAAATAATACTAAGTTTCTCACTAATATCAAAAGATAAATCTTTTACGAAGGTCTAATTTAATGTAAAAATATTAAAACCTTTCTAAAGGGAAGAAGGTATTTCCTGTGCATAAGATGATAACTTTTTAATTTTATAATACGAAGAAATAACAATAGGCCAAATAAGAATGCTCGATGTCTTTGTTGTTTAATGCAGCGAGTCTTGGAAGGAAATAAGCCAATCTTCGTGATATCGCGTTGTCTTGTACCCTTTCATCACATATATCATCTATATGGCTTTTCAAATAGAAAGTTCGGAAAGTTTGGAAAGATGTATATATAGCTTAAATACATGCACGCGGGCATGCGAATATGCCTAGATATGGATGGGCGCGCGCGGCGCATAATGTGTATATGTATATAGGCTTATCGCTCGTAAAATTAAAGCAATATAAGGTAGACATGTGCTTTCACGGAACCCAGACAACTAGGAGCTTACAAATGATTGAAGAATTTGAAAACGGCAATATATAAAGTGATAAGCACGCTCTCATTTAACTCATTTAACATTGCATACTGAAATCTCCGCAGCTGCTTATACCTTATTCATTTGGTATTACGCTGATTATGAAAATTAAAATCTTTAGAATGCATTTTAAATTCACCATAAAATACTGATTTTATGACAATTCTCTAATTTAATAAATAAACTGCAGATTAAGTAGCTTTTTATCGTTATAAAAATGTATAAAATTTCGTTAGTCGCAGTAATCGTTTGTATAGTCGTTGAAATTACTTGGAAGAACTTGCAGAAACAATAAATCAAGATAATAACCTTTGTTGAGAAAATATGGCCTATAATAACAGGCGGGAATAAATGTTGAAAATCTATTTTTTCACAAGCACACACGACCGCCGCCAATGAATTTGTTTATCTAAATGTTTTGCCAATGCTTATTAATAAAACACATTGTGATAAATAAGCGACAAACTCGTGTAAAGTTTATAATCCCAACTGACGCATTATTATCGCAGTCACCAATTGCCCTCGAAGTCAACAAAGAGCCGTTAACGCCCGACGTGCACAAGAGAATTTGTCTCGAATACGTCACATGTATAACTGTTCTCGATTCATAAGTGAGAGGGATCAAAAGAATTTGCAGGTAAGCAGGCGCGAGGGGGAGGAGAGGCGCGTCGCGCTGGACAATTGAGATGCGACCGTGAGAACCATTAATGGAGCACACATATGAAGCGACGCGCGCACAAGATGGCGATCGATCGATTTACCGCCTGTCGATATGGTGTGGTCGTCCCAATATTATTATTGTTGTTGCTGTTATTGTTGTTGTTATTGTGCCAACAGGGATGGCTTTTATCAAGCGATTTGCCCTGATATCATCGATCTCACAGGCTCTTATCTATCTATGCGACGCTACGTGCCCGCCGCCGTTCCCAAATTGTCGACGTTTCCATCCGGGAGGATGTGCTCGGGCCCGTTGTGTTGTGCAGTCCCTAATTCACGGCCGGGCTGAATTGCCGTTAACGGTGGCGGGTGTCTTCTGGGATCTGACTATTACGATCGATACTATTACGATCGACTCCGCTGAGATATTTCGTCGCGCGACTGGTGATTGGCTATGTCGTGTGCACGCAAACGCTCACGTTCGAAAATCAAATTTGAAAGCTCGGGCGAGTGTGCATTATTTCAGCACAAATTATTCTCTAGATAAGAATAATTCAATGGGCATAAAATTTGCTTTCTTCTCGTGTTTATTACCCGCTCAATTTCCAGCTTGAATTTATACGTCGGAAATTATTTGCAAACTGTGTGGAATACGGCATCGTTTTAAGGGGTTTCAGCTTCACTAGAGCACAGATAACCCGAATGGATGCATCATAGATACTGATTGTCGCGTATTCAAGATTTCACTGATAAAGTGCTTCGATATATCTCACTCTCATCCCTCCCCCTATCATATCCTTCTCACCCGATAGGCCAAATAAGCTGTTTTCTTGTGAAATGTTGACAAAAATACCTTATAAGGGATTAAAATGTTATTATAGTATGTTATATATAAGATGTTTAAACGTAGGGGACTCCCTATCAAGTCCATGGCAAACAACTTAAATAAATTGATCGGGGAGGTTAGATATTGTTAGAATATGCAAACTATGTCGTTGTTATTGAGAAAAGAAGCTGAACTTTACATTGTCAGTGGTACGTCGAGCTAAAAATATATTGCGAAAACTTTCTATGGGAATCATTGAATCCAATATTTGTACAAACTCTACGTTTCAACTGCCGATAAGCACTTTAAATGGATACTTAACTTTGTAAAGTGCATTATTCATTTGGCATTTATTTTTTATTTTTATTTTTTTTTTTTTTTTTTTTTTATATCTATCACTGGCATATGCGTAGTCGATTGTGTCGCGCTTTTCATTATAAATACTTTCCTTTTTTATTTCCATTTATTTATAAAATATGCTTTAATTACTGAAAATAATGATACATTCGTTTTAACGGTGAATTCCTAAAACTTCTCCATTTTATCCACAATTCAGAAATATAATTAAAAATAAATATTCACCATACTGCAGTAGAAATGCGCTCCTGTAGTGAAATTACTTTCAAAATAGTGCATTACTCAAACTTTAATAGAGGATTCTTAATGTATATGATTCGATACTGAGATCGATTTACGATTCAAATACTCGCTATTGGTGTAGTGTAGTTTTAATAAATAGAATATCCTTTTCCTAAATTTAGACTTTAAAATATCTCGCATAAGTTTCAAGTACTTAAGTGTTTCGCTTATACTAGGCATTGATTATCTAATTGATTTTTATCGTAGTTTATTAATAAAAATATTGCAATAGATGAAGTTACCACAATGATTGCAATTAAATAGTCAGACGGTATTCCAAAAGTAAATAAATTTAAAATGGTTCATTATTCTTAAAAAAGTCTTTTAATTTTCAAAATTAAATCAATATTCACATTTATCATATAAATTTGTTACGTAGAAGAAATTTTTTTTTATTTGCAATTCATCTTTCTAAGAAAAACTTATTTTTTTTTTTTTTTTACAATATTGTTGCACAAAATTCCTATTAAGAAAATTTGGTTTACTTGGCAACAATATTTTGATCGAACAATACATTACTTACATTTTACAACATAACATAGAAATTGATCGATTTGATCGAAAGCAATGAAATTGACGATTTCAAAGTCAATAATTATTACAAATAATTTAAGAATTTTTTTCTTTTTTTATGAAATTGAAGATAAGCTATCTTTTTCGTATCCTTTGGTATGAGTAAATACCGTTAGAAAAATAGATGTAAAGATAGAAAAGAAGAATTTTTGCGATTCAATAATTGTAGTGAAGGCTTGTTTTTATATCAGATAATAAATCTAATGAATAACGGCAATGTACATAGAATTTGAGAAACTTGAGACTGTCAATTAAGAAGATTTCATTTTTTATCTCTTTTTTTTTCTTCGCTATTGTAGCACGAGGCAGTCGACGGGAAAAGTTAGGGAATTAAATCTTTAAATATTTTATGTTGATATCACAAAACAAAATACATGGCTCATGTAATATACAGCCAACGGTTGTTGGCATTCAAAGTGAAATACACGCAGCCAAATATTCCACAATTACATACAAGATAAAACTAAAGTCCCTCATAAATTTTGAAAAAGCATATTCCAATTGGCGAAGGTTTCGCCAACTTCGCGTGCCTCCGTTACTTAATAACGCATACGTATGTGTAAATCATAGACGCCCTCGCGTTTTTTTTTTATTATATATTTTTTTTTAATTTTAAAACATGCTACATGCTAATAGAGAAAATTTTTAAACTTAGGAATCTTGAGGGTTGGGAGGGTTCGATTGTTTCAGCATTGGAAACCGGATTGGTCGGAATCGTACTTCGTTTCGGCTGAAAGTCTCGAGTGTTCGGTGTTGCTGAATTTTGCTCGCGATATTCGCGAATATTCTTCTTGATGTTTCTCGGTTCACGTCGCATCTGAATTATTCATTGCTGTTATAACGTCTATTCAATTTCACTTCCATTCATTCGCTATAAGAATCACTAGAGTCTCCGCGCAAATGGCTATTCGCTGGCTAAATGCTGTCCGACTATCAAATGTTAAAAAAATAAGTAAACAAATAAAATAAAACTCGACCACTATTCGGCGTTGGAAGAATGCAGGTGGAGCCACAAGTTTTCCAGAGATCATTCAATTACTTAAAGCAATTCTCGACCTAGCTAAAGCCAACACAACCAAAGTAATAAAAAAAAGCTTTATACCCTGTCAACATTTGTTACCAAAATGTTCAATGCGATTCCAAGGTTCTAGTATGTAATATTCTAAATTAAAAAAGTGGAACATCATCCAAATTGGTATCTCTCTTGCTATTTCTTCTGTCTAACTTTAAGTATATTTGCCAGTATCCTAGGTTTCGCCGAGTACACCAAATCCAAAGTCGGATATTCCTACCTTCTTATGAAGATAAAGATCTTTCATTTTAACTCATCCTTTTGCTTCTCTCCTTCTACTTTACTTTACCGCTGACATTCAATTTCACCTTAGAAAATCCAAACTGTAGCTTCAAGCGTATGTATTCGCCAAATTTGCTCACTTATTTCCGGTGAAATAAAGAAAATGGATGCCCCCCGTGTACTTTTTCACGTAAAGTCGAGTGCAACCGCGTGTAGTTGTTTTCCCATTCGCCCTTGGAGATTTCGATCTTCTTATCTCTAATACTATCGTCATGATTTTTCGATGAGCTAGCATATATGCAGCTGTTTATTATTTTAAAATCAGAACAAAGAAAGTCGAAAGAGCTTTCGGGCTTGTTCAACGTCACGAATGTAAGCAATTTTGGTCATGCATATAATATTGTTGGATACTTTAAGATTTGAACGTTGATGTGTATCAATAAGTCATACTAAATTTAGAATACTATTTCAAAGCATCGTCAATAAGCAATTTAACGATTATTTTATAAATAATTATTACGTTTGCTTAATGCTCGCTAAGCAGCGAAATTTCTCACAAGACCGATACTTGGAAATGGAAAATTTTCTCCGCAACAAGACAATTCCACTGCGATACAGTGATCGGACTCAAAACGAATAAGCCCCGAAGGCAGATTCGATATTTCTTTAATACCCTAATATTGGGACCATCTGAGCGAATTCAATAAACTGGAGATACAATCAGATTATTGATATAATTCACTATTCATTGAAACATACCGAATAGTAGGAGCGAAGGGATGAGACTTTCCGTTGAGCTTTTAAATATAAAAGTTGTTTTATCCTTTTATTTATATTTTATCATTATCTTGATAATATTATAATAATAAAGTAAATTGTAAACTGACCTTTTCTACAATATTGTAAAATTAATACCAATATTTTGTTGCCTTCCTCCAAAGTGCTCACGTATGATATGATAAATATTTACTTTTATTCAATATATATGAAATTCAATATATATATATATATATATATATATATATATATATATATACATTTATGAAAGCTCAAACTCTCAAATATTAAATATACGCAGCACTGCTTTACATTATACAACAAACTGAATATAAAAGGTAAAATTAAATTTACAATCTAAAGTTACTTATTACATTAATACTACATAATATTCCTTTAAAGAAAAAAAAAAATCTTTTTATAATTACGCTTTTTATTATATTCAATCTATATTGATTAATTAATTTGTTTTCTAATTAATTGTAGATTTTATTTTTACAAATTAATGATAATTAAACGATTATTAAAAAGCAACTAACGGTTTAAAATTACTATTGTTGTTTATATGCTGACTTCATTTTACAATATGTAATAAAATTGTAAACGTCTGAGTAAATTTATGATGCGCGATGAGAAATTGGAACAGGCATCGCTTCTGTTTAGATGTTTTAATATACTTTCTCTATTCAATATGTTTTTGAGTAAATATTTTTATATTTCTTTTGTTGGATTTAAATTACATGAATTTTTAAAAACTAAAAAATTTACTTAAATTCATTCGTACATATCATCGAAGACTTTATTATAACATTGCAAAATTTATTTTTCACATTATTTTTCATATTTAAATTATCAAAAAGCTTCATCATCAAAGACCGTCATGTTTTATAATACAATTGCTGTAATAATCTTGCTACAAGCTTATATTAGAAACATTTTCATACAATAATTTCATTTGAGTTTTTGTATTTAATTGTTTTATCTGTACTACCAGTAAACGATCAAACAAAAATTTATAATATTTATTAATATGCATTTTGAGGTCAATAAGGTATTGATATATTAATTGAATGTCACTGACATTTAATAAATATTTTCCCTGAGTTGAAGTAGCTTACGGGATATATTTTTCTTTAATCATTTCATAAAAAGTATTTTTGATTCTTTTATAATTATTAACATTATTGAACGTTTTAAATTATCGGCAGTTTATATTTGGGGGATAATAATACAGCTATTCACGAAAGATTAACATTTGTTATTTAATTAAGCTTTATACTTATGTTGGCTACATATTTGTACACCAGAAGTATATATATATATATATATATATATATATATATATATATATATGTATAGAGAGAGAGAGAGAGAGAGAGAGAGAGAGAGAGAGAGAGAGAGAAATATCTAGCATTTATATTAGCTATAAGAAATTTTCTATAAATATACTTATGTTTTAATAAGTGGGTTCATTTTTACTAAAACTCAGGTACATTATTCAATGATACGTGCATTAATAATATAGATAGGAAAGAAAAATTTTTTTTAAATAAAGTAATCCATTGTTTGAGCGAATAAATATATGCATAAAATGAAAATAGAGCACAATGAGAAAATGCGATGTCCAGATACCGAGTACAGATCCAAAGAGGATACAATTGTTCAACGAACGCATGTCGCAGGGAGATGATTGTTGCATACGACGACAAAAGCACCGAAGCAAAGCAACGAGTGCATAAACGCATAAGAGTTATCGAGAAAAGGAGAGAATGCAAAAGGAGAGTGAGAGTTACGGTTGAGCGTGTATTGCGCGTGCATTGAGAAAATGTCCGAGTTTCGGCTATTACGCACGCACACAAAGACCTACAAAAGGAGAAGAAGATTATACTGCACGAAATGCTTTGAAACGGCGTGGGTGTAACGACGAGAGCACGCCATTGAAGTCAAATGACCAAATTCACGGGAAAGTGTTATCGTCGAATGTAACGAGGGCTCAGTCGTGTAAAAGTAAGGAAATCATTGTTGCAAAGGCGCTGCGCTTGCGCACAAACTTTTTGATATGCATCAATCGACCGCTAATTATATGACCTGACAGCCACTAATGATGTATTTCCATCGGACCTTATGGATTAAATATCGTAAAATATGTGGTCCTAACGTACGCATGTGGTCTGAATTAATCGCTTTTACTTTATAAATAAATGGGATGATAATTTATCACTAACATATTACTCTCTCTCTCTCTCTCTCTCTCTCTCTCTCTCTCTCTCTCTCTCGTGCCCATCCTTACATTAATGTAATTTTCTATTTTGTACATTTAATATCGCGTATTTAATAAAGTAATTAAAATTTATGATTGATAATGGCATCATTAAGATTAGTTACCACAGTAGTTTAACAGCCATGTGTGCGTTGTATTTATTATGTACGATTCCGATATAATAATACAATTTATGATCTTGGAATGGCAATTTTCTAACAGAATTCTTTTTCTTATATGTTACTCGCGAAATAAAGTTTGTTTTATATTCTTAGAGCTCGAGCCAACTTTTCATAATACTCATTTGCTATAAGATAAGAAAATATATTCGGCTTACACAGAATATTAAACAACAGTTTATACTTTCGAACTTTATTTTGGTTAAGAAAAGGAATACAAAATGCATTAAAAACTTACTTACTTACTAATGGTTAAAGGAAAGTTTTAAGAATACATCGATATTAAAGTAACTTATCGCCAGTTACCACGCAAGCCTCGAATTAATTATTTCGAGAGCCGTATTGCAGAGACTCGTTTAAAAATATTGAATTCGTGCGCCGTAAGCCTGGATGAAACGATTATCTGCCATTAATTAGGAAGCATCGCCCCATTTAAACAGTCCATTTTAATTCTCGGCATTTTCTTCCATCGATCCCTATTGCGTAACGAAACGAGGAACTGAGCACCGAGCGATAATCATACGAGAGACGAGTTTTGTGCAACGAAGCAAGAATAAAATGCCGTCCGTTTGGCCTTTCTCATTGGTGCCTTCGAGACCTAACATTATGTCAACTTACCTTCTCTTCAATTTTCTCCGCTGCACTTTCCACTAAGCCCTTAGCCGCGGTGGCGGCTTGATCGACTTTCCTCGACATGTGTCCGCGAAAAGTTGCCTGGATCTTCGTGGCCGCGTGACACAGGTCTGAAAGGACGAGTACAACGTTATTACGTCATTATGGCCTTATTGGGAATTTTACTAGGGATACACTCAATGCGCTAAATGCAATTCCATTTGTTAGCGATTAAGTTTACTCGTGGAGCTTTATATTGCCAGTGCTATTGAGCTTCGAATGGGCATTGGCAATTATTAGAGCTTAATGTAATGCCTGTATTTTTGCTGTAAATTGCTTAAACTTTGTGTATGAGGAAGATAATAGTATAAGTTTTATTTAATAACATTTATATTCCAATGCTTTTCATTTATCGCCATGTGCAAATATATATATATATATATATATATATATATATATATATATATATATATATATACATATATATATAATTGCGATATTAATTTAAGTATAAAGTAAATGAGAAACCCAAAAGTTATTTAATGTTTACATGTAGAAACTATGCTCGTTTATTACGAAACCGTAATAAACATTTTATTGTGCTTTACATTATTTACAATATTTATAAACTAGTAAAGTAATTATTGCGCGTACATTGTTCTAAATCGAGAATTTATTCAATATTTCAAAATGATTCGTGGATAGGATTGACGAATTTTCTCGCTAATATTTTGATACGTCGTCATTCAATATTATTATCGTTAACATTTGCGGATAATAATAATAATACGACTAATTATGACTATTCGCATAGTCAGTCACAAATGATATTCATAATTTTTAATATTTTCTTTGCAATACAGACAAAATTTAAGTCTAAAGATCATTGCTCTTTAACACTTATTTTTAATAAATAAATATAAGGATTTATTTTATAAAGTTTATTCTTATTTATCAAGAAATAAGTATGACAACATTGTGAAGATCATTATGCTTTATTATTATGCTTCTATCCCTTTCGTTTACTATTTCTATGAATTACGAATATCAAACTACAATTATTCTTATGGACTATTACAATTTTACCAATTAGCAAAAATAGATAATATACTATAGTGACCGTAATCTACGCATAATATTGAATTTATCGCGCAAAAATAGTTAAAATAAGCAATGGTAATTAATTAAAAATAATTGTATAAAAAAAATATATATATATATATATATATATATATATATAGAGAGAGAGAGAGAGAGAGAGAGAGAGAGAGAGAGAGAGAATATAAAGAATTATAATGATATACTGTAAAAGTAAAAAATACATAAAACACCAAAGCTAGATAAATTTAAAAGTACTTAAAAATTTTAAAATACAAATTATTTCGAAATTATTGAACAAGTGATTTATATTTATTTTACCAGATAGTAGAAAGATAAACTTTTTATGAAAACTTATATTACTTTTATAAATTGCGATCGATAATATTTAATTTATAAAGTATTCAATACAAAAATGTAGTTACTAAGTTTACTTCATTGAACATTTAAAACTCTATTTTTCTCAAATAATTATTGATTAATTAAGTTGTCATTGATAAATATGAAAATTTTTGTATTAAAATTTGTAAACAGCTAAATTAAAAAGTAGATAATTCTTGATATTTGCGCATTAAGAATAAAAAATATTGTGAACATTGTTCGTAATTAGGACTAATTTTTTATTGAGAAAATTCACGGTAAAATATATCAAGAAATTTTCTCTATTTATTTTTAATTGAGAAAATTTATTATACTTTTATTAGTATTATTAAATTTGATTAACGAGAAATAATGATTAAACTTTGTCTATTATTTCTATAATTACAAGATATATGAATAAGCCTATAAACATCATTGAATATAAATTTTTTCTATAATATATATAAATCTTATTATTATTAAATGAAAAGTAAAAATTTGTACCAATAATGTTATTGATAATAAATAGCAAGAAAAAAAAAAGAAAAAAAGAATGATACTGTTTGATTATATCTATATTTTATCAAAATTTAATGGTATGACCCGCAACGGTTGCTTAGCTTTTGAATAAGTAATGTAGTATATTAATAATAAATTAATTTATCGATCATATCAAATATAATATTTATTGATCCCTCATTCCGAGTTAAAATAGTCTACGACAATTTTATTATTTCAGTTAAACGTCTATAAGTCAATAGAATATTCAAGTAGAATATTTTTTATTACTTAATTTATATGCATATTGAATTTTTAATACTAAAAATTAATTTTGTTATTTGTAAAGTGACATTAATAATAAATAATTGAGTAAATATATTTGTGATTCAGTTTGAAAAATGAAATAGTCCATTACCAATGTACTGTATAAAATTACGTAACAAAAATCTGTAATAATTGATGCAATAGAATAGAAAGGTACTGTAATAAAATATTATTTGTAACTAAATATTATGCAATAAAAATGTAATTCGAGAAGTGCTGCTTCATGTCGCTCAATTTTCATTTTTACGAGACACGGGAATAAATTAAAAGAGCAACGAAATACACGCGCAATTTGAAAAAGAGAGTACGAAGAACGGCAAATTAATTGACATGGGTAAATAAAACAAACAAATAGAGATGTCAAATAACACGATCCTTCCCCCCACCCCCACCCGTGCCATACCTTTATCGTCCTCACGGAATTCCTGTTCGAGTTGCTCTTTAGTCGGCTCGGGTTCCGTATTTTGTCCCTGTTTCGTCGATGATCCTGTATTTTTCATGCTCTGTCTTACGAGATGTCCGCGGAAAGCTGCTTGTATCCTCGTCGCAGCCTTGTCGACGCTATTCTCTCCTTCCGAGTCCTCTGTACCGCTCTCTTCCTTTTCCTTCTTCGGTCCCTCGGCCTCTGCCTCGATTATCTCTGTCTCGCTGCCCTTTGCGAGACTATTGTTTGCGATCTCGGCACTCACGGATTTCGTAACGTCTGAAGCAAAATGGAAAATACGAAATTCAAAGCATTAACATACAGTGAGAAAAGTCTTGTAATTATCACGAGCACGTTTATTACAATCGATTTTTTTTCTTCTATTTTTTTCTTTTTTTGTCTAATAGAAAAACAGTATTCTTATATTAGAGATATTTTATACATTACAACTGTTACTTTACCTTCTCTTATAATCGAATAATTAGGCTTCAGATAATAAATGATACATTGATTATAGCTTGTGCATAATATAGTTTGGCTACAATATTGAATGCGAGGAAACAATTGCGGGCGGCATCATGTTGACAGTATGAGAAGTTAAACTTTTTACTACGATACCCATTATTTTTATAATTATACAATTAAATAAAGTTTAATAGCGTTTTCATATGCTTTAAATGAATTTTTACCTTAAAAATGACAGTTTAATCTAACTGCTCGGATGCTTGCAAACTAATTATAACTTGATAAAAAGTGAGGATGCATATACTTTTTAATTTAAATTTATGAACAATATTGTTAAATAGAAAAAAAAATTGTATTTTTGCTTTACAAAATCTGAATCCAAAAAATATCGATAAAATTATTACTTGTAATAGTAGATTCTTTGGAGGGAATGTACGAATATTATAATTATATTATTTTATCGATTTATTCAAATAATTATTGATAAAGTTTGTCAATGCATTTATTTAAGACACATCGTAGGTATTCATTTATAAAATAAATATTGACTAAGTTTGATTAATTCCCAGTAAAAAATGAAAAATTGAATTTTGTTCAAAAAAAAAAAAAAAAAAAAAAAAAAAAAGCCCATCTTCCACTTAGATGACGGTTCTTTGATTTCAATTCAACCGAATAATTAAATTTAATAAAATTTTAATCTGCATTATTTTAATGCAGTACAACTGTTTGCAGTTCAAATAATAAGTGAAAAACCATTCTGATATGAATTAATGAAAACTGCAAAATGAGCTATTGATAATAATACCATTTAATTGTTTAATAAATTTATATTGTGCCATTTTTGGTATTATATCATTAAATATATAATAAATTGTCTAATATTATTGCTTATTAATAGAGTTCATAAATAATTATAAGTATTTGTAATATACTCGAAGAAACATTGTTATTCAAATTTATTATACTGTCAATTTTAATGACTAATTATATATTTATCCATCATGCAAGTTTCTGGCAGATATAATGAATGATATATATATATATTTATTAGTTACAGAGGCTGTCAATTTTACCATACAATGGCCATGAATTTCATACTAATTCCATTATTCAGTATACTGTATTCAATTGAAATTCGAAACGTCTATGTGCAAAGTATTCGCTTAATTAAATCCGCACCTTCAAAATGATATTATTTATTTAGGATGAAAAAAATGCTTAAAAAATTGAAAAGAAAATTGACGTTCATCAATAGTTATAAAAAAAAAAAAAAAAAAAAAAAAAAAAAATTTTTTTTTTAAATAATGTAGTTAGCTAGATACTATAATTCACAAATATATTTTATAAATATAGATTTCAGAATTTTGTTAAACACTGTATTACGAAAAAAAATTAAATTTTTTTTACTTTTTACTCTTGTTATGACAGGCAATCGGCAGTTGAAGGAAAAATTAATAATATTAAAATTAAAAATCAAAAATATTTCAACTTCAATGATATTAGCTAAAAAAAAGAAATAGAAAAAAGGGGGGAGGGGAAAGGAAAACAATAGAATGTACGAAATAAACAATAAAAAGAATTTAAAAAAAATTCAAAAAAGCCTTACTAAAAAAATTATACTGTCTACTCGATCAAAAGAAGCAGAAGTGGGACAAGAAAAAAATACTTGACCCGAAAGCCTAAAAATGCAAATTTGCTGATTTGATAATGTTATCTTTTGGTTTTTTGTTTTTCGTTTTTTGTCTATTGTCAACTAGAGAAGTGTGGCTATTAGCTTTTAAATAATATTCCAAAAAAAAACGAAGAAGGAGGAGGATCGTTGACGAGTTAGGTAAAGGGTAAATAAGGTGAAGAAACAAATCTGAAGAGAGTAGAGTGAAATACTCAGAGAGAAACTTGAATTATCGTTGCAAGTAGTACTGGTAACAAGTGTACGTGTTTGCAAATATACAAACTCCGGCCAATATTTGTCTTTTTCTATCCCACCCTTTCTCCCTGATCATCATCTTTACTGCGCATTCCCTTTACCTAGGTGCGCATGTATATAGACAAAAGTATCAAGGAGATGATAAAAACTTCGTACTTCATGTATTGTGCACTAAAATAATTCAATTTTATAGTTGTAAAAATGGACAAGAATATTTTGTGGTATTTGCGCCGTACGTACTTTGATGTTAGCAATACAATTTTAACGTAATATTTTCTTTAATTGATTATTCGATTTTTAAAATTTTTAATTTACAAAAAGCCTATTATTAACTAACTGTTCGAGAATGTAAGAAAACTCCCAGCTCATTAAACATCTGGAAAATTCGAGATAACAGTTCCGAAAAAGGCGAACTGTCGACTACTCGAGAAATAACATTCAAAACGCGCCTCGGATTAACTAAATCTAAACAATTCAGCAAAACGTCGAATATCTAAAGAAAATACAATTCATAAACACATGTGGCGAGAACAAAGTTCCAAGTGTTCAGCAAATAGCCGTCATAAAACTAATGCTACGAGACATTTGACACGGCCTCGCCACAAAGCATCTATCGACGACGAGTCATAATACTTCTGGCATAATCAAGTCATAAAAATAGAAGCAAAAAAATCACGTCGTTTGACATCCGAAAAAGGGATAATAAAGGCAACACTGTACGCATACGCTGTTGTCAAACCCAGCTACACGTGGCTCGGACAGTGAAGCGAGAACGTGCCAAAGAAGTTCCCCTCTCATGGTGGGAATGCAAGTAAGAAGCGCTCTGATTGGAGCCGCCAATTATGAAAGAATCAATTCCATTGGAGAAGCCCGGAAAGAGGCGCTCTGATTGGAAACGCCAAAAAGCAGGAAATTCATAAGGGCCACGCGGTGGCCGAGATAATGCCTTCAAGAAAGACGCCAGCAAGGCGCACACAGAAGTCTCTTGTCACCAGAGAAACTGGCAAGGCTGTTTCTCCAAGGGAACGCCAAATAACAAGGATGTAGACATACACAGTAAAGGCCGATTAAGAGGCAAAGGCAGTGCAAGATAAGGAAAAGGGAACAAGAAAACAGTGGTTCACAGAGCACAACATAATCATAACTTATAAGGAGACGCTCGAAGGCAAATTCAGCAAACAATACGCGAGGTATAGCCAGAAAAACACAAAACATAAACTAGAAGCTGCCGCACGAGGCACAACCTGCAGATATCACGAGCTGCCATCAAGAGCACAAAATCTGCAGCATTCACAAGTCAAAAGTTCCATTCCTTAATAACGATAATAATACACAATATGCCTCACAAGGTAAAGAATTGTAGAGCGACCAAGCTCACACAATCTGCGAGCACATAAGGGGCAAGTTTAGCTCCCACAAGAAAGACTTACGAGGCGCCGTACGCAGCAATATCTGCAGACTAAGATGAAGTGCCACCAAAAGCGCACCTGCAGAGCCTTCAACGTAAGCAATAAGACAAAATACTAAGGCAAATTCAAGATACTGCCACGTGCCACTGCACAAGGAAGCACAGGGGTTTACGACCTTGTTCTTCTACGTGTATAACACCACCACCACGTGCATTACATATAGAGGACCAGAAGGCTACGCCCTTCTACCTGTACATACAACACACATTACAGCTCTATATGGTAATAGCAATACAAAACTCAAGAAACGAAGGCATTCAAACATAAACTAAAAATCATTATGATACAACCAATGCAATTATCGCAATAAACTACAACAAATACAAAATCTATTTATTATTGAATACATGCACTATCCTGCCCACTTGCCTTCCATCATCTGGGAGTTTACACCTAATTCTAGATATTTGACCCTCCTAGCCCGGTACTCTATTTTTAGACTAAAATATAAAATTAACTAAAATATAAAATTTAATTCTGTAATATCAGGGATGATTATTTGCGATTTTTATTTTTATCAAGTCATTTAATAAGTTAAAAAATCAATTAAAATCTACAGCCATTCTTACTCTTTCTATTAAATCTTTTATCCTTTTGTATTTTGTAATTTTTATTGAAAATTAATAGTACAATGCAATTAAAACAATAATAGAATAAAAGTGAAATGTATATTTTCTTAGTTAACATTTTCTAATACTCCGATACATTGATAAATGTTTGATTTATTAAAATGTTATAGTATAATCTATTATGTTACATATAAGCATCCCATTGCAATTTACATATTTCATGAAATTCAATAAAAAAAATTATTATGTTATTCTAAAGAAATTTCGATAATGATAATCTAATTTCAATAATTATATTCAAGTGTTTTTAAAATATTTAAGATTTTTCAATATTGCTAAATATGGCAAGGGATTTTTTTTTTTTATTTGTATTTTCTAATAACTAAAAGTTTGAATCTAATAAATAATAGTTAAAGTCTGTAAGAAAATATTATTTATTAATAAATTCTAGTCTTATAGAGTGTTTAAATTTGGTACATTTAAGCTTATCATTTTGAAAGTATTTTCGTATCACATTCGTTTTATTTGGAATTTATCATCACTGCTAAGCGAAACAGTTTATTCTTTTCAAAAGAATCAGAAATTTTTTAACTAAAATGTAGCGTACCATACGCAATTTATTTAATATGTGTATGGCTGGAATATAATTCCATATAAATTCTTGAAAATGCCATAAAATATTGCTTGTATTTTTTATGAAATATAAACGCATACTTATTATACTTTTGTTACAAACTTTATAAATATTAAATTACAAATTTTTCATGAGTAGCTATATGAAATTTTTTTAATTTCTTCCCACATTATATATATTTATTATGTATGCCCTTCTATCTCTCTCTCTCTCTCTCTATCTCCCTCTCTCTCTCTCTATATCTATCTATCTATCTATGCATGTTTATACATATATTTTTATTTGGAGTTTGTTACAATTTATTCCTTCGGTTTCACACATAATATTGAATTTAACAGTTATAAATTTATTCCTGTTGCGGCAACAAATGAGGAAATGTTTACGGAAAGTAATAATCGAGTCTGGGATGTCGAATTGTGGGACATATATATGCATGTTTCTACCGTCTCCCAACGAATTCGTGAAAAAGATCTTATAATACAAAATAGAAGCTTGTAGCCACCCCCCATGATTGCACTCGTACTATTCTCTTCTTGTCACGTTCTCCATCCTCCCCCTTCCCCTCCCCAAACATTTCTCCCATCTACCATCCTGCCATACACACATTTAATCCCGCAATATTGAACTCACTTTGTAGTTTAGATTTATTAAGAACATTGAAATAATAATATAAATTTAAATGTCTTAGGAGTTTTAGTCCTCTTAGATTAAGCATAGTCGAGTGTAACGGAATAATGATGTAACCTAATTAGCAGAACAAGTATTAATAGAACTATTTCAGACAAATAAAATATAATATTAAAATAATCTGAGTTCTAATTCCTCTGATTTATTTTATTTTAGAGTATACACTTTGCATTATTATTACTCGTAAAATCATTATGACATAATTGGAATGAGATTTTTGTATAAAGGTGAATTCGTACAGATGAGTTACAAATAATATTTATAATATTTAAACGTCCGTTAAATTGCCATAAAAAAGTGTGCGTCTCGAGAATTTTAACGCCATACTAACTAAACAAATAATCGTATTTTTTCCAGTTTGTTAAATCTTAAATTAAGCGAAACGCAGCGCGAAGGCTAACTGCAATGAATACGAAAAACAAATAATTAGTGAACAAATAATCATGAAAACGTTCGGCTCTTTGGAATACATTACTCGATCATAACCAATGTTCACGGTCCTTGTTAATCCTTGCTGGTGCTGCAAAATTTATTTTGCGCTAATTCCACTTCGTTGACCGACTACTCAAAGCAATGATAATTTGCATCTGACAAAGGGTCGGCGTTCCCTCGACACCACCCGAGTCGATCGGGGTGGTTGGGGGGTGGGTAGAGGATATTAAGAGGCGAGCGCACTACTAGGGCGTCCCGATGGGATAACGATGCGCCTACCGATTTGTCCGTGCACTACCTTCAAGCGTAGGCTCGACCTCAAGATTGAAACCTCATGGACTCGTCCGTGGCCGTGGCCCAGGGCGAATACCTGTCCGGGGTTGTATGTCGAGGGAGGAACCGCTTTTTCGATTCCATCCTGCAGCGTCGTCGTTTAATTGCGTTAGGACAGGCTCTAGTGACTTATGCCAAAATGGAAATGAGCGATTTCTCCCTCCGGCCGCCCCCGTAAACAGATGAGAGCTAATGCATTTTGCAGGCTCAGCGGGTAAGTGGATTCGATCCACGAGGATATCCGATTACAAAGTGCGAGTATGTTTGTATCGTGGAGTACTCTTGATTGGCGCTCTTTGGCTTTCGTTATTTTCCACAATAAATGATATATATGGGAAACAATAAATAGTTATCCGATACAATCGAGTCTAAATTTGTCTGTACCAGCTTTAAATTATTTTTAAAATCTCGAATCTTCTATGATTAACGAATTACGGATTA